>NW_008824359.1:8301582-8320743 GCF_000699105.1 Pygoscelis adeliae | reverse complement strand
AATAATAATAATAATAATAATAATAATAATTGCTAGCTTAATGGTTGGACTCAATGGTCTTAAAGGTCTTTTCCAACCTAAACGATTCTATGATTCTTTTACTGGAGTAGGATACCATCCCACTCAGGAAAAGCTGGATTCAGACTCTAACACGTGAGTACCCAGCATGGGCATTGCAGGCTGTTTCTGTGCCAGTAAATTGAACTGTTATCAGGGCCCTGGCTCTGTAGATGTAGATGACTCAGATCATCTCTGTTAAATTGTTAGAGATCCTGGGTCTCCCTTTGCCCTGGTGAACCAGTACATTCCTCTGAAATTCCTAGACGTGGTTCAGGAGTTAGCACGAATTGGGAACTGTTCCCAGTCGACAGTTTGACGCAGCTATCCTTTTTCGGAGTGTACAAGTATGGTGTGGCTGTGTCTGGGCTGTTGACACAGGTCCAGATGATGGGACCTGCAGTCACAAAGTAGCCATCAGCAGGACTTGGGTGTCTCTCCAGTCTTTGGTGGTGTGGAAGTGCAGACTTTCAGACTTGCCCTCTTGCATTTAAATGACTAGATTTCTGCTTAAGTCCTCATTAAGGAGTCATCGTTGTGTTGAGCATTTCACACACCAGTTAAGACCTATGCAGTGTTTGATTTAATTTACAACAATTAAAAGCAAGCTTTTTGAATGAGAGAGAAAAAAAAATAGGATATGTACAAATATGTATCATAATACAAAAATGTATCCTATATGTGTGGATATCTGTGCACAGACATTCCTGGGTACAACCATTGTAAAAATATTATTAAGTATAATGGAAGTGGAAAATGAGTAAAAAATTGCACACTCTGGGCTGATGACTGGATGCAAATGAGGAATTCTGAGATATTAATCCTGTAGAAACATTTAAAATATTTAATTTGTGAAAATGTAGTTGTTGAAGAGAATGTTGAACACAAAATAAAGCACTTTGTACCTGAACTTTACAATAAAGCCCTTCTTTACTGCAAAACAAAGAATATGTTCTTATTCCTCGCACATGGACTGACAATTATGAGAGGATAACCTGACCATATTTTGGATAAATTCTCTTTCTTAGTTATTTGATTTTTCAGAGCCTCCTTTTTCATAATCACTGAAGATACTTGAGAGTTTCTATCCACTTCATTATAAGTCTATTTTCACACTACCCAAGTTAACTGTAAGTGGATTCCATTATGAGTAACTACTTCTACCTAAAGTGCTATGCATATATTTTTCATGTTGCACGCTGTAATCACTTTTCTAAATGACAGTCACAAATGCCTGTGAAGCTGGGTTCCTAACATGTTGATTTTTATAAGTGTCTGTTTTTCTGCTGGGATCCAAAAGGAAATTATAAGCGGTTAAGGGTACAAATGATGTTTAAACTTCCATGTGGCACTTTATATATATATAATGCATGTATGTAAAGTGTTCCGGGTGGTACTGGACAAAGAGACTGGGAAAACATTTTAACCTATGAGTGCAAATTCTGTTTGATATACTCAGAAAAACAGCTGGTCCTCAAAAAGTGAAGAACACATTTAGCGAAGATTGACCCATGTATTTTGCAATTTCGAACTGGGGCATCATGCCAGCTGATGATGAGTAGTTGAAGTATATTCCCACAGTGGAATATTTAGGAAGTTGTTGATAGCTTCCCATAGAATTTGGACTTGCAATTTGTTTGCCTTGCAAAGCTGGAGAACTCCACTCGACAGTGTGACAGCGTGCCAGCCCGAAACCCACCGCACTGCGGCATGGTTCAGGCATGCGGATTTGCTGCTTTGATTTTCAGCTGGATTCAACTGGAACAATCCATTTCTGGTGCTAGTCCTTTTCCACAGCGTCGCTCGACTATTGCAGCCTCCCATGGAAAAGGCCACAGTCATGCATACATTATGTTGTCAAAATGAGAAATGAGAAATGAAGGTGGTAAGTGGCCAGCTGCCAAGGAAAAGACAGTCCGTCCTGTAGCAAGTCAGTTGGGTACGTACACAACTATGCAAAACGAGCTGTCATAGGTGGTTCCTGCTGGGGACATCTCATCAGTCTATTGATCAGTTGCCCTGGGAGTCTGAGGGACCTGAGGTGCACACCGGAGGTCCTTGCAGATCTAGTCCTTCATGTTCAGATTGTTCATGCATTTATAGGCCTTTATTCTTGTTTTCTTGTATAGTTTTCCATTTTTGTGGTTGAATCTTGGAACGTCCGCTTCAGCTGTTGCTGTCTTCCTTTGCTGCTTCTGTGTGGCTGCAATATTCCTTTCTTTTTTGCTTTTTCAACTGTATTTCTCTCAGTATTCATTCTCCTTTTATATTGGTCTCTGTCATAGCAACATTCACTCACTTACGGGTTCTTAGAGCTTCACCAGTGTTTGGCTATTTAATAATAAATGAAAAACAGAAAAGGGGAGAGTCATTAGGCAATTCATTGTCATCATCTTTCCTAAGAACAGCCCAGGTAAAAGTAGCCTTTTTTTCTGTCACGTAATGTACTTTCACCCTTTAATAATAAATCAACAAAGCATCTGGCTCCAAAATGGGACTCCTAAAAAACCTCTGGCTTGTTCTCAGAGGAATTGGCTTCACTTATCTCTAATGGGAATTCCCAGAAATGATAACGGGAGGGTGATAGCAGAAAGGCTAATAGAGTTAGCCCTGACATGAGAAACATGCCAGGTTGAGAATGTGTTTATTCTTAAGAATACAGTGTTTTGGGGAATATCATGCGCATGCTGCTTTTGAGCGATATTCTCCTATCGGGTGGTGAGGATGAAGTGTTACACAGCTTTCATTGATCCACAGCACTTGGGTATTCTGTCAAGGAAGACAAAAAGGGAAATGAGAGGTATACCTGACATTAAAGTTTTAAAAGTAGCTATTTGGGGTTAAAGTGTCGTGATGAGTTTTCCAGTGGATAAAGGCCCTTTTATGTGTACAAATACTTGTTAACATTTGCAGTTTATATTATTTGTATTTAGGCATGCACCTACTGTGTTTCATGAGAAAATGTAGGCCTGTAAGTGTTCTTGCGTTTTGTACATCATTCTCTCATGTTAATTCTTCTCATAAAACTTGCCTGGTAGATTTGCCTTCCCTGCAAGCAAAGAAAATAAGTTGTAGTTATACATGGAAGGAGAGCCAGTCTTGTGGGTGACTTCTGTATTAGATTCCAAATATAACAGCTTGAATGAACGAGTTCCTTCTTCTGTTCCTAAGTTTTCCACTTGTGAGGTGGGAAATCACGCTCATTTGACGGGTATATTGGGACAGGTATCCAGGTATACTATTTTTGTGAGACACAGGTGCATTTGAGTGAGATGGAAAAATATAGGGATAAAGGGATTTTGAGAAAAGGCAGAATAAGAAGCCATCAGGAGGCTTTCGTCGGGAGAATTTTAAATGAACAAATTGTAGGGGCATCAAGGTGAAATATATAAAAGATGGAAAAGAGAATTTGAATTGAGTGATGACCAAGACATAGATAAATATTAATTTTTTCCTAATTCATAAGAGAAAGATCAAAGTGATATCTAAGATATTGCAAAAGAATAAATTTGTGGATTTTTCTATGAGCATGGGGTGTTGATAGTGTTGAAGGACAGACCTACATGTCAACAATGAAGATGGTCAAATTTGGACTAGAGATGGATAGGAGAATACTTGGAGAGAAAGATGAAGAATTCAACTCTTTCTATATTTTGTGCATTGGAAGAGAATAACATCAAGGAAATATCAGGAGATATAAGGATGTTCAAGAGGAAAATGTTTGAGTCAAAAAGTACTTTATAGAGTTACTAATACAGAGCCTGATGTCATGAGGGTGAGTAAAGATCCCTGAGATTTGAGTACTGGGCTATTGCAGTCTCCCACAGAAAAGGCCACAGTCTTAGTGCAAGAAAGGAGTGACATCAGAACTGTGGGAGACCCAGGCGACAATAAGGAGAAAAGCAAATTGGAGAAGCTAGTGGGGGAGTAAAGTGAAAAACAGGCAGAGAACGTGAAAAAAAAGTCCCGAAACACAAGGTGTGGAGAAAATTTTGTATTTTCTTCCTATCTGGAGGATATTGGATTAAGAAGGACACTAGGTTGATCTGGGCTGGATACTTATTTATGGGAAGGAGGAGAAATTGGTTGCATTGAAAGATTTTGACAGCTCAAACTGGAGGAAGATGCATCTTGGAAGGTGCCACTGAGGGTGGTGTAAGCAATTTCAGTGGAGTGGAGCAGAACTGCAGTTACAGAGTATTTAAGAGAAGAGAGAGGGAATTAGGAGAGCTACAGTAAACTACACATTTGAAAAAAATGCTTTAAGACAGGAAGAGTGTAGACATTTCTGCAAATGAGATCCACTGTATTTGGAGCAGTGTATATTGAGAGATAAAATAAGGCTCTTCATGCTACTAGCCAGGCTCTTCTTTTCAGGAAAACGTTTGGCTGCTAGGGAATATATTTGTTTTTCCTGCTTTCCTTTCAGTAAGAGTAATGAAGGAATATTTAAAATTGTTCATCTCTGTTGGAGTTATATATTTTTTTTGGAATATAGCTGAAATACTCTGTTGTCAATACATAGTTTTTGAAGGAAAACTAATTAAAAGCTGAGTTTCTAATAGTGACTGCTGAAGTAGTATAGCCTTTCAGAGGTAATTCCACTGACAGTAATTTCTGTGAGATCTTTTTGTTCCCAGGTTGATGCCTGCTGGTCTTTCAGTAAAGGCAAACTGACATATTAGAGTTTTCTGTCAAGTGCACAAAGAAAAGAAATAGAAAAATTATACATAGGTATATTTTTTCCCAAGTTGGGCTGTCATAATGATGCTAGGTGCTAATTGAAATGATAGGATGTGCAACATTTTGAGGCAAAAATGTGATTTTAAAGTTAATGATGTTTCTTCTGGAGTTGGGAGGCTATTGGGAAAAACGTGGGTAGATCTGCTATTGCAGTCATTGGAAACAAGGCAAGGGGAACCTGGGGAGGATGTCGAATTTATCCACCTGTCTGAAGGTCAGATAATTAACCTATTTTTGAAAAGTTTCAGTAGTTGAGATTACACACTCTCTCGCAGAATGCAGCAGTTGTATCTTTAGAAAGTTTTTTCTTAAGGCTTAAGCTAGATCTGTATTGTTTTGGTTTAACTTGTTTGATTTCTTGTCCTGTTCATGGTAGTTACACAGAACAATTCTCCCTTTTAGTACCATCTTTTTAGGTATTTGAAGACTGCTGGCAATTTTCTTCTCAGTCTTGTGTTCTCCTGATTAAATAGCTGTAGCATGGGATTTAGCGCTGGTTTCAGACCTGAAATTTAGGTATCTGCATGCAGGTGTATCAGTGCGCTCTGGGTGTGTGAGCTCCCCCTATATTCCATGGAGGTATGGCCCCGGAGTGAAGCCTAGAGAGCTTGGGTTTCAGGCTAAAGAAATGGGTGGGGAGAGCAAGGGGAAGAAAATCTGTTGATAAATGTACTAGGAAGAAATGTTGATTCAGCGACTGAATACTTGGTATATCACAGACGCGTATCTGATGCAAAGATGGGATGGACCCAGCCATCTTGTTGGGCGTTAGTCTGCTCTCCAAAGACCTTTGACAAATGTGGATCTTAAAGTAACACTTTTAAAACCCCAGGGCTTTCTTAGCCTGAGAAACAAAGCATGCTCCTGTGTTACACTGAGGAAAAATATTTTGCCTCCCTTTTTTAGCCAAGTGAACTTTATCCCTGACTCAAACCTTTGGGAAGATTGTGTCACTAAGTCCCAAATAACAACTTAGCCCGAAAACATCTGGGACTCTATACTGAATCTCTTAACAAAACCCCAGTATTATCCATGAACTTATAAAAGGAAGGGTTTTTTCCCTGGATAATTTATTTTGCTCATTAATATAGTGCATATATTTTAAAAAGTCAACATTCTGCCTTGGCAGATAGCTTGAAGATTAAAAAAAGGTTATTCCTATAATTCTCCTCATACGAGTTCTTTTAATTTAGAATATCTTGAATGAAGTTCCAGATATAATTTGCTATCCTTAAAGTCTAGCAATGTATCAAAAATTTTTCCACCAAAGTTAGCTGCTAGAGCTGAGCCATTTCTCCTATGAATGCCACAACAAGAACTTGTGCTTTTGAATTAACAGATGACATCATTGGCATCTACGGATGCATGGAGATTGCTGAAGATTTTTTGTGTATTAGCTGGGATCAGATTTAGTATTAATTTTCAGCTGATTTTTAATAATGGTGGAACTAATAAGAACTACTAGTTTTGAAGCTGGAGTTTAGAAAGTTAAAACATGCATGACTTTCGAATGTGATCTTAATTCACATCTATACGTCTCCTGCTCCTGGCATCTTCCCATGATTCTCGGGAGGAGAGAAGGAAAACATTATTTTAAGGAGTATTTGGTGCTTATTAAAATTACACATACGCCCGCCTTCAAAAGAATCTTGATTTACTGCAGGTTGTTCATGTGTCGCATGCGGACATTTTTAGAGAACAGATTTCTTATCACTGTGAACAGTGAATGGCTTCCAGTGCTCCACGATCAGTGAGCAAAAATGTTAGATCCATTGTAAAAGGTAGGAAACCATGAAATCTATAAGCCGATTTGGCAGAAGAAGCCGTTGTTGGTGCCAAGATTTGGTGACTGACCCGCAGTTTCCTGTTTTTAAATATATTAATTGATTCGCAAAGAGCATCTTTTGGAAAACAAGAACTCAGACAGACTGGCACAGGCTGGAGCTCCGCCAAGACTGCTCGGGAAGGTTGCCATGCTGGGAGCGAGCGAGCGAGAGAGAGAGCGAGCGAGAGAGCCGAGGAAAGAAAAAAAAGGCAAGACTTGGCACGGCTCAGTCAAATCAGCTTCTTTTGTCTGCTTTCTCGGCTTGAGCTTCAGGAAAGAAAACCGTCCTGGGGTACAGAAAAACTCAGAACTTTTTGGTTTTCAAACTTAGATAGCTTTTTAAGTCTCTTGGGCTGTTTCAAAGTGGTGGTACATTAAATGACGTTCAGTTACCAGTGATAAGAGAAATAAAAGACTTCTTTAACGAAGCCTCCACAATGTCAGTTTATACATATGGGAAATACGATATTTGATTTTTTTTGTGTGTAAGATTAAACTGTAAGGGAGCCGAGTAACTTGGAAGATTACAGAGGAAATACCTAAATAAAAGGGAGAATTTTCATTTTTTGCAACAAAAAAAAGTTTTCATCGACATGAACATGCTTTAAAACCAAATCTGACCTCCTCCGGAATATGTTCAGAATGGGAATTTCAGCGTTTCTCTCACATATGCTACAGATACGAACTTTTAATGGAACCTCCTTAAAGATTTCATCTGACCCAGCAATGAAGTAAGAGTAGAGAGAAAGTTGTGACATCTTACTAGAAAAGTAAGTATGTTCTTAAAGCAACAATATTTGTTTTTGCTGCTTCATGCTGTCCTAGCTCCATCTCCCAGCTATTAGTGACAACACTGAAGACCAGCAGGGCAAGCCGAAGACACCCAGACTACGCCTGAAGGGCAAAAAAAGAAATGAGAGCATGGTTATTTGCTACTGCTCTAAAACATTTCTTCCAGTGCATCTTAGTAGAGAGCATGTGAAATTGCTGAATTTTCTACTTTCAGAGGAAATAAGAGATGAAAAAATACTGACTTCTGCCAAGTGAGGAATGTTTGAAGATGACAGAGCTGGATTTGAACTGATGTCACTGGATATAGAAACTTCAATTTGTAGTTACAGTACCTGCTTGCTGTAAATTGTGAAAAAAATCTGCTCTTTTCTCATACGTGGATTAAAAAAATCTGTGACGACTGAAGCGTGGATGTCTTATGATTTCAATAAAATTAAGGACCTAAAAATCCATTGTTTGTTTTCTCCAAGGGTGCCTGGATTTTCAGTGGGACAGGTATCTTGTTTCTGATTTCATAGGAAGAAATACTAGCATACTGCCTATTAGGCCTGGATGTGGTTGGATTATACTACTTCTGCTGTGACAATCAGCATTATTATTTCAGAGAGTAACTGTAAAGCATAGATTTTTTATGGATCGTCTTCACTTATAGTAAGTATTATACTATCCTTAAAGAATAGAGTGTTCAGCCTGTTAGATGTGTAATTTCTGGCATGCTGCAGAAGTGCATTTCCCTAATTCTTCTTATATGCTGAAGGAAAGGAAGAAACAACGTCAGTGAAAAGCATTTTAACAGGAATGTGTTTGTATGTTAACTGTACGTCATGGCATTTTGATTACTAGACTACTAGAAATAACTGCCCTTTTTGATTATGTAAAAGCACTTGGGTTACTTGATATTGCACTAAATTGGTTTCATAGCAAGATATGTCAGATTTTTACTGTATCAGTGAACCTTTTGAAAGACACTATAGTTAAATAGTGGGCAAGATGCTGTTGTGATTACCATTTGATGTACTGAAACCTTTTAATATGGTTTTGTTAGTGATCTTGGAAGAAAGTGTCTCCATCAGATAATATTATAAAAATAGCAACCCTGTCTTTCTGAATCATTAAAAAATATATTCAACAGCTATGTGTTAAGATAGGTATCCCGCAATAGATTACAAATTGAGACTCGGTGGAAAGGAAATGTTTGAAGGAGTTCAGTTTTGCTTTCTGTGTGGTTAGCCAGTATGTTGTTCATTCCTGGACAGGCATTAACATGTGATGTGATCGGGGAAACGGAGAGATGTGGTGGACGCAAGTTTGCAGTCACAGCAGTGTAGTAAGTTTGTCTATCTGTGTGCATATTCTGAAGTGAATTTCCTGTATTTCTTAGAAATAGTGTGTCGTCTCAAAGCACATGCTATTTTCTTTACCCACGACATTTCAAAACAAATTTTTAATGGGTGTCCCTACTAAAAGTCAGAAAACAATAGAAAACATTTATCGTGGTGCCTCTAAGTGAAAGCAAGCTCTGAATATTAGAATAACCGTATTTCTTTCCTGAGTACTTAGATAATTTCATAAATGATTGCTCAGGTTTTAAACATGATCAACATGTGGGTCCTTGCAATGCATTTGCAAATAGAAATATTTGTACAAATATTTGGACATATATGACACTGAAGTTATTTTGAAAGCAGTTACTACAATTTTGAAAATACTATTTATCTTTGAAATTTCTAGTCAGTACATTTTGGTTTCCTAAATGAGATACACACCACTGCAGATTTCTTTTGGCCTACATAATAAAGAAAGTATTTTTGCTTTCTGCTAAACCCTTCGCTTTTAAAAGTTCATCTAAGTGCTTATTTTTGGAAAATACCCCAACTTGGCAAGTTAAAATCAAAATTTGAATTGCATGGTTTAAATGGTTGATTCCAGAATGTTGATTGGATTGCGTGAAAATGTAATTTGTGAGTGTAATTTGACATGGTTTATCGTATTTATATATTTTATTTACAAACTGTATAATAATTTGGAGTTTTCTGGATACTTTAATCAGGTTATTCATTATCACCATTCATTTATGATCCTTAATTATTGGTTAAATTTAACAACTTCATAAATGAGCAATTTGTGTTTAATTCTTTATGAATCATTAATATATATTTTGATTTGGATCATACAATTCCTTTAAGTGGCATATTTCAACGTGGAGGTGGGGATTAGGGTTTAGGGTTTAACTTGATTTTTCTTATTAAACTACAGAGGCATAATATTATTTGACATAGGAGCATTGCATTTGATGCTGTAAGGGGCCTATGTCTGATCTCACTTGTATGTATTAATAATATATAAACCAAGGTTTACTATTCTGTTTTTACTAGTATCAAAGTAGATTGAGATCAAAATGGGGCTGTAATGGCTTAGTTTGTGCCTTTTATATTTATATGTGTAAACCATTTTTAACAGATTTGTACAAAGGTTGAGCGCTTGCTATGAACCAGTATGTTTATTGGACAAGGAGGAGATACGCAGTTCTCAGTGTGACTACGGATTTTTCCTAAATATGGCTGTAGGATAATAATATAAATGTTAAAGTACAGTGTATGCAGATTTTGCATGTTATTTTTCATGCCAATATCCATGGAAAATGCTGAAGATTAGCTTGATATTTCTACACATGGTAGAACTCCGTATTCTGCCATTGCTGAGGTAACCTCATCTTCTATATCCAGTATTTGTTTAAAAAGCTACATATATTTTAGGGCTCTTTCCATTTACTAGTACTCCAGAATAATTGCTGATTTTGTAGCCTACTACATGGCAAGGTGTTTTTCTCTCTGTAGAGCAACTTTTCTGGCACTGGTGTCATCATTTTAATTATTCCGTATAACTGTAGCATGTATTTCTTCAGATCTCGCTCCAGTACACAGCAAGGTACGTAAGACCGTAAGTGTATTCCTAATATTTTATCTATCAGTCCAGCCTTGACCAAGGTGGAAAACTGCCTGAGAAACTGCAGGAAGAAGTTCCTGCAGTATTCCCCTCTTTCTCATCATCTATACCTTATCACAATTTAACATAAATTTCTTCTCCACTTGTTCGTGAAGACGGACACAGACTTTTTCTTCATTTTAGTTAAAATAATTTGTCCGGTACTATGTGTGCATGTGCTGGTTAGGTTCTCAGCACTGCAGATTGGCATAGCGGGATTGACTTTGGTGGAATTCCACTCCTTTATTCCAACTGGAGGTATAGGCCACACTCTTTATCTGTGCAATAGAAATTTTGAGCAAAATCAATAGTATTTTGTCCAGCGTAATTGTTAAAACAGCATGTAAGTGAGTTAAGTAACTTTTGGAACCGTTGTGGAGGAATAAACACCTTTAGAAGGTGATTTAGGTGGCTGTCACATTGGTCCTGTGAATCGCTCTCTTTATTGACCATAAAGGTAACCCAGGGCAGCTAGCTTAGTCTAGGACATCTGACATTTAGTTGTGTAAATTTGAGGAAGATCAATCAAATTCTTAATAAGATAATTTAAAAAAAAGAAAGTTTTAAAATAAAAAATGACAGGGATTACTTGTACGGGCTTGTCCTCCGCTACAGTGCAGTATTTGCTATATTCAATTTCAAGGTTAAGAAAATAGGAAAATAGGACAAGTGATAAGAAGATGAAAATACTGATTTGTAATATTTTTAAGTTGTCTTAAGATAACCGTATTGTCTGCTATATTCGCATTTATTTTATAGGTAAGGAATAATCCAGTTGTTTAGGGCCTGACTGATTCTGATAATCTTGTGGAAATTATTGTAGAAGCTTCTGTTGTAGGTAGAAGCTTGTCCTCTTGATAATTATGGACAGCCATATTTTCCCAGTTGTTTTCCTATCATTAAGTTATACCCAGTATACATCTTTTTCTCTTGAGTCACTATAGCAGTTTTTCCATATTTGGCTGATGCTACGGAATTTTAAAATGTTTGTACCTTCCCTGAAGCAGACAGGGACAACCCACTTAATGTAGTTGAAAGCTCTAGTGGTCTTCACCTTGTCTTGAGTATTCCGTGTCCTCTTACGTTCACAAAGATGCCACTTACTGTGGCTAGAAGAATTAACAAAAATGAATTGGCCACCGTGCATTTTCTCATCTAAGTCATGGAGATGTTGGGATTGAAATGCGGACCTGATTTGAACATTATTTTCATTACTAGGGGATGAATTATAGGTCTTGCAAGAAATTCCCATTATTGTCCCTTCTTTACATTGGTTAAATCACCTATTTTTTTGTAAGTGTGCCAAGATCAAGCAGAACAAGGCTATAATTTCCTTTAGCTAGCTTCGTTTTGTTGTCTTAGTATAACGAAGGTCAACTTCTCTGGGTCTGCTTTGGTTTTAAACATTGTGAAGACAAAGACACTTGAATCTTGTCTAGTGATTTAAACTGGAAAGTGACTTCTGTATCTGCTACCTCCTAATAAAAATATAATTTCCTTCTCTTCCGTATTTTTTCAGTGAAGGTAAAAGATATCCTTGGAGATGCTTGGTGACACTTCTTATGTTTTCCATATTCCTAAGTATCTTGGAATGGATTAATTTGATTTTTTTCGCCTTTTTTTTTCATACACCATATAGTTTTCCCAAGTCTATATGAGAGGATACTCTATGCTTAATCGTTGTTCGAAGAGAGTCTATGAATTTCCTTTTCATGAACCATAAAATAGCAGCTCACCAGAGGTTCATATTGATGCCGTCTTCATTCTTCTCCTGATAGTGGTGGATAGGAAGACAGCTTTTTAGGGAAATAGGATATATTCTCCTGGGACATCTGGGGAGTTTAGGTGCCTAACAGCAGTATATAGTGCCATTTTAGATGTCCTAGGCTGTCTGAGATATCTTCATGGAGCTGGCAGGTGTGACACAGGGTATACAGGACAACTAGGGTCTTTTGGAGTTACAGCTGAAGCCAGGTGGGGGCATCTGAAAAAGTATTGAGCATTTGGAATTGCTTTCTTCTTTATCATTTTACTGATGAATACCAGAGACATTTTGTAGAGATTCTTTTTCTATCAAGTATTTGATTCCCAAAGCCAGATTATGTAATGCAAAGGACCATGGCCCTACAAGTAATGTCATCTATCTCCTGAGTAATGACAAGAGAACTCGTGAGTACATGATCAGGATCCCTTGTGGCATGTCCTCTTAGTCTTACATTTTGGCATCTTAACACTAGTCTTAACGCTTTTGTTCAGAGCAGTGCATTGATTTGCATATCTCCAGGTCTTTTTTCTTTCTCTCTTGAACCTGTCTTGTTTTCTCTAATCCCTGAAATTTTCAGTTCCAAGGTGACCGATTTAGTTTATTTTAATTGCTTTAACTAATTCTGCTATGTCTCCATTCTTCCCTATTTTTCAGGGATTCAACACTGAACAAGTCCTTTATGAAAAAAGAATTTCTTTCTCAGTAAGCGACACAGGGTTACCAAGGCATCCTGTTACTACCTATTCCACATGAAGAGTTAAGGTTTAAGTTCGATGAGGATTAAGTTCAGGGTTAAGTTTCTCAAAAGGTCGATAAAGAGTGTTTGAGTTCACTGGGCTTGCTTTAGGACTACAGTGTTCTGAAGCCGTTCTTTGCCACCCTCCAGAGGTGTTTGTGGCTCCGGGGAAATTAGTGGTGTAGTATATGAGAGCAGAAGAAGAAAACAGGGCCTGAAATGCACGTGTTGGCGTGTGTGTGAACTGGAATCATTGTGGCACAGGAAACTGCAGAAATGGTATAGAATAGCACAGTGTTGCAGAAGAGTGGTGGACTCTGATTTCCCCAGAGTATTTTGGTTTAGCCAGGGCAGCGGGTGCTTCTTCGAGCAAAGGTTCTAGCTGGGTAAAGGACGTGCTTCCTGAATGTGCTTTATGGGTGTGGTAGGTAATGCACTTTGTCCAATTTCTGGCATAAATTAGATACTGAGAGGTATTTGTGTCTCCACCTTGGTGAGCTGGATTCTGAAGGACGGCAAGATCTGACCGTAGTACATGACCACTTCTCATCAATGTGACTGCTAATTTACTTAGGAAATTATCTGGCTGGCACAGATGACTGTCTTGGTGTCATCTTTTCTCCTAAATTCTTAATCCTGCTGACCTCTTCAGCCTATGCAGAAGTCTTGGTTTGTCTGAAGCTGAAACCTCTGTAGTATCAACTGTTAGGTTTTTAAAAACAGAAAGTGTACAACTTTTGTAGGGCACTGACTGCCCTGCCTGCTCTAACAACTTGTTAATGAAGCATATTGATAAGAGAGAAATTAGAGAATAGTCATGAAACTGGGATGTCATATTCACCTTATTCCTTATTTATGGCGAGATTGGATGGCACACCTGTGGAGACTTTCAAGTTCACTCTTTTCACAGATGTCCATTGCCATAAGGAAAGCAGTTGTGGCAGATAAATGTTTCAGACACTTCAGGAAGATGCTTGTAAGGAGGTCTGCAACTCAGGGGGTAATCAGATCCCAAGAAGAGTGTCTCTCTAATATGGAGGTAATACATTTACTGAATTCGAAAGGAAACTGGACGGTCTGAAGAAAGGTTTGTTTTGATTTCACTAAACTATAATGGGAAGATATATAGCTGCCATGCAGATCCTTACGGAAGCTATTAGCAAACTGTTGATTTAATATGCAGAAGCTATCTAAGATTACATTATCCTTATGTAAGACAGAACAGGTCCGTCACAAGCAGTTCAAAAAGTAAATTGGTTCCCTGACTTTTTGAAGTGTTTCAGGATGTAGTTCTTCATGAAGAGCAGTGTGGGTGGCATAGAGTATCTGAGAGCAGATGTGATTTATATTTAGTCATTAGGTTATCTCTGTGCCATACTGTGGATTGTCTCCACATTAGGATACAGAATTACGTATTTCTACTGAGATACGAGATCTAGAGTAGTATATGTGATGCTTTTCTGGACGGGTACAAAAGATGAGGATTCCATACTAGCAAGCTGTTATTGGGGGTATTAGAATCATAGAATCATAGAATAGTTTGGGTTGGAAGGGACCTCTAAAGGCCATCTAGTCCAGTCCCCCTGCCGTGGGCAGGGACATCTGCAACTAGAGCAGGTTGCTCAGAGCCCCGTCCAACCTGACCTGGAATGTTTCCAGGGATGGGGCATCCACCACCTCTCTGGGCAACCTGTGCCGGTGTCTCACCACCCTCAGCGTAAAAAATTTCTTCCTTCTATCTAGTCTGAATCTCCTCTCTTTTAGTGTAAAGCCATTCCCCCTTGTCCTGTCGCAACGGGCCCTGCTAAAAAGTTTGCCGCCAAATGTATTTGAATATGTTTTCAATATGTATTCAAATTAATGTATTTGAATATGACTTTGATTTAATCTTCCATATAAATTAGTATTAGAAGAATGAGAGAAGAGGCATGCAGAAAACATTGTCTTTGATCTGCTAGATTACATCAAATTGGAATATTTCTTTGACCGTCTTCTTAGATAATGCACTTAACAGTTCTTGCTTTTTTCCTGATACAGAGCAAGGGTTTAGTCCCAGTTCCCCATCTGCAAAACGCTAACTTTGGCTTTCAACACTGATAGGTCTCCATTTGTATTGATTTTACAGAGCAAGCTGTCATCCCTTTTACATGGCAGCACAGCACCAAATCTACAGTGTAAGAGTGCTTGTACAAGATGAAAGGCTTCTGTGTGGATTTTGTTTTGGATCCCCCACAGCTGTGTTTTTTCCAGTCCTACAGATAGGAATAGGAATAAGGTCTAGTTTGTTTGTTCGTCTAGTACATAGCCAAGTAAAAACAAAGAAGTCTCTGGGGTCTTTACTTCTACATATATAGTACATATGATGTTTCAATTTTTTGTTTTCCACAGGCATTGATTTTGGCAATTGGATTCCAGCCCAGATTAAAACATCCGCAGAGACTCTGAGGAGAGGACAGACTGAGAGAAAAAGTGTATGTTCAAGCAGATTCAGAAAAATCTCAATGATTTTTTTTGTACTACATTGATAGAAATACTTGGACTTGAACATTACAGGGTGGAAAGTTTTGCACTGAAGTAGGCAGTATCCACTGATAAAATCTCCATGAAGTTTATGGCCGCATCAAAGGCTTGTTTTAGGTAGTTCTCCCGTTTGTGAAGAACAGCATGGTGTTTGCCCATGAGTTTCTGTTGTATCCTGTTCCTGGTTGGAGAGTGTGGCATTGTTCTGTCCTTAGTTGTGAATCGCTTGTTCATTGTCTGTCTAGGAGAGCAACACTTTCTAATCTCCATAGGTGAGAAGGCAGGGAGCATTTCAAAGAAGAGAGAGAGGACCTCTTCTTTACTAGTAACTATTATTTTAAGGCTTGCTACTTTCACTGACATTAGTTATCTTTCACTCTACCTTGGAGTTCTAGATAATGTCAGGTATCTGCAATTTGGGAGGTGGAATAGAGGGGGTGATAGGTGGATGCTGTTGATCATTTGCTTGTGTATTGTCTTTATACAAAGATGATGGTACCACCTCGCGCAAATCTCCCCAGTACCCTGTGCTGTGATGTGTGTGGTTCTAACTGAGATTGAAACAGCCACTTAATCCTCAGTTAGGAAAGTCAGAGCAAGCCAAACTTCTTGGCTGCAGCCAGCTGAGATTCCAGAAGAGACCCAGTGACAATAGAGGATCTGTCTTTTGAGGGCATATATTTCTTCAGCGGCTGGATAGTTGTGATGCTTCACAATACGAAAGCAGAGATGAGATCATTAGCAAGGTACAGGTGTGTGCCGTACTGAAAGTGCTGCCAGCAGCAGCATGTTCCTGCAGGTGCTTTGCTGTTTTGAAAGAAAACCAACGCTGTTTGCAAATAAACCCAATGCTGGCTTATATCTGCAGTTGCAAAGAGGGCAGCACTTTTATTACTTCGTCCATAGCTTTATCCAGTGCGCGGGGACGTTGTAAGAGTAATCCCGTATATCTGACCTAATGCCAACATGTCCATTTGTGGCACTATCCAAGGAATTAACGCATGGGCACTTGGTAGCAAGCTGGGGACACACCTTTATAATTTATAGATAAGAGGTTTACGGTTCCCAGAAGACATGAAATTACATATATATGCCTCTCTATTAGTTGTGCACAGTTGCGATGCATTTTAAGTACTTGAGATGTTTTGTTCTGATGCTATTACACTTACGGCTCTTGTTTTCTCTTTTTGTGCACCCAGTGTGGTAACTTTTTATAAATAAGCTTATGTAATGTCTGTGGTATTTCTTGTTGTTTTTTTTTTCCCCCACTATAATTAAACTCGTAAACTCATAGCATTGGTGTAATTTTACATTTAAGATACATTGTGCTATTGTAATAAGATACATTGTCCCAGTGTAATGTTCTTCCTTTCATATGGATTCACGCTGTACAATATAATTCCTTTTTTCTGTTATAACACTTTTTCTGTGTAAATTCATCCGAAAGGGAAATGTTAAAAGCCGATATATTTGTAGTGAATGAACCAGTTTTAGCAGAGAGAGCAATGTGATTCCCTGAATGCTGTCTCACTCTCTCTTCTTTAAAGATGCTGTGTTGTGGGAGGCTATTGTGGTACTTACTTTTATAGTTGGGAAACATTTTTCTCGTTATTTAATTCAGATGTTGACATAATGAGTGCTCTGCTGTAATTAATATTTGATGTGTTCATGCTAATGTACATGCCCAACTATCTTGCCAGTTCTCTTCAGCCTTTGTAACTTTTTAGACAACAATTTTGAGAGTTGCCAACTGTCAACTGTCAGATGCAGTTTGTCTGCCCAACGCATTGTGATGAAAAGGGGGAATATTTTTGTGGACACTCAGTTAACAACTTCCAGAATTCATTTTCTTGTGGTCTTGGCTGTTTATTCAGTGAGATTTTAACTTGAAATAGTCTCTTTAGGCTCTCATGAGAGAATTGGGCCAGGATCAATATCTGCAGTGTAGGTATGTAGGACTCATTACTCCCGTTTTCCTTCACAGTCAGCAGACAGAGGTAGGCACTTTTAGACAAATTTGTTAGTTATATAATACAATGGCGTTGGAGCCTCAGGTGGAATGGTTTCTAGTAAAACACAGTATCTTCTAATTAATTTGCTCGTAGAAGTTCTGAGTTATGACCGAGGTGCTCATAAGCAGTGAGTTTGTAAATCAAAGGCTTTCTTTAGCTCTCCTAATCTGGAGCAGATAAATGTTCTTTAGAAATTACTAGCGGTACGCGGAATACGTTGTAGGCACACAATTTCATCTAGCCCTTTGTGCGTGCACGCGTGCGTGTGTGTGTCTCCTCTGGGCGATGCCATCGAGTTGCTCTGTCCCACGGGAGACGTTTTAGAAGGCGGTCTGTACGAGTTGATGTGGCACGTTCTGTCTGTCATTTGCCCTGTCGTTCTAGCAGTAGGGTACAGTATGAAGTAATGCACATTTTAAGATTTTGGCACTGCATTTCAAGAAAAATATGGTCCAACTGGAAATAGTCCAGAGGACAGCAGTGATAGTGATCGGAGGTCTAGAAAATATAATCAGTGAGAAAGCAAATTTGAGTTGTTTAGCCTGAGGAAGAGAAGCTTGAAGGAGAACGTGATAACACTATTCAGTTATGTAAAAGGCTGCTGTAAATCGGAAGGTCGTAATCTGTTCTCCATGCCTGTGGTGGCTAAAACAAGGCATAGTGGGTTTAAACTGTGTCAAAAGAGAGTCAGGTTAGGGGAAAAGTTCTAAAGATACGGGTAGAGCAGTACTGGAATAGATGATCTCTGGGTCTTCAGAGCATCCAACTGTACCAGTCTTTAAAATCGGGTTGGGCAAACAGCTGTCAGAGATGGCAACAGGTAGTCCTACCTTGAGAGAGACTGATGGACTACATTTTCTCTCCAGGACCTCCAAACCTGTTTTTTATGATTATTGATACAACACATGAAAAAAGAGACATAAAATGACCCAAACAGAAGGATGATACTTTAACAAAACATCGTAACATTTCTAAAACTACATTCCACCAGTTGGACTTGCTCCCAAATTTGTTCAACTTCCAAAACTGATCCCTTTTGGTTAAGCAAGGCTAACAAAATTAAAATAGCACCGGCGTGTACTAACAGTGAATATGGATGGTAGCAACCGGTAAGGGTTGCCGAACCCTGTAGCACAATGGAGGTGAGGCTGGGGCAGCTCCATGCCCTGAGGTCCACCCAGCAGTGAGGGTGATCCATGGAAGGTCTTGTTCAATATTTTAATTGTTTTCTTTATTATCTTAATTTTCTTCTTACAGTATTTTGAAGCAATTCTGTAACAGAAAGGAGAGATACGTTAAATCTTTTAACCGGTGCGCCTAGCTGTGGCAAAGAACAGCACCTCTGCCTGTATGAAATGGATTTTATGGTCTTGTAGTGCAAGGAAGTTCATGATACTCCAGTGTCGTGGTTTAACCTCAGTTGGCAACTGAGCACTACCCAGCCGCTCGCTCACTCCCCCCTGCCCCGGTGGGATGGGGGAGAGAATTGGAAGAGCACAAGTGAGAAAAACTTGTGGGTTGAGATAATAACAGTTTAATAATTGAAATAAAATAATAATAATAATGTAATAATAACAATATAATAATAATAATAATACACAAAACAAGTGATACACAGTGCAATTGCTCACCACCCGCCGACCGATGCCCAGCCAGTCCCCGAGCAGCGGCCCCCCCGGCCAGCTTCCCCCAGTTTCTGTACTGAGCCTGACGTCCCATGGGATGG
>NW_008824359.1:8298707-8301406 GCF_000699105.1 Pygoscelis adeliae | reverse complement strand
ATCGGTGTGTTATCAACATTGTTCTTGTCCTAAATCCAAAACACAGCACTGTACCAGCTACTAGGAAGGAAATTAACTTTCTCCCTGCCGAAACCAGGACATCCAGCCAGTCTTTCTCTTGTGAACTTTCAGCCTGTTTTCTTACTCTAATTGTCTTATAAAAAAAGGAAAGTGTTTCTTCTGCTCTCTGTTGTCCTTTTTGTAGATGAAACTTGCATCTTCTGTGCTTGGCTGGCATACTCACTCTTATTATTATCACGGACAATCTCAGTGGTCCTGACTGCATATGTTACCCGCTTTTGAGTTGTATGTTAGAAGTGGTTTATTTCACACGTGGTATTTGCCCTCAGCTGTTTCATCCTCTGGGATCAGGCGCAATCCCACTGGCAGGAATTACGCATGGTATTACTGGAAAACATTACAGCTGACCGTGTCTTGTAATGAAAGGGCACAGTACTGTGCCCTGGAGTGGCCAGGCTTATATTTGCTTTGTGGATTCCTTTATAAGGAGCTCATTGAAACAAATCTTCTGGGTATTCAGCAGCCAAATGTAGTTTTAAAATGAAAAAATACTTTTAACATCATCAGATAGTGAAAAAATCAAAGAAAATGACAAAAATGGTAGGAAGAAAAACAAGTAAAGAAAGGGGGGGGTACGAACAAATGTTTTTAGATAAGATGTTCCAAGAAGTGCCTACATACATTTTTTCTGCGTTCACATTTCTTTTGCTATTAGGAACAGAAATCTGTTGATTACAAAAAGTTCTCTTACTGCTGCAGCATCGATTTCCCTTGCCTTACATGCTTGTGTAGTAAATGAACAACCTTTTACGCTTACGGGAAAAGGAGGGTGTTTTGTCTTTGTCCTGTATTGCTGTGGTATGAGGGAATATAGCCAATTAAAGTAATTAATTTAATTTTGGACAAGATATTAAGAGTCAGTAATCCTATTGTATTACTACTGCGTATCAGTTAACGTTATTTGCACCATTTACTTGCTTGATTTTTTTAGCATATTTCGAGTTTTCTTTATGTTCAATATAGCTTTTGAACATAACTGCAAAATCCTTATATGCATTTTCTTATTCCTAACTTAACTGCTGTGTGTTATTAAACTTATCTTTCACATAGGAGATTTTATTTAAAGATGAGAGGGGGGTGTGTGTATCTATGTATATGTGTGGGGGTGTGTGTGGTGAAAGTAAAACTTCATGCTCATATGCTTCTCTGAGATGATTAAAACATTTACATTTTTTTCATTATAATCAGATATCGTAGAGCTTGGTTAATGATTTTTTTTCCCTCCTGGTAAATTTTCCAGGCAATCTGGTATTCAACTTAGTTTGTGCACTTGCTTAAATTTGAGTTTCTGAGTGACATTTTGATCAAAGGCTCTGTAATTGTTTTATTGTAAATCATTATAATTTCATTTGTAATAGATAAAAATGAGACAAACGAATGTGGAAAGTCCTTGTCTGGCTACCGTCTAGTAATGCATTTCCTTTTCATTGCCTGTGCTGAGAGTTGGAGTTTCTTATGTTGCCTCAAATTCACTGTTTTTTCTTTACAAGTCACTTCTCTTTTATGTATAAAAAGTTTATAGATTTAGTTAGCTAATGCAGTTATTGGTTTTAAAATGTGCCTTTGGGCTTCAAGCAGTCTTTTGTGTAATGCTGTTATATATGCAAGCGATGGGCATGCTGAATTCTTAACTTGCCTTTCAGAAGGACGTGAAAATAAAATGTGGTATTTGCATCTCTTTCAGGATGAGACCAGAAGTCTTATGAGGCACAAATGTCAAAATATCTGGTGGAAAACATTGAGTGCACTGCCTATGATCCTAAACACTGATGAACTGAAAAGCAGGACCTTGATTTGTCTAGAATAGTTAGCTCCTTCTACTACCTTGAAGGGCGCCAACACAATTTGTTTTATTTGGGTTTTCTGCTAAAGTACTCGAGTTTTCTCCTGCCTTTTTCTGTCCACATGAGCGTGCTGTTTAGTATGCCTGAACTGGAGACTTCTGGCTGTAGTTCTTTTGTCCGTAACTTCAGCTCATGTCATGCCCCCCCGAACACTTGCATCTCAAAGCTCTCGTCCTTTTCCCTAGGGGTCCTCTGAGACGTCAGCGGCGTGAAAAGTTCCTTCCTGTTACTGGGAAGCTGTGAGGCTTCGCTATGAAGCTCACTACTACCATCCTACTTGCATCTTTCCCTTTTCAGAAACATTTCCATTACTCCCATGTGGATCCACAGTCTTGGTGCCTAATGCTGTAGCATCAGGAACAAAACCAGCGCTGATGGTACCACCAGTATGAAATACAATATGTAGCCGTGGATTTATGTCTAAATATTTTAAATGACTTTATTTGTGCTTTCATTGTTTAGACGTTAAAGGAAACCCGTCCCACACAAAATTGCATCTAACTACTGCTAAGTGTTTTTATTAGATATCTGCTTTATTTAATCTCTTCGCTTTTCTAATTTTATGTGCTTCATGTTTAATGGTCATGATAACGGAGGTGATAATGTTTGTTTATTGGTCACGGTACCACTCTCCCCTTCACTGTAACTAAAGTCAGGAGACCTTCATTTAGTAGCCTCAACATCCAAGTTAATATTTCTCTTGCTTTCCTTTTTACTGAGAATTTATGTCTCTGGACATTCTGTTCTTAATACACTACAAATAGATTTGTGGCT
>NW_008824359.1:8283047-8298689 GCF_000699105.1 Pygoscelis adeliae | reverse complement strand
GTGAATGGGATACCAAATAATCCTGGGCACTCAGGCACTCATCTGTTTTATTAGCACAGTCCGAGTTTGCTTCACCCCAGAGAGAACCTGCACAGATCTTAAAATTCACTGAAGAGGAAATTCAGAAGTTTAACCTAGTTGAAGAAGGTGTCGCCATCTTCTCGTGCAGCACAGGGTCCACCGAGAAAGAGCACTTGCTGCATTTTAAAAATTTTAGCCCCTGGCTCCTCACTGAGCAGTTAAATGACACAAAAGGTGTTTTTTCCTCACTCCCGTGAGTTCTGGAAGAGGACTACAAACTTCTTTGTCAAAGTTGCAGAGCTAATGATACACCTGAAAAGAACGGGTTTTTTCTGAATCACCTGCAGATTACCTATGACAGCCTGCGACTACTAGTTTGGGGGCCACAGTTTGGGAACACTTAGAGTAATATCCTTGTCCAGGAAAGTCCAGTAACCCAGCGCAATGGTAGAATGACTTTAATATTGATGAATAGGCTCCCTACAGTATCCTTTAAATAGTTTTATTAGTAATCTAAGAATACTGCTTAGCAGTTTCAGATAAAATTCGCTTTATATAAAATTGAAAATTTTATATAAAATGAAATAATAAATAAAGGCCCAGGGAAAATTTTCTGTATTGTTAACTCTGTTTTGGCTGAGTCTAAACTTGCATGTCGTAAGTCATACTGGGACTTGAATGTAATAGTGTTTTGACCGTAAGGGAAATTAAAACTTTCTCCTCCCCTTCACAGCCTAGGAGGTGTCACCTTTCCTAGAATTTATATAAAATGGATTTTTTTTGCAGATTCCTAAGTCCCAGTATTTTTAAATGGACAGCTTACTTTTAAGCTGTTGTAAGGATGATTACAGATATTTTGTGTAGTTCAAATATTTTGAAATCAAGCTGTAATTCTGCCATTGGTGATAGCAGTTGTTCCGAAAAGACATTCGTGAAGCAGTTGGAAGCCAGCGAGTTCCGTGCCTTAGGTAGGAGGAACATGCTTTCAGGGCTTTCCAGATTTAATTTCTGCAGCGTGGCCAAATATTTCAGGCACATATGTTGGAACTGGCTTTCAAAGTCTGTATTTAGTCTTTGATTTTATTGGAAGGTGTAAGAGACTGGTCCTTTGGAAAATCAGGCTCCTCTAATTATGTAGGTAACATATTTTAAAATGTTAGATTCTGTCTATGAATCATTCTCTCCCATTATTAGAGATGACATTTCCATTTAATTTCCCAGTGGGATTCCATTTAATGTTTTCAAAACAACATCAGTTGAAATCATATTTGTTTTGCTTGTTTGCCTTTATAAAGAAATTTTTATTAGAGGAATTGCAAAGTTTTTAACATGGAAGAAAGAAGAGTTTTTAGAGATGAAATATTAGTAAAACTTCCACTTGTTATTTTCTTTTAAATTCAGTGCCTTGAAACAGAGATGTCAAACTTGTGAGGCAGCTGTGGCGTATCTAAGTATAATATCAGAAACAAAGGACTTGGGAGTCTGCTGAATTTTTTATTTTGATCATGTTCTTCTTCAGTGAATCATGTATATTTAGTGCTACTGTGAATGAAGCTACTTTGGTTTTAATTTACAGATGAAGAAGTTAGTCCATCCTTGGAGTATTCGTATTTTCTTACCAGGATGATATAATATAGAGCAGGTATATTGAATTTTTGCTGCATTACTGGCTATGATGCAATATACCGGACTGTTCTAAACATGTCTGTTCTAAATAAAAGATGGCCAAGTGATTTTTGGCCCTGAGAGCGGGTGGCATGGACTGCCTTATCGCAGTCAGTCCAAGGCGTGGATTCAGGCACTGAGACAAGACGCTCTGTCTTCTCCAAATGTCCTGTTCTTTCGGAGATGACGAAGGTTGGATGTGGCTTAAAGTTTTATGAGCTATCGCTAATGAGATTCTCCAAGATATTTGAGTCTTGGCCTTGTTTTGGGTTCGGTGAAATGCGGTGTGTCGGGTATAATGTGGAATTTAAATGTGTTAGGAAAAATCCTAGGTAAGGAAAAACTGCTTATGCATTTGTGAGAGTGTGAAAAGGGAGAAAACAAGCAGAGGGGGGAAGCAGCATATGTGTGAAGAATAAGAGAGATCTAAAATCTTAGTGTGCTGCTTATTAATAGGATTTATTGCTGCTATTTATAATAACCCTGATTGAAACCATTTCTTTTACATTTCCTACTTGATACATTTTCAGGAAATTAGAAGAACATATTAAATATGTTACCTTCTACCCCATGTCCCCTTTCTTTTTACTTGTTAGGTTTTAAATATTTATGGGGAAAAAACATTTTAAAAGGGCATGTAACACAAAGGTAATAATCACAGTGCCATGCTGTTTTATGGGGCAATAATCCAGTTGCCTTGTTTGAATAAACTACTTGGCCTTCATTCTCCTAGGCTTTACCTTAGGGAATGGAGCTGGATTATTGCCTTGTAAAACAGCGCTGCATTCCTGTTGTTGATTAATTATAAATCTTTGCCTATCACTAGTCATGGAGTACTTTCTATCTTACAGCATTCCTGTTCCTTTCCTTCATGGCTTTCTCCTGCATTCAGAGAATCCAGAAATAAAAGCTGGGTTCTGCCTGATTTGTGGCACTCCAATGTTAATCTCCATTCTGGGAGTTTCTGTATAAGCATGTTACACTTTTATTTGCTTCAAATGAAGGTAAATCACAGCACCCTCCATGTGAACAGCTTCTGAGTGAGATTCAGCCTGCCTAAATTTCACTGAAGTCATTCAGTCTGAGATAATGGGGAGCGCCATGGTGGCTTTTTAGTGCTGGTGAGGATCCCCTGCCTCCCTTTGGGAGTCTACTCAACTTCAGATCACATATCCACTTATTTTCTGTAACCACTGGGATGTGCAAGCTAGTAGTAAGTAGATGTTAGCAAGGGACTTGATTAGTGCCACCCAAATGAATTTTAAGAAGGTTGGGATCTCCTTAGGTTAGAACTGCAAATGTGGGCTCCTACCTCACAGTGCCACCATCAAGATACCGTCATTGTTAGTGCTTAGCCGTATACTGATCCACCAGTCTCTTGTTAACTGACCTTGTTGGGCTCTTCCAGAGAATTTAAAAATCTTTTTCCACTTCCTGAGACTTTCTGGGAATGGGAAGGAACAGTCCAGAAATACCTGAAATAGCAAGAAGCCAGGCACAGCAATGATCATATGGTTGCTGGCATGACGTTTTCTGAAATGCAGGTGGTCTTGCAGGACAGTCAGTTCAGAAGTATTGCCAAATAGAGTTACAAATTGATAGACGCTGTCCAAATTGGAGGATTATAGGATTTGTAACATCATTTGTAATTTGTGTGCTGAAGAAGAGTCTGAATAGTATTCTTATAAATTACGTCTTTTGTGGGGGAATGACCTACATATGTTGATGAGTTTGCGCAGCGTACAATTAGTGAATGAGTGTTTTCTGATGTAGTAGTTATGATTTGTGCTTGGCAAAATGGCCATTATCATTCCTTATTTATTTATGTATGAACTTGGATGCAACGGTCTCTATACTTTAAAATCATTTGGAAGCTGAACCTGGTGTTGTGCGTGACCACGAGCTTACTAAGTAGTGTTTGATACGGAGGACTTATCACACATCCAACTCAATCATCAGAGATGACTGTCAATTGTTTTCTTTATGAACAGCAAAACAGTAACAAGGAAAAGTTTGATTGCATGTAAGGAAAAAAAATTCTTCATAGTGAGAGTGTGAATCACCACCCTTAGAGATTTTGAAAACTTGATGGGATGTGACCCTGAGCAGTCTGTTCTAACTTTGAATTTGTTCTGCTTTGAGCAGGTGTTTAGGCTTCAGACCTCCAGTGATCCTTCCAAGCTATGTCTTTCTGTGATTGAAACTAGGAGGTGCTGTCTTGTGTTACTATTACAAACCGCACAGGAAGCCATGGATTCAAGCGTGCTTCTTCTGTGTCAGACAGCTTTTTTGGGTTCTCACTGGCTTGCAGGAGCCATACTCTCTTCTCATACTCCTGCTTTAGTAGTTCATAAACTGTGCAGCTAGATGGAGAAACTTCTTGTTACTTTCTGGATGTGTTAGAGAATACCTCCTTGGAGACTGGTTACTGCACAAGTGTTCTACTCCCTCAGTTCTAGGTACATTACCAGAAGTTGGTGGAATAGCTTCGTGGTAGTCATCTGCATGCAAACCAGACATCACCAGTAAGGTTAGAATTAGCGTAAATAATGTGGAGGATGTTTACGAGCTTTTCAAATACTTGATGGAAGGGAGATCAACCCATGCTTGGTTGACCCATCCCAGGATCACACCTGAAAGACATTTCTACATCTGTAGTAGGCTACGTCATCACAGCAAACTGATTTTCTGGTCTTGAGTCAGTCTGACCGTAGCCACACTATTAAACTCTTTCACCTGACAAAACACTATAGCAACATTCAAAATATCTTTTGGAAAGGTTCCTGGTCCATACTGACACTAACTGAGTAGATAAATACACCAGCCAGTCTGCAGGGCCAGGGTCTTGGATCTAGTGCATACACTACATCCTGTTTAAATTTGCTTAAATTAGAATTTTCCTCCCTGTCCTTTCCTACTCGGCTTCGTGATTTCTTGTTTGTTGTTTGTCTAGGAGGCAGTTTCTGCTTCTGTTCCTGACAGCTGAGTGACCTTACGTGCTAAGATATGCTATTTTTTTGACATGCCATATGCAAGAATCTCTCTTGTGCTTGCCTGAATTACAAGGAGGTGATTAACTTTTAGTGGGGTGGGCTCCTCTTTGTCACCCAGTAAGGCAGTATGCAGGTTTCACAGGGAAGTTCTTCTGTGCACTGCATTTTATAGTTTTTATAAATACATGCAGTAACAAATGTATGTTATAGGCATATAAATGAGACCAATCACTGCACCCCACTATTGACTTCTGTTTGAGATCAAACATATTGATTATTCACCACCTGATGGTGTCAGTGAATTTTGGGTGCCTGACCCTCAATCTTCTTTTTGAGGGCAACCGTGATATTTACTTCTTGAAGTTCTCAGTTAGTTAGCTGCTAACAGCTTTGGATGCTGACAGCTTAGCAGATCTGTAGTTCTTTGTATGGAAAGCTAACAGGTGTGATCACCCAAGAAATTAGAAGTTTTCCGTTCTTTGATTTAAGTGATCAGTGCTGATGGCTACTCACTGTTACAAAGGTCTTTGATTTTTGAATATAATGAATAGAAGTATATAGAATAAAGGTAACTCTCAGTTTACCTATGTAAAACAGTTTAACACTAATAATATCAAAATGATTTTTATGAACAGTGTATACTGATGAACAGTGTTGTATTAAAATGTTATATTGGTAACAATTATTTAGTAATTTGTAACGTGCATTTTTATTTTTACTGTATCTAAATTTGGAATGTAATGGATAAACATATTTATTTAATAATATGTTTATTTAACAGATATAACTATCTGTTTTTATTTAACTAATAATAACTATCAACAGATTATTTAATAATGAATAGAATTAGGAGGAAAAAGCACAGGTTGTAGGAGGATGAGTTTTGGGAAGCACAAGGAAGTCACTGCGTACTGAGATAGCAGAACTGCTGGTTTTGGTTGCAGCAAATCTGTGAAAAAGGTTTACAATGAAGAGCCAATTTAATTTTAGAAAAGAGGAGTCCTCATCTGCTATCACCTGCATTTGGTGCATGCAGGTTAATGTATGTCTTCCCTCTACGTCTACTCGAGAGGTATTTACTTAAAAATGAAATATTTCTGCACACCCATCCCTTAATTTCTTATTGTTTTGTGCAAATGAAGTCAGAACAGAAGTGTATTTTAACTTTGCTTAGAGCAACATAATTGGTAGGATATGTGATGCAAATAAATTGGCTCAAATTTTCACCTGATGTACCCCTGCTTCAGTCCTCTTGCTGCCCTTGTGAACTGTAGTTATTGTTCTTGCATTGTAGTTATCTTTGAAGAGGCAGGGTTGCCTGTGGCAGTCAAGGCAAAATCAGAAGAAAATTTAAATGATTAATTAATGTAATCTAGTGTCTGTTTTACCAAAGGCTTTCAGGGACTTATTTAGCTCGATTAATGAGAGAAATTCCAACAGCAGTTTTTTAGAATAGGTTTTTGAAGAGTGTAAATGACATAGCTGCTGGAGGGAAAATGATCTTACACCTCTTAATATTAAGTCACCCACTGAATTAGTACTAAGGAAAAATATTCTTTTAAAGCTTTTATTTTTGGTTTAGTTATTATTTAGTATTTGTAAAAATCAACCCAGTACACATTTTCTTTGAAGTTGTAAAGGACAGAGGACGTAAATCTCAAATATAGCTATCGGCTAAAAGTGTACATGTTCCTAAAGGTGACTGGGCAAAATCATGGAAGAAAAGTCCGCTGGGGGATACTGAACACGGGTACCACCTTTGGGCCAGGGGTACCCTGGAGGCTGGGCAAATATGCTAGGAAGTTGTCAATATGTGCTTGCACTGCTTCTGTGCTCTTCTCTTGGAGGGAGAGCAAGGGTCTGAACTGACCTTTAGTTCAACCTGGTATAGGTGTTTTGCGTTATGTGTTTTAAGATTCAGAAATACCTGTAACCAAACGAAAAAGGTAAAAGAAGTAAAAATGTTGAGATATTTAAAATTTTGAAGTGTTTTATTTTTGTCCATTTAAAATTGTTGTTATCGTGCTTAAATTTGGAAACAAACAGTGATGAACTAAAATACTGTTATTTCATACTATTACAGAAACAGTTAGGTTAGGTGGGGCTTCTGAAAGTCACCTAGTTCAATTCCTTGCTCTGAGCATGGCTGCCTTCAAAGTTAGGGCCTTGCTCAGCTGAGTACTGAAAATCTCCGAGGACGTAGATTTCGTCGCATTTTTAGGCACCTTGTTCTTGTGCTTAACCACTTCCATTGTGAAAAACCTTTTCCTTGTATGGAGCTGGAGTTTTGCTTGCTGCTGATAGTTTCGTCTCAAAAACACGCAACTAAATGTTTTAACACTTCTGAAACATTTGCAGTTTTTTTTTTCAAAACAAAAAAAATCTATTAATTGATTATTTCCAGCAAATTTTTAGTGCAAGGCCTACTAGCAATTGCTATTGAAGAATGTCATCGATTCCTGTCCAGCTGTAATTACATTATTTAACGTCAGTGAAAATGCTTGTCAGCCCGGAAGTTACAGCCGTCTACCGGGATGCAAAATGTCTAGAGTTGAGATACAGGATCCTAGAGTGGAACAGTGATGAACGCTGAGAAGGACACAGAGAGAGATCTTCAAAGGTGCCTTAATTTTTTTTTTTTTTTGGTAGCCTCAAAGCTATGCAGATGCACAGGCTTTCTCCCTCATTCATTCTCCCCCCCCTTCTCTATAGCTCACGCTAATCAAAATGGTGGTTAAGTAGAGAAAAACTCATATACTGTGATTCTGTAGCAGAGGAATACTGTCGTTTTTGAAATGAAAGCTGAAAAGCGAAGGTTTGCACTGTGTCGTATAATCATAGAATGTTGTAGGTTGGAAGAGTCCTCTGGAAGTCTGTGGTCCAACTTCCCACTCTGAGCAGGGCCAGCTTAGGTAGGTGAGGCTGCTCACCTATCAAAATATAGATGGCTCATCTATCAGAAGTGTTTCATTGGTTGAAAGATAAAAGTAGTTTGCCACTTATTTTTCTGAGCTGTATCTGTTAGAAGAGATTTTAGTGGCCAGGAGTTCAATGGCAAAATTAAAAAAATGATGAAAAAGTATTTTTCAGTATACTAAAAATGTGTACGCTTTACATGTGGCTATATGGACTAAAGCTAAGTGCATTAATTTAAAAGATGTGCTAATTAGTCTTCCTTTTTCAAGAACAGGGGCAACAATATTATACTCATCAAAGGTCCAGCTGACAATCAGGAGGCCAATATGACAGTGACAGCATACAGAATGGGAGGTAGAGTGATAAAGGAGTAAGAAAGCTAGAAAATGGAGGGATAAAAATGAATCCCCAGGCAATCTGAATATATGAGTCAGAGAAGGGAAGGAAGGAGGCTGATTTGCAGAGGAGAACTAAAGTAAGGAATGAGAGAGTGTGGCTTTCAGGGTAACTATGACATGACTGTGAAAAGCGGGATTGAGACATGGCATTTCACGGGGACTCATTTTAAGGTCATGAGCCACAGAGGAAGCCCCCCAAAAGAAGGTGACCAGCGAACGGCCTCCTCATTACCATTGACTACAACATAAGCAGAGCAGTTCCCAGGGGAGGCAGTTAACCCTTTGTGGGTCTCCATGTTAGCAGTATCCCCAGGTTCTCAGTGCATAAGACCTAGTGTGCTGGAAAGAGAACTAATACACTAACAATTCGTGTAGTCATGAGCAGCAAGGTTTTATTTTATATCTTACGTTAGTACACAGCTTCACTGAATTATGGCATGTGATATGCCTACATTTTTAATATCAAGAGGTTTCAATAAAGGTGAAGCGAAAAGAATCTTACTCTTTTAAAGCTTGCATAAAATACTACATTTGAATACAAAGCAACTGCTTCCATGAGCCATAAACCAGCCCCAATGCAGCAAGGAGGTTCATTATTCAGCGCAAGAACACTCATGCACAGCTCACGAATGCAAGCACAAATGGCATCCCCTATGGCTTTTATTTTAGTGAAGCCTCTGGCAGCAAGAGGTCTATTTCTTCATTAACTGTATATACGTCTTGATTTATCCTTGTTGGCAAGCTAGCCCACCTTATTCCTTATATTGTGAAATGCACACGGTACCTTGATTATGATTATGGTATGGAAGTGACAGTTTAAACAGCCTTTAAGCAGCTTCCTCTTATCCATAAATGGCAAAAGGTCTTTTATCACTTTTCTGTAGTTTGTATTTAAAATGACGGTTGTCCTCTTGTTATGTATCAGGGTAATATCTAGCAGGACAGCAAAAGATACGCTGTGTTACCTAAGATTTTCCACTGGTGTGTATCTGTCAATGATAAATCCGTTATTGCTTATGCTCAGATACTAATGCTTCTAGTTCAGTCTTTCACCGGGGAAGTTTATGATTCATTAGTGAGAGAAATGTGTGAGTTGTGTCCAAAAGCTGTTAGAGTGAAAACCACAGCGATGTAGCAGCTTTGTTGGTACTGAAATGAACCTTGGGACTTTTCCTTCCGACAGAGTTACTTTTGGGAGCAGTACAGATGCCGTAATACAGCGTTACGCTGACATTCACAAGGGAGTTGTGTAGTAGTTGGTTATACTACCCCATACTGGCTTTCACGTAATTTGTCCAGGCTAGAATGCGGTGAAGACCATGTTCAACTCCTGTGAACAATATGTATCCTGAAAATGCGTCTGAGAGGGAACTCTGCTAGATTGGTCACGTGTTGCCAATTCAAGCAAAGATAAAAGCATTAAAATAGTCAAACAGTAAAATGAGAATAGCAAGCTGTTAGCATTTGAGCTTATTAAGGGTTCCCAGGCGCTTGTGTACATAGAACCCTTGGCAAAAAGATGATGCAGTCTCAAGTCATGTTACTAGCTGAGCTGAATACATCTGATCCCCCCATTTTTGGGAGCCCTGCCTGTCAGAAATGATGGATCAAACAAGTGTGAGGTATTGATGGTAAGCGAACTCCTTGCTTTAAGAGCTTTAAGTGGCACTTCAAAGAAAGTAGATGGCCATACCACGGTGATTCGGGGTGCCTCAGCCAGGTACCGTGTCGTCACTGGAACTAGTCACCTCTGAAGATCTTTGGAGACCAATGCAGCGAATTTAACTGAAACGTTTGTCTCTCCTTATCGACTGTAGATATTTCTGGAGGATGAGTGAGTCCTTCTACATGACAAATATGCCTATTAGCTTCCTGCAGGGGCTGAGAAAATAAGTTAAAATTACCCAAATTGTTTTGGGCTTCTGTTTGTACTTTGCGTTACTCTCTTTGTTTTTCAGTCTGAGTGGCAAGCACATTGAACTCTTGTTGTGGTGTTCCTTGGATTTTATTTGCATAGCTGAGATTTGTATTTGTATAGTGTGATTTTGCCGCACAACCACACTAGTTCTTGCCGCTAGAAAAAAGCGGGAATAAATTTAACCACCACCATATCCCTGCTTTTAGTCTTAATTGCTTTCAGTTGGATCAAAGGCTGTCTACTAAAAGAAAGAGAAACTTCTAGTCTGAATTAAAAAAATCTTCACAGACTTATCATCAAACCCCAAAGAAACATCAGTTCTCTTATTTTTACTTTCTTCTATTTTCCCAATACCTGTAATCCTTCTCATGTTTCTGTTTACCTTTTTTCCTTAAATCTGAGCATTCTTTTTGATGTTTAGCTGCAGAAACTGACTTTTCAGAAATTGTGGCTTTTTCAGTATGTAAAAATATTTTAGTTTTAATACTGTAGCTGCATACATAATATAGCTATACACAATTTTATAGCTTGCAGTTTTTCTCTGCATTTATATTGAAGAACCAAAAGTCTAGTATTATGTATTGTTATTAAAAATGAAACTTTAAAACATTAATCCACCCAACAAATAAAGAATCCTGCAAAGCATTTGATGTTGGTTGCAAAAATAATGTCAGTACTGTATCATATTCAGAAGAGCATTTTATGTGTTTCTCTGTTTTATGATCTATAACACTGCATTGTTTTTTTCCAAAGCTGCTGTTGGATCCTTCTTGTTGAGATTATTTAGCAACTTGGTTTCTTGTGTCCTTATGGGTGCAGAGGGACACTTTTCACTGCTGCCCATTTTAAATTTTTCTTACATCTCATTTTCATGATCCTATAATCATGTTGGATCAATGTCTGGTTGTGTGGTAGTTTCACATAAGGATCATCTGACTCAGTCCTCCTCTAATGGGCAGAAGCAGATGCTTTATTTGATCAAGGGTGATACAAAGCTTTCACCCATTTTTATTATCTCTTTTATTCTATTTTTGTGTGGTAAATATGCTGGACCTGTTTCGGTGTGCTCCTGAGCTGTATATCACACATCATTTAAGTAGTTACCAAGCCTTGAAGACATTGAGTTATTGTGTTAGAATTTTTCTGAGTTAAAAGATTTTTGGTTTACATTGTTTTTAAGGTACAGGTTGTTTTGATCATTCTTTAATAAAATAAAGATAAATTTAATATAATGTCCTTCATCATTATTGATACTTTGGGATTGTAGTCTCCTAGCAACAGAAGACAATCTGAAAAAAAAAAGGTTAAGTATAGGCAAATCTACTTCTCCCCACTTACTTACTAATTTCAAGCTCTTAGTAATTGGAAAAAACTGCAGCCAAATTTTTAAAAAAGAGTCTTTACTCCTAACTACTTTATGTATTTTCTCAGTACTTTTTAGGGGAGAAGTGGCCAAAGTATTTGTTTTATGATCCCTGCAGTCCAGCTGTGCAGGAAGAAATGGTGAATTTTGCGAACGAGGTTGAGCTTAAACATAATTTTTAACCACATAATACCAGGTTGTCCATGCTGTCGGGTCATCCTAGCCTTGGAAAGGGTGAAACAGACTCCAAGAATAAATACTCCCTCTGTGCTGGGGAGCGTCTGTCTTCAGCGGTCAGTGGTGACTGTACGTCAGCTCATCCCTCACCATGTTTTCCCTTTGTGGTTGTTGTAACTTGGGTCAGTGATCAATGAGTTCACACTCTGTATAGACAAGAAGCTCCTTCCCCAAGGCTTTGTAAGAGATCACCCACACAGCTGGAAACAGAAATCAGGTCTCCGTACTTCCATCCAGGTGCCCCATCTGCCAGACCAGAAGTCCTTAATCTATAGCTGATAAGCAACATCTTGCCCTTGAGACACTGATACTGCTCACAGCAGTGATTAGAGTTTGTGCCGCTGTGATCTAAGTGGACAGGGGGAGCGAGGGATGATGTTGCCCGTGGCACGTTACATTGCCAGTACTATTGCCCATGGATCTGCAAAGATTCAAGGCCATTTCATAGAATCATAGAGTCATAGAATCATTAAGGTTGCAAGAGACCTCCAAGATCATCAAGTCCAACCGTCAACCCAACACCCCCATGCCCACTAAACCATGTCCCTAAGCGCCTCATCTACCCGTCTTTTAAATACTTCCAGGGATGGTGACTCAACCACTTCCCTAGGCAGCCTGTTCCAATGTTTAACTACTCTTTCAGTAAAGAAATTTTTCCTCACGTCCAATCTAAACCTCCCCTGGCGCAACTGGAGACCATTTCCTCTCGTCCTATCGCCAGTTACTTGGGAGAAGAGACCGATGCCCACCTCGCTACAGCCTCCTTTCAGGTAGTTGTAGAGAGCGATGAGGTCTCCCCTCAGCCTCCTTTTCTCCAGGCTAAACAACCCCAGCTCCCTCAGCCGCTCCTCATCAGACTTGTTCTCCAGACCCCTCACCAGCCTCGTTGCCCTTCTCTGGACACGCTCCAACATCTCAACATCCTTCTTGTAGTGAGGGGCCAATCAAATCAATTAAGCAAAAGAAGTCCCTGAAGGTCAGGAAGTGGCCCAAATTACTACAGGGAATTCAAATTCTTTGTTCTGTCTTGTCAGGGCAAGATAATACACTGGGTAATTACTGATGCCTTTCTGGAATCAGAATCTAATCCTAGAGCGCAAAAAGCTTAAACCAGATACAAATAATATTCACATAGTTAAGGAAGCAATATTTACACAGAAAGCATAAATAAGAAGAATGTTATTTAAATGTATTGCATGCAAAAGCTGTCAACAATTTTGAAAGAAAAAAATTATAAAAAATTCAGAAATGCTTTTTCAGTTAATGAAATCCTGCTTATATTCTACTACCAAATCTGTCCAGAGGGGGGAGGTAAATAGCCACGTTTTTATGTTACTGTAAAGAAAAGGGAACTAGCTGAAAACTAGTCATTCTCCCTGTGCATGTAGCTTCAGTTCACGTGAGCTTTATTTGTTGCAAAGTCTTTTATGTTCGCTAGTCGGTTTCTAACTTCATGATCCAAACCTTATAAACTTTAGATTTCCATAATACACCAAGGTGTTACATAAAAGATGTTAGGAAGACAGGGGAAGACAGCACAGAGTTTGACAGCACAGAGTAAACGCGGATTAGGAAAAAAATGCCACAATTGATATGAGTGAAGAATTCTGATTTGTGAGTAAAAGTCACAGGTAAAGCATACATCATGAAATCTTAACTTCACTAGAGCTGATGGGATTTTGACTATTAACTTTGATGGGGCCATAGAAGGATAAACCGGGATTGAATACCGCTCCATGATCTTCCCCGGCACCGAGGTCAGGCTGACAGGCCTGTAGTTCCCCGGATCCTCCTTCCGGCCCTTCTTGTAGATGGGCGTCACATTGGCCAGCCTCCAGTCGTCCGGGACCTCCCCCGTTAACCAGGACGTTATTTGCTGTTAAACCTGTTTCGCTTTTGACGACACGTGGCTACCGGTGCATTGTTTATCTCTATCATAATGCCACAACTCTTACAGAGACGAAAATGTGTATTTAAAATACTAAATGTATTAAAAAAATTAAACCTATGCACAGCCCCAGAATTCTTTTCCCCCAAACTAGTGCATGGCTTTACATATCCTCTTTTCCAATATCACTTTCTACCTGTTTAAAAGAAAGCTTCTAAATGTCCTTTTATACCTGTGACTTACAATGTCCCTGTATTCCTGATTTCTGACTCACCGTCGATCTGGGTCTTGACATTCATTTGATTCATTTCTACTATTACATTATTAGGATTTTAGGTTTGGCCTAATCCGCTTCGTGTGTTTTCACTCTGTCTTTTACCATTACATGATCCCTGCGTCACGGATGCTTGTAAGCATTAATATTAAAACTAAGTTGTATTTGCTTTTAAATGCAAGTTTTATTTTAAACGACGCAGAAGCAGCACGTAAGAAGACATAACCTTTTCATTTGATATCTGTAGTTGCTGCAAGCTTTTGCTGTATGAGGATAGTTAAAAAGTTACTGTTGATAAACTTGGATGCTGGCAACATTGTCTTGATTTCTCAGCTTCATACCATTTCATGTCATGCTTGGTTTGAGGGGCTTTTTGGTCTTGTTTTGCATTTTTTTTTAAAATAAAGTCACATAACCTACTTACCGATTCAGAGAGCAAATTTTTTAATTCATGGAATGTCACTTTGTCCTTATTTACACTTTATAGACTGATTTTCTCTGTACCAGTAAAAATTCCAGTTTCTAAAGATGTTTTAGGTGAGTGTACCAAGTAATACTGTTAAAACTGGGACAAGCTATGTGAGAATCTATTCATTCTGCATATCTGGGCACTTCAGAAATCATTCTACACTTTATAAGATGCTGTCTTGAACCATGAGAGACATTTCAAAGAACTTTCCCCTTCTCACAGGGGTATTTGCGTAATCATCTTTGCTGGAACAAGTTCCTTTGGCATGCTAATGAATTCTCAACTCCAGGAGGTTCTTTCTACAAAGTTGCTTTACATCAGATTTAATGCTGTTAAAAGCACACAAGAAAATTGAACCCACAAAACATGTGCCATCGTCGTTTATGCTGCTTCATGAAAGTGTGACATGCACGACATGAAGAGATGATTGACTAAGATAACTGTTTATGTAGTGTGAAGAGCAACAGGCTAAGCTGTAACCTTGCTCTGTTGGATTTAAGCAAAGCCCTGGGATGATGCCATTGTAGGTCCATGTTAGTTATTCAGTAATTATCCAAGAAGAGCAACAAAGAATTTTTGAGAGATTTTAAGGGATATTGGGTATCTATGGGTTTATATTTTTTTTTAAATAAATATTAGGCTTTTCTGTAAGCTCTCCTCTTTTGCTGACTTATCTATGAGTTTTCACAATCCTCCTTTTTGATGGGTTATCTTGGGGTATCTTGAGTCTCTGGTCACAATGCAAACACAGAGTGGCATGAAAACGTAGCCCTTAGAGGAGAACTAGGGCCTGTTAAAATTGCCATGAAACAGTGGTTCTAAATTTTTTTTTTCTATCTTCTCTGGAAATTTCCTCTCTGAGATAACAGGGAAAATATAAAGTCTTCTGGCCACTGTGCTACCAAGTCACAGACCTTGTTTGTTTTCCTTCTGGCTGCGTGACTCCTGCATGCTTATGGTTTCAACTGGAGGTGTCAGTAGTTGTTCTGCTTAATCGGGTGGTTGGGATATTTTATAAAGGTGCAACGAAAATGGATCTGACTCCTCTTAGGGTCCTGCGCAGAAGACTGAAATTTCATCTGTCAAAGTATGTGATAGACGGGGTTGATGTGCATTAGCAATGCTGCCTAATGGAAGCTGGTAGAGTAGCCATCTTGGTGAAATCTGCACTTAGTGGTCAAACCTTTTGCTGTTTTGAATATATTATTTTCAGTAAGGAAAATAGCACTTTCCCGTGGGCATGCTAAGGATATTAATGGAATACTGCAGCATTCAACAACATGTTTAAGAGTGGTAAATACTATCGAGATGTTGCCTACTGGATTGTCAAAGGGATGTAAACATCCATCTTCCGTTTTGATTTTTATGGAAGTTATGCATGCAAATACTTTATTTTTGAACATCCGGCCCATAAATTCTTTTAAAAAGTTGCCAAAAGGCTTACTTTCAGTAATAATTCTTAATGGAGGAAAAAAGCAATAGTGCTACTCCATCATTAGA
>NW_008824359.1:8251909-8282874 GCF_000699105.1 Pygoscelis adeliae | reverse complement strand
ATCAAGAATGAGAAGGATGTGGAGATAGTGAAGAGAAATAAAGGTCAGCCGCAAAAATGATTTTGAAGCTGAAAAGCAAGCCTTATGATGTGGGTCTCGAAAAACTCAAATGATAATTCTGTATGAAGAGAAGTTGGATAGGCAACTCTCCTTGTATGTGGGTACTTGTATGTGGAGAAGATTCCTGCTAATGAGCAGCATTTTAGTTCTGCAGAGAAAAGTGTAAGATAGAAAGACTGAAGTCGACGACAGATAAATTCATCTCCAAAACAAGGGTTGGTTTGCTAGCTGCAAAGATCATTAAGTATGGAGCAACTTCCCAGGGGACTGTTATTGTATCTGGAGTCTTTAAAATGAGTTTAGGTTTATATTTCGAAAGCTTAGAACCTGTTTTGGGAGAAGTTATTTGATCCGTATGTGCAGAAGACATTTTTAATCTCATAGTTCTCTTGCATGACAGGTTTTGAGCACAGAGGGTTGCCTGTATTACCCTCAATGTGTTAACAGCCTCTATGTACTGTATTAAAACAGTTCGTGTGATACTGTTTTTAAGGGTGGGTGCAGGTCATCTGTGCACGTGAGGACTTCCTCAGTACACAATTGGCTAACTGTTTTTTTCTGTTACGCTTTTCTGGAGGGTGATGACAACTAGAGAGGGGGTGTCCAAATGGCAGAACAATGTTTGCAAATCCACAGGTGTGTGCTTCTGTAGAACCGTGCGGTGTGGGGATGTTTGAAGGCACAGGGTCTGCTGGGATAGTGCTGAGCATATTCCAGGGCAGGAGGTGGCAACCATGGTATCTCCTTGGCTAAGTCTACAGGAAGAATTAGTGCAAACCAACAGAAACAGATTTTTAGTTTTAGATGGCGTTGAGGATCTGATGTCTACACTGCAGACATTTCAAGGCTTTTTACGTCGGATTAGCTTTAGTCTGGCCCCGTGGGCTAAATACCCATTTGCAGCTGGAGTGTATTAGGTGCATTTCTGGAGTGAATCTTCCAGTTTAGTTTTATCCAAGAGGAATCAACTTCATGCACTCAGAGACCATTCCTCTTGTGAAACAGAGCAATTGAGTGGAGATTATCACAAGGTTTGCCTGAAAAGCATACTCCTTCTCTGAGCTAAAATGCTTGATGTGGATGCACTGTTATTGCAGCCATAGGGATGACACTTTGGATTGAATTGTCTCCAGCACATCCTGCTTTGGAAGGAACTTGTTTTCTCTGAGAGAAAGTCCAGGAATAAGACAATAAAGATGAAGTTTTGACAGGTAGGAGAACAAACCCAGAAGCAAACCAGCTATGTTATATTGGCAGATTAGACAAACCTTCCAATAACGCTCTACTGTGGGGTAAATGATGCTCTGTTCACTTCAGTGATTTTTTAGTGTTTTGAATAACAGAAGATCTTTGGCAATGCACCAAAAGTAAATTTGACCCTCGCCCTTTTGCAAAGCCTTCTTGCCTAAATCTCGGATCAGCTCTCAATACAGTGAACATGAGGAAAGAACTGCCTACACTAAAGAGCTGTGCTGATCCAAGAATACAGGCACTGCTCATGGCATGATGTGACCAAGAATAAGATTGCTTGAAAATTAGAAGAGCATTTCTAAAGGTTAGAAATGTCAAGTTCTGGACCGGCCTTCCAATGGCAGTAATAAGGCAAATCGCTTAAATATTGTATAAATGAAATGACCAGTGTATTGCTGAGAGCATGGGACTGGACTCAGTGACCCAGATGGTCCCTTCCTAATAGAATAACAATTAAGCTATAACTTAGAATATAAAATAGTTTCCAATGCGAATTGTGTTTATCTTAATATCTGACTTTTTTGAAAATGATTTGACTGTCTAGCCTTTATGAATCGTACAACTGGGGGCTGAAGATAAAATTTTAACTCATTCAGGAAAATATGCTTCCATTCATACAGAGTCTGAGATGTGCGATTCCATTTTATATTCTCAGAAAAATGCCTTGGTGAATAAAAGCTTTTTTATTAAATTCATGCTATCGTATCTTCTTTTTTAAATTTGGTAAGGATTAATATTACTTTATCATTTAGTCATAAAAGAACGGGTCCTTATAATGAACTGTGACAAGAAAGAGGTGAAGAAGAACTCTGATAGACAGATCTGATATAATGACGCAGAAGATAATATACAGTCCACTATCCTCGTATCTTGATCTTTTATATATGTTCAACTGCAGGAAAAATGGAGGAAGAAAGCTTTTTTTAAAAAGAATTTTAATAAAATTCTTATTTTGCTTACAGAAAGCTTACTTGAATCACTGCTGTGTAGGAGTAGAGAATATGTGTGACCATCCAACCCTCTGTTCCTCTTAGTGGGGAAATGGTAACGTTCTCTCGCTGATCACTGGAGCCTAATGGAGGCACCATTTTGCTAAGATATCCTCAAAACTGTTACTTTATCCCGCAGTTCCTTTGCTGGCTGAAGACTGAGAAGACTTTGGAGAAGACATTAAATATCCAGAGCATTTTGGACGTATGTTTCTCTCTTATTTCTTCTTCATCTCCTCCTGCCCAAGGGGGAAGAAAAGGCTTCCAGCCTGTAGCTCTGTGTTATAAGCGAACAAAGCTTCTGTGATTGTGCCGCATGCCTGTCCCTCGTTGTTCCCAGTAACTTCTGGATCAGCTGGCCAGCATCAAGCCAATTTGAAGGAAGGATGGCATAACTTGAAAGAGAGAGATCAGTGAGTGCTCACAGTGATGGAGAGGTGGGGAAATTCTTCTGCTTCAGGGGTAGTTGGCAAGCTGATTGATATGTCCTTGTGGCTGTCTCATCAGCACAAGCATGGCCTCAAACTAGCCTCAATATGCTTCTTCAGCAGTAAAAAAAAAGGTCAAATGACATTTGGAGAGCAGCTGTGATCAGTGAGAAAGCGGAGGGAGCAAAGTTTGCAAATCTACAAGGAAAACAGACTTTGCCGGCGTCACTTCTCCACAAAATATCCCGATTAAACATGTTAGTGCGCGCATGATACAATCGTAGCGTGGGCAAGTGGTGGTTTTCTCAGGGGTGAGGGTTTGCTTCATTCCAGCCTGTGTGAATTCAAACCATGCTTTCCACGTTAAGATTTTGCTGCATACAACTGTGACAATTAACTGTCATACAGAGACATACTCCTCTCTTGGCCCCCTCCCTCAGCATCGATCTCCGAAATGCACGTTTTCCCCTTATTATCATACGCTGCAAAGAAAATTGTAAAAAAGTCTGTGAAGGTGGAAGTAAAAATAGTTGACACCTAGCCAGTTCGACATTGTACTCCCAAGGAAATATTTTCTGCATTTGTTCTAGCTTAGCACAGCTTTTACATGTTAATTTTACTGTGGCTGGAAGTGTCACCCTGAATCCAAATAACTGCCTGGTTTTGAAGAGACCCGAGTTTGTATTTGCTTGTAGCTTTAATCTCTCTAAAACTACTGAAAGAATGATTTTAACTCGGTAGTCTTTGTTTCTTTTGTTTAAAGATGTGTTTAATTCTTCTTAAAAAACTTTTTCGATGAGTTATTATCATTAAAATGACTGTATTAAACTCAGCATCATGAATAATTCATAATGCAATTTTGAAAAAAATTGCCGTGCAAAACTACAATAATTAGTTTTATGCGATAGGAAAAGCATTATTTTCATATTTAGACAGGAAGTGAACATTTATTTAGATACACTATTCACGGTATACTAAATTATGGCATAAACTAGTGTTTGTAATTTAAAAAAATGACAAGTTAATTTGAAAACCATCCCCGAGATGCAACTTGTATGTTGCCACCTACCTGATAAAATTGATTGCTTTGTATATTTATGCGTTTGCTGTAAAGTGGGTGGTTTTGAAATGTGATTGCACATTTAAAATGAGACTTGAGCCCATGATGTTGCCTTTTATGATTTTTTTTGCATCTTATTCGTCATGTTTTGAGTAGTAATGTCTATAATTTTCTGAGGACACAATGACGATTCTCATTAATTGCCTCCAGTCTTGTAGACAACTTCAAAGAAGTTATGGGATGGTTGGAGGGAGTCATAGCATATGCCTCAAAATATGACTTTCCTGAATCTGGGATTGGAAGCTGCCTAAATACTGTTGTACAAATACCAACCGACGTCTCCCCAGAGGAGGCTGTCTGGCAGTTTTGAGTCAAGCTGTCTTCTTTTCTTTTACTGACATCTTGAAAAATCTGCTCCCTTTCTCAAACACAGGGTAAGGAACTGTGCTGAGTAAGTACCCTGAACTTCGGTCCTGCCCTAAACCCCGCATTTTGCAGAATCCTGAATTTCTAGTTATTCACTGAATCAAACCGAATGGCATTTTTTCACCTTAATTACTGACTGTGTACACAGCAGATAAGAAAAATACCAATTTTATTTCTTTAAGTTGCGATTGGCAAGGCTTCCAGGCTTGTGTAGGAAGAGGGGCACAGATATTTTCACATTCTCCTTTGAGCTCAGTCCTTGGGCTGCTGGATGTAGGCCTGTGTTTTTTCAAGAAGCTGGTAAGGTGAAATGTAACGTTGCTTGCAATTCAGATATTGAGGGTCCACCACGTGACCCAATTAGTGATTCGTGGAGCCCGGCTTTACATCCTGCGCTCAGAAAAGTTTTGGTAAGTTACTTTGATCTTCTTGGCAGTCCGTGGGAACGAGCATTTTAATAAAGCGGCTTGAATAATAAATGCAATGCATGTATTTATTAATTTATAACAAATATAAGCTGCTGGAATACTTTTCTGCATTGGTGACCATTAAGTGGTGCAAAGTTTAGTTTGGGCTGGGTGGATAAAGCTGACTGTTGTGAGCCGCGAGACCAGGAAGGTTAGGGAGTGAGCTGGGGGCCTGCAACTCCGGCAGAGCAATTGCTTGGGTGCTATCAGCTGTAGCTGCGAAGAGTTTATCCAGCCTATGAGATACAGACAGGTACCGGGATAAAATGAAGTACTGAATAAAATCCTATTCACAAAACAGAGCTGAGGTCCTGCCGGAAAAAAACTGATGACATAATTGTGCCTGTATCATGTCGCCTACCCACAGCAGCAGTACTGTAATAGATGTGGACAGTCGTAATTCTGGCATTTCCAAACTTTTGGAAATCACAAAATCACCTGATTTTGTGATTTTAACATGACTTGAATGAGTTATTTGAATAGAGTAATGCTGTAAAAAAGGGCTTGTTGAAATGGCTCAGAGCAGCCGAGGGGAGTTTTTATTCCTATCTCTCCTGTCAGTTTGAATGGCAGGCATGTCTGAATCTCACAGCGCGCTGTGAACATTGCGCTCAATGTTTTTAATCCGAGCAATGGCAAGACACTCAGGCCTTGTCTTTCTGCGTTAAAATACTACTGTATGGCGCTTGAAACCATACCTTGAAACCATACCTTGAAACCATACCTTGAAACCTTACCTTGAAACCTTTTAAAAGCTTTCAATTAAGTGAAGAGTTCAGCACAGCTCTGCATTCGTAGAATTCTTTCCCTGCTATCCTGAATCTAAGATCCTTTTCTATTGGTAGAAATGGATCATTTAGTCGGCAAAATGAGTTAGCTGTGTTTTAATTACGCTATTAACATCTTGAGCGGTACCTGGACGTTTGGCATGGGAAGTAAGGCAGAGGTGTACTAGACAAAGATTATTGCTATGAGAGTGTTGAAACTAGCACTGGTATATCTAAATTATTCCTAAGTGTTCTTTTTAGTGTGGTTTTTTTGTATCCCCATGATGATTTTGGGACTACCTCATTAGTGACTGGTACCTAGTTTAAAGACCTGGAAAAGATTTTCTGCTACCAACTAGGAAGATCCACTATTGTTCTTTGTACCAGGCAGTTTTCTCTAGCATGAAGAGGCTGTAAAATGTTAGCAAATAATTTTTTTCTCTGTTCCATTAAAGGCATCATCAGAATAGTCTTCACAGCAGTTTTGACACCTTTTGTAACTTCATATTCTGCGCAGAACAGTGCATACTCATTTCATCAAAGCTTATATATGCAAACTTTTGTTGTGCTAATGTAAGCTCCCTCAGGGTTCTCTGTGGCACTAGCACAAATTTTAACATTTTGACTTCTGCACTGCTGGATTTTGTGTATGTCACCTAAAAAGCAGCAAGAATTTTGTTTCTTTTTTGTTGTTATTGCTAGTTCTTTGTTCCTTCAAAGGCTTTTCAAGGCATTTTCGTCTATTTTTGTGGATGCACTGATTTCTTTCCGTGATTTAAAGTCAGAAGAAGATTTTCTCTGTTACTTTTTGAACTGACAGGTTCTTTTTTGAGCTTTCAAAGGCACTGCAAGATACAGGGTTGTGTCGTTATCAACACTGTCAGATTCTTTCTGCAATAACAAAGGAGCCATCCAAAGACTCTCTATAGCAAGACGAGAATTTATTGTGGATGTGCAGAAACCCTGCCTAAGGTTTCTTCTCGTTGCTCCTGGTGTACCAAGTATCAACATGACAATAGCATTGTTATAAGTAGTACATAAAAGTCATGTTGCCTGTGCAAAGTAAACTGCCATTTCCTAGTGCAGGTATGCTAGCCCCGGGAAATGATATGGCAGTGTAAAACATATTTTCATTTTTGTATATAAAATTTCTACCGTACGGCGGCAGTGGCTTGATGGAGCTTCTGCTGGGTTGCATGTGAACCTTTTCTGACATTTGTGTTTCAGTGGATGACGTGGTCCCTAAAGCTGGAGTCATGTGGCAGTAAGGGCTGCAGTAGGATTAGGATTCCTACGGGAGGGAAAAAGGAAGCATTGAATCAGCAAAGCAGTTAATATCAAAAAGAGCAAAAGAATAAGTGTTTTCCCACACAGTTCATAGAATCACAGAATGGTTTGGGTTGGAAGGGACCTCTAAAGGCCATCTAGTCCAACCCCCCTGCCGTGGGCAGGGACATCTTCAACTGGATCAGGTTGCTCAGAGCCCCGTCCAACCTGACCTGGAATGTTTCCAGGGAGGGGGCATCCACCACCTCTCTGGGCAACCTGTGCCAGTGTCTCACCACCCTCAGCGTAAACAATTTCTTCCTTAGATCTAGTCTGAATCTCCCCTCTTCTAGTGTAAAACCATTCCCCCTTGTCCTGTTGCAACGGGCCCTGCTAAAAACTCTGTCCCCATAAGTTAAAAAAGACCCCCCACGGTTAAAAAGCATCAATAAAAATGAAAGCCTTCCCCCCACTTAAAAGGGGAAAACCACAATATTTTGAAACAACAAAGTACTAGGTTTCTTCTATAATAAAACCTGTGAGTGTACACCATCGTAAGTGGCATTGCAGATTGAGATGTGGGGGCAAAAGCATGTGAACTTAGATAACTGCTGTAATAAAAAGGGAAATTTTCAGATAACCAGAATGTTTAGAAGATGGCAAGCCCAGTGTGACTTCATTGACTTCAGTGGTTTTAGCTTGTAAAAAGGTCTATGTCTCTTCCACATGACATAATAAATAACCCCGTCTTCAGTACAAGTTATGACTTAAAAAAAATTCTGTGTGTAAATTCCAGGACCAAGGATCTGATTTGACTCTTCGTTTTATCAGTTGTGGATTTTTGACAGCTTGCAGCCTTAAAGCTGAGGTTAAGTGTACCAGCAAGATACAGTGTCATATTACAAGATTTAATGTTAGTAGAATAAAGATTAACTTGTTCCTTCTGCTAAAAATAGACTGATATTTGCAGTTCAGTTTCTGGGGAAAAAAAAAAAATCTATTGCAAGTGCTTTTATGGTACATTTCTGGGTTACTGAATACATCATCCTCTAAATTTGACCCAGTGTAATTATGGAGAAATACTATATTTCATGGAGAAATATGATGTGTATTAATATTCTGTTTCATTGGCATGTTCTGTTTACTTTGCCTAGGTAATTACTGAGAGCAAAATGATTGCATTTTAAAGATGTGAAAAACGTTATTGTTCCATATAGATGGTAAATATTCACTCTGCTATATTTACAAAATTATTTATATGTTGTTTCTGTAAAACTTCCTTTTGGAAAAAGAAATCGTCTCCTTTCATAATATTTAACATTTGTTCTCATGCTCTGTGTTGTGCATATAAATGTTTATTTTTCTGGCAAGTGTTTTAAAATTGAATCTCACTTCAACAAGTCAAGGTAAATTTTCATTTTAATTCCAATGGGAACAGGATTGGGCCAGTATATCTTAGATTCCTTTTAATACGGTGATTGACATTTTAAACAGGTCGGCGGTTTAAAAAAAATGACTTTGAGGACTGAAATTGAGTTAATTGCGATAGGTAAACAGATGAATGCATGATTTACTAATTCTATGAATTTTACAAAAAGAGCACCTGTATAGTCATGATGGGGGGATCTTTTAGCATACATATTTTAAGTTCTGTCCCAGAGAAGAGGCACAAATGAATATGCACTCATGTTATTTTTATAAAACTAAATAAATAACTTGGAAGTATATTCAAGGTAATGATTTAGGAAAAAATATTTGTGATATAGACTGCTATCACTTCATTGCTTTCTGCAATTTTCATTTGCACTTTTCAGTGTTTTAATGTCATCTTCTGAATAACTTTAATTGGATTTATGTTGGAGTAAAGCATTAAAATGCTATTTGCAGGGTTTTTTTTCGCAGCAGAAATCAATAAGGAACATTCTCTCATTTGCCTTTCCGTATCATTGTCTGCAACAACTAGAGGAAAAAACGTTCTTAAAGGAGATACTGTAGTCAGTTTGAGCAGAGAAAATGGCCTTGAAACTGTGAAAAAAGAGGCAGAACTTGTAAATATACTTATTCTGCTTAGCTGTGTAAAACTTTTGCACCACTTAATGTTCCTGCATGAGTTAGTTATTTATGTGAAAAACAAGCATCAACTCCGAAAATATGATTTTAGTCATGATACATCAGTGTTGGCATAATATCCCAGTGTGCTGTCTGCTGCATATATATATCTATACAAGGAGAAACGGTTGCTGTCCCAAATCAGATATACTGAGGCAAGCAGAAGTATGGGAATGGAAAGAGATAAAAAATAGGTGCATACAGGCTATGCTCATGCCAGTAAATTAAATACTGCTGGGGTGTGGGGCTGAGAGCTGAAACTCATACTCTGTATACTCTTCACATATTCTCTGTGCTCTTAAGGATCTTGGTCCCACCCAGCTAGCATTTTTATTAGCCGTTCCCCGGGCACATGTTGTCAATGCGGACAAGAACCACCGAGACAGTCTTGCACCAACGGGGATACAGCCTTCCTGGTTTGGAAGGTGAGAGAGGGTTAGCGTGGATGTGGCCAGGCTGGCGTCACGCCAGAGAACGGGCCGCGATGGTCTGCGGTTTGCTATGATAGTGGTACCCAGATAGTTCCCGGGGTGAAGAGCTGATGTCGTTACCACCAGCCCTTAGTCCTACGCGTTTACCCCATCATTAAAGTGATTTTTAACTGTTAATTGCTTGTCAGGTCTATGGAAAAAATTGATCTTGCAAAAGAATTTGGAGAAACAAGGGAGTATTGGGATGCTGTGAGTGCAAAATTCAGCATAAAAGAAAATAAAAATCGTACCTGGTGAAATAGCCAGAAAGTGTGTGGAAATTCACATCGTTGGTGCATCGGTCACGGTAACTATTATAGTAGCAGCTGGTTAGAGAGTTTCAGAAGGTCGTACAGTTTGTTTGAAAGTATGAAATACAGAAAGTTTTAACTCGGTGTCTGTAGTAGGATCTAACAGAAGAATTCAGTGACAAGTAACTACGGTGACCTCAGCTGTGTTTTGTGCGGAAGGGGAAAGTGCAACGTGTGTATCTAGGAGACAGTTATGGATGGAAATAACGTGGCTTTGCTTTACAATTTTAGCTGTAAAGACAGAAAGGAAAGATTATCTTGCAGAAATTTGTTGGAGAAAAAGCAGCAAAACTTCTTCCTGGAGTGGAGATGAAAGTGAGGGAGGGTACGAGTTGGCACTGACTTTGAAGACGTATGCCTGAAAAGAACAAAATGATAGTTTTTTATATATATGTGTGTGTGTATATATATGTATATATAAAAATACCTAACTGGTGTAAATCGTGGTCTTCAGATTTAGATTTTGCCATGATGAGATGGTGGGAAGGGGCAGCCGATGGGGACCTTCAGCTGATGTGACTAGTGTAGCCACATTTAACTAATGGAGCTACACTGATTTACATCAGTTAATTCCTAGCCTAGAAGCTTATTAGTGTAAAACAGTTAGATGATTACCCTGATTCCAACTGCAAAATCCCCAAACAGGTCAATTCTTGAGCAAGCCCCGTGGAGTATGGACTTTCAAGGATATTTTTTGGTTAATGACATTGATTAACACATAAGATCATCCCCTCTAATTTGATCTCGGTAGAGGAGCAGAGATGATGGACGTGAGAGATGCTGTGGAGATGTCTTCTTATCGCCACTGCTCTGGCGAGGAGAGACCATTTAACAGTATACCATCAAAAAAGTCCCTATGTAGAGAGTGATGCTCATGAATTTTGTTTTTTATGATAGAGACCTTGGATGAACTGATTTGTTGTCACCAGAGATACAAAATTAAAGGTTCCTGCTGTTTTCCTTTTGATATGAGGATCTTAGTTAATGAAACAAAAAACTAGCACATAATTATGATTCCTTGAGCTTTGACAAGTCCAGTTTTCATCATGGACAGAAAACTCAGGTGCCGTTACCAGGTAACTTTCACATAGTCATCAAAAGAAAGTACATTTTGTATTTTATAATTCTCACAGACTACTTTAACGAACAAATTATTTTGGTCACTTCTATGCTCATATTTATCTGAATTACTTCCTGAGTTCACACTATTCACTCAAGTTACAGTATTGGGAAGAATAAATAGAAGATACTTTTCTGCTAAACTTCAGTCTATAAACTGTAGTCTGTGTTGATCAAATTCTTGGTAATGTATTCTAGTTCCCAAAATAGCCCCACTGAAAAGGTTACCTGAATGTATATGTTCCAGGTTTTTGGCAGCATTTGTTCTGCATTAATAGCACTCCTGCACAGAAATGTTAAGAGCATTTCAAGCTCAGATCATGACGCTGGCTTTCAGAACGGGATACAAGAAATATCTCCCTCCAAAGCTTTTGTCTTTCTTTTATTCATACCTATTCAGCTATGATAATAGCTGGACAAAGTAAATTTGTAAGTCTTCCTTTCTGAAGAGGCTGAAAGTTGTTTGGCTGCCATTTAGGTTTGTTTACTTGGTGCCAGCTCATAGTTAAAGTTCTGTAAAACTGCTATTTTTGCTCCTTACCGGCATTCTTCTCTGCTGAATTCTTTGATTCGTGTCATACCTGCATGGTTCTGCGTGAGATCCCTTTATATATCTTCAAGCTTCTTGGATTTAAGCCAAGCCTGGGAACTGCTTCTGGAGGCTGATGCGCAGTCTGGGGGAGCAGGTCCGCTCTTTATCTCTCTCTTTGAAGAGCTGAGACATGGTGATTTAACTCTTCAGTTATTTGAACTTCGCTAGTGTAAACGCTAGCTCATCTTCAAGAGCTCCCCTCACGTCAGCACTGTAGGTTTGTGGTTCAGAGACTTGTGATAGATTAAGCAAACAGATAGTGTTTACACGGCTCAAAAGGTAGACAAGTCCAGACGAAAACAGTAAATTCTGGCAACCCTTTCACGTCTCGCTTTCTGCATTGTCGTTGAGGTTAGATTAGGTTTCCAGGGTCCTCCTTCTCCAGCTCTTGGCTTGTTATCTGAAAGATGGCATTTCTCCTTTGTCTTGGTACAGCCACCTCTAGTCTTGGCTAGCCTCTCAGTTAAAAAAGAAAACACTTTCTCAGCTCTAATAGTGTTGCTTGTTTTCTGAGTGCAAGATGCTCAAGAGGCTTTTCAGTATTTTACGGAGGGACTGATTTCTTCCAGCTCTTTTCAAAGAATTACTCTAGGTGTTTTTGTTCGAATGAAGGATCATTAAAATTTAAGGGATGAGTGCTGTCCCTGGCCTAGTGGAGGCAGACTCCTAGGACCACGTTGGATGGAAGGGACCTCCCGAGGTCTTTAGTTCAACATCCTGCACTTAGAGCAGATTGCTCAGGCCTTTGACTGTTAGAGGACCAGACAGGTCCCACTGTTTTTCTGAGCCCTGCCCCGGCATTTGATCAGGTCAGTGATAAATTTATTATTCTTTCTTATTTTGAGTTGGAATTTCCCATGTTTCAACTTCTGTCTGTTGCCTCTTGTCATTTTAGTTTACACCTGCAAGAAGAGTCTGCTTTCATCATCCCTACACCCTCCAGTTAGGTAGACAGCAACAAGATGGACTCTTAGCCTTCTCCTCTTAATGTCGTGCAAACCCAATTCTTTCAGCATCCCCTCATGTGTCCTGTGTTCCAGACCCCTAACCATTTTGATACTCTGTGTATGGCTCGGTCTGCCTGTCTGTCTGTCTGTCTGTCTTATCTATCTATCTACCTACCTACCTACCTACCTACCTATGCACTTATATGCCTATCTACCTATATTTTGGTAGCCGTGTATATAGACAATCATCATAGCAACGGCTGATTCCCTAAAGCAGTGGGTAATATGCAACTTCTTTAAGCAGCTCTGTAATAACAACTTCACAAAGTCAAACTGTACGTGGGCTATGTAGGTGGAATCACGCATTTTATAAGTCAAAGGGTCATTCTTGATGCAGTTTGAAAGAGACTTTGTACATTTTGTAAGTGATTAATACATAATTTCTAATTCCATGTCCAAGTGCTATTTTCTCCTTTTATAGTGCACATCTTCCTCGGTTACAGTGTTTGTCTCCATAAGCAATGCATACAAAGAAGGCGACTGTAGTCATATGTTTTACAAATGCAAAATATCTAAAATTAGTATTTGCTTTTGGAAAGTGAAGTTATGGAAATGCCATAAAATAAACATAGGGCAAATGAAAAGAGAAAAAATTATAAAATATGTAGGAATGTGTATTTTTTTAAACTGCCAGGATCGGGAATGAGCTTTCAGATGTTAAATACCATATTGTCTTCTTATTACTTTTATTTTATTCATTTTACCTTGGTTATTAGAAGAACAAATGATGATGGAATTCAGAGGATGAGCAGTGACGATCAGGAGATGGAAAGTAATATTTGCAAGTCCTTAAAGATGAAGGCAGCAGAAAGCCAAACGGTTTCCAAAGAGGGACATTTCATGGAGTGATTTATCTGATATGGCATTGCCGTTTGTTGTATAATTTCAGTCTTGTTGCTATGGGAACCAATTTTACTGTTGCAGTGATTGTTAATCAGGATTTGTAGTTATACCATTTTTACCACAAGGCCTTGTATCCTTACAGATTAAATCATGGTTCTCATTGACAGTGGTGTACATCAAACATTACTGCCAGAAATAAAATCTGACCAACCTTCCTGTCATTTTTCTCACCGTTACCAGAATCAGAGAGCAGAAGCTTAAGTTAACTTTTACAGGAACTCAAAGATTCTGCTTCAGTTACATTTGTCATGCTTGTACAATTCCAGGAAAAGAAAAGAAAAAAAAAGCAAGCTTCTGCCTTACAGTATAATAATTTTATTTTTCATTTAAGTGGAAATGAATTGGGTACTCTGGAGATTCATTTTCTACATATTGCTTCTTTAAGCATCTCCTAAGGTAGAATTATAGCTTAGGGTCATCTAAACTTGAGAACTTTTCTCCCTATATTATGAAAAGAGAGAGAGATTTGTGTTTATGCAGGGTGGATTCAACACTCGAAGTTTAGATGTCTCAGCGGTGGAAATACTCCGTATCTTGTCAATCTTCCTTCTAGTTTTACAACTGTCCCTGCAAAGAGGGTGTTGGCAGGAACGGGCAAACGGGCTGATGCGGTGTAGATTGTATTATCCTTTGCTTCAGTTAAAGGAGGATACTAGGGTCAAAGAGCATGACTTCTCTGGTCCTGGTCCTGGTCTGTTCTCTGTAAGGTGAATAGAAATGGGAAGAAGAATTCTTCCTCTCCAAATTTACTCTCTTGGTGCCCTGAAGAGCTAGGCTGAAGTATTTGTCTGGATGCTAACAGCTTAAAGTAACCGAAAACACACATTTCTGCTTGATTTCTTTTATATATCTTACTAATTTCTTTGCTACCAAAAAAATCATTTCAGTTCTGAAAAAAGGTGTTGGGAAATTGTAAACCGATTAAATGCTGCACTCAAAATTCACAGAAAGCTTGAAAAACATATGGGAATGGTGACCTTCCCATTCATCTCAATGGGTGTTTTATGCTGAAGCGTAGTGATGGCCAATATTGTTCAGTGTTCACCGGTGATCAGTTTAATGGCATCATTAAACAAAATGCTTGTCTCTGAGTCCAAAACTACTGACCTCTAATGGCAGAGCTCCAGTTCTTCACTCCCCTGGTCAGCTCCTTTAACTTGCACACGGAAAAGTTGTCAACACAAAATTTGTGATAGATTGTGAGATGAAATTATGTGGATCACATCATTTGAGTACAGACTGGGCTGGGGATTATTTGCATGGCTCCTCTATTATTTAAGTGGAGTTTTGGCAGAATTTCTAAAGTGCTAAACCAGAACGGTGCAGAACTGCGAGCATTGTTCCCAGATTTATGTTTATCCGGTAGTATATTATTCAGTATGATACAGCCAGGTAGCATTTTATATTTCACAAAAACCCTCAGACTGTTGGCTTTTTCCCGATATACCAAATTCACAGCTTCTCTAATTTCAAGTCAGCCCCGTTGAGCCAGGAGCATCTATGTAGCAGTTTTGTTTTCACTTCATTGTATTCCAAGTACACTGAGGGATGCAGAATCAAAACATTAGCAAGGTGCTAGTCACATTTTTTTGATCCCTTTCCTGATTTTCCTTTCTCCCGTCTTTCTCCTTTTTCACGCTCGCTGCTGCCGATACCCAGCCCCCACTATAATTCTGATTGGCTAAATTAATTCTGCAGCATCCTGCTGTGAATAATTATGTTCATCCAGTGTGGAGCTGGATGCCTTTCTCTCCCCCCCCTCCTCCTTGCCTAAATTATAATGTGACAATTGAAACTCACAGCTGGCTCATCAGAGGTGGCCAGTTTGGGAATTGGCACATCTGAATGTGCCTCTCCGTTAACTCTCTGCCTTGATTGCTTAAGACAAGACATATGTAAACCCCATGATTATTACCATTTTGTGCGTTTCACAAAGATCCTGCTTTAAACTGCAAAGCTGTTGTGTTTGTTGGGGGAGGGGAAATTACAGGAATTTTTCTCTTCCCCTCCCCACAGTTCCCTCCAACAATAAATAGCTGTCAGACTTATGTCAAGAATGAAATTACAGGAGCACATGAGGCCTTGATTACATTGTTTGGGATAGATTGCTATTAGCATACTGAAATGAAGTCTAATTTTTCAGTGCTTTAGCTCAGTCAAGAATCAAGTGACACGGGAGGGGGAAGGGATATCATCTACAAGAAACGCATGATGTAATTCTGTGCAACCCTTCTGCAGCCTGTTTCAGTTATCAGTGGTTAAAAACAAACAACGAAATAAATAAATATATTCTGCTGAAATGTATTATTAGTTGGGAGGTAAGGCAAAGCTGGCGTATTACTGAACAAAACATTCAGGTTAGATGTCATTCTCTGTGAACTTATTAAAGACATCTCAAAAGCAAATTGGTGTATATTTGATCCATCCTCACGCAGCTTCTAGTTCATTCGGTACGTTTGTATTTTATAGTTGAAAATATACTAGTTTTTTATTAGTTGTTTGCATAATTCATAGCACATCGCCAGTTCTGGCTACCGTGCATCCTCTGACGACGCATGCTTATTGCCAGATCATGTGTGGGGCAAGTGCCCTTGTTGTGTTTTCGTTGTTCACAATTTCTGATGATGTGCACGCGTGGCTCGCTTAGTTTGAAAATCTTTCATTCTGTATTCTGTGAGTGTCCTAACCTTTAAATGTTTTAGTATCTGAGGCTCCTAAGATGGTAGTTTTATTAGTCAGGGATACATTGTTTTAACTACCTCTGTTTCGGTGGGGTGGAAATAAATAAAACTTGTTTTGACTGATTCTTGAAACAATCGACCTGGCGTTTGGAAAGGGTCAAGGTTCATTTGGGTTTACTGGGACAACTGAGAGCAGCAAGAAGAGAGCGTGAGCTGGGCATGATGATACATAAAAATTCTACTTGCATGAGCTTGAGTTGGCCGTGTTCTTTCTGAGTGGCAAAGTAGTGGGTGAGACGCACAAGACATCCAAATCGAGCATTTAGAAAGGATTTATACCACAACATCATGAATTTGCTAGATGACGTATACTAGGCAGAAAGTTCTTATTGAAATGTTAGACATTTTATCTTTCTAATTTGAAATGCTGAGCACTTTATTGCAACTTAAATTAATATAATGGCATCAGCTGCAGAGGGACATGGTAATTACAACTAATTCAATCTGAAATATCCCCAAAATGAAACAAAGTACCTTGCTTATTCAGCAAAAAAGTCAGTTATGAGATCTAATGTTTTGGAGACCTCTTCATACTCGAAGAAAACATGGTTTACTTTGTTGGAAAGTTGGGGGTCTCTTGGTTCAGTGGCTCACGCAGCCTGTGTGGAGCTCGTTGGCAAAGGCTACTGTGAATGCCAGGAGTTTACAAGAGCTCAGAAGGTGCTTAGAGAAATTCGGAGAAGAACAATCCATGAAGACCTGTTAAACAATAAATATCATTTCCAAGAGAGGCCTTTAGTGCAGATAACTGGAAATGAGAGAATGTATGAGGAAATACCACAGTGTGCTTACGTTGTTATACTGGGCAACATCTAAAGCACTATCAAAGAGAGGGGACCCAGATATACTTCTGGTCAGATCCTGTGTGGATGTTCTTAGGTTTATATGGAATATTGGCCATCTTGCATTTTAGTTAGTAGTTACCTAGGGTTTGTCTTTATGTGTTCTCCAGGTGGTTGGTATTAAATTCTAAAGCTTGTCTTGGACTATTTCAGTAGGTTGGACTTTTCTGAATGTTTCTGAATAGAGATGAAAAGACAATTTGAAAGACAGCTCTTACTAAAATAGGTATTATTAATTTCCATTTTTAAATGGTTTCAGTTGCTTCAGTACTAGGTGCAGAGAGTAATGGAGAGAAAGGGAGAAAGAGGGAGTGTAAGGTGGTGTGGAACCAAAGGGCTTTCTAGGTCAAAGCTGGTATGTCCACTTGTGCCCAGTGCTCCCTGTGAGCACGGACTCATCGCTGAATCTTTCTGGTAAAGTGGTGAGATGCTCCATCCATGATCAGCCAACTAACTCCCTTCCAAGTCTTAGTCTAGACTGAGCACGGGGCTCAGCTGCGCTACCCTGGGCCAAGGAAGGGGACGTGAACCTTAATGCGAGTCTCCCGATGACCCGGAATGAACCAAAACCACTTCAGCATCTTGCCTCGCTATGTGACTCACAAAAAGCCCTTGGTAGTTAGGTGAACTGATACAACCTTGTGGTCTCCCACTGGAAACACATCCAGCACTGGGTAATATTTATTTTGCAATTTCTAAGCTGTCTTGGCCTATGATATGACCATGAGGCCAAAGCATTAGAATGCCTGAAAATTTACTGTGGTGGTTTTGAGGAACATTTAATATGTTCTTTGGTTATAACTCAAAGCTTGGTAATCACTTCTGTACTGGCTGTGACGTGGGAGCCATGGGAAAAATGAAAATAACACAACGTGGTTTGGTTCTCCATTATGCCTGAGGCTTGCAAAGTGAACTTGGTCGTTCTGAACTACACCTTTTATAGCCATTGTAGTGAATTCTTGCTGATATTTTGGTACAACCTCAAAAAGCACATTGTATTGTCACTGTATCAGTTTACTAAGAAATCTCTCTCTCACAGTTAGGTGAATATCACTTTTGAAATTGGTGTATAAGAACGTCTTGAATGACACAGAGCTCAAACAATTGAAGTTACTGTTAAACAAACAAAATTTCAGTTCCATTGAAATCAAAGGAAAAAGCAAGCTTATGACATGGAAAAGGAGAAATTCACAGAGGACAACAATTTTGGATTTTAAATGGCAAGATGAACTCAGATGAGAAATAGAAAAATATATAGTAGGTCTTAAAAAATCTTTTATTATTTTAAATATGCTTAAGTGTCATTTAGAGAATCTGAATCCAATGAATAAAGAATCTTAAAAATTCTATATAATATTACCAAATTCTAAAAATATAAAAATATTTCTTCAAGGGCTAAGCGGTATTTCTTGCTGAACCACGTTTTTCATGGATTAGTTCTACTGAGCTGTTTGAAACTAAAGGCCCCCTCAATAACGGCAATGCAGCCACTTCAGCCACGCTGAAGCCGACGGCAGTGGTGCTGTTGATGACAGTCGGTACCAAATGTTGCTCAGTTTGAATGAAGATCTCGCAAACTCATAATAAAAAAGCAAAACAGAGTTTGTAAATAGAGAGGAGGCTAGTTTTCCTGTCTGTGGTGTCTGAATTTTTAATTTCGCTGCTGTGAATGTGTTGTAAATATTTCACATGACTACTTCTTATAAGTCACTGGAGTTACAAGTTTAAGAGAAGTTAATCAGAGGAATAGATCTGTTAGACTTTTCAAGTGCTTTACAAAAAAAGCGAGAGAATGCAAACTCATGTTAATATCTGCATGACTTAATAAAAGAAGCAAATGATGTGCTAACACAGCCAGAGGGAAAATTGTTATATCACTTATTTCCTGAGAAATGTGAGTTTCAGACATAATTAACCCAGCATTCATACACTTGTGACAATACTATTGATTAGCTAATCAATGATAACTAAATACACACCTCTAAATTACATAGTTTAAAACACATTACATTATATCAATGGAAACAAACCAATTAAAGTGCTTTAAATGCATACAACTAATCAGGAATTTAATACATGCTAATTGTGACCAAAATTTCAATTAATGTGTTGATACATTACATCATATTCAAGAATGCAGAAAAACGTGAAGTAATCATGTTCATCATGATCAAATGATCTCTGAAACATACTATCAAGAAACAATGATAATTTTCTGCCATTTGTCAAGATTTTCTTGTTACAGATGTGGACTTCATCTCTTTATGTGTGCATATATGTGTGTGTATCTCTCTATCTCTATCTCTATCTCTATCTCTATCTCTATCTCTATCTCTATCTCTATCTCTATCTCTATCTCTATCTCTAATGCCTGGCTTAGCGTGTCCCAATTCTAGGGTGGCCTCAAGGTGATATTGCCAGATCTATCTCTTTTTTATAATGTCACTTCTATCATCTCCTTTTAGAAGGTCTGATTGGATATTTTAATGTGTTACAGAAGATTAGTGCTGGAGAGGATTAGGTGGTGGATTGTAAATGGCTGACAACAGGATAGATATGTTGGTGTGTAGGATCTTTTCTCTGAGTAAAGTAAGATTTGTGTGCTGAATTATTATTTGTAAAGTGCTAACAAATCATAATTTTCTCTTTGGAAAATGATTGGATAATAATAAGAATTTGTATCAGTATCCCTATTGTTGCATTCCTTCTATTTTACCTGTAAACTATGGTGAATGTCTCTAAATAGACAAAAGACAGTTAAGTATGTAGCTCTCCAAGTTAAATGGAAATTGGACACTTTACAAATCTCTTTCTGAAGTGATTAGTGTAAAAATGAATAGTAACGGCACAAGATCAACTTGATCCATACAGGAAGAGATGGCAAATAGGTGGGGGAAGAATTGCCAAAAATCTGAAGAGCAGCCGAGAGATAAAAATGCACATTAGGGGTTGGATTCAGTTCAGAGTTAATACACCTGAATTTAGATGCCTTTAAATGCCGTAGTTCTCTACGCGCTCGTTATAGTCACCGTTGGTGCAACCCAGAGCTGCCCTGCTAATAACGTGCACGTCCGCTTTGGGGTGCGCTGCTCATGGGGCAGGTGGTGACTTTCCCTGCCTCGCGCTGGGCGTGTTGTAGGTAGAAACAAGGACGTGGAAAGAGAACTGTGCAACTCATCAGTTCTTCTGACTCATTATCAAATGTGATTTGAAAAAGTTCGTGATGACATAATTTAGAATTTTTCTGTTGAAAACAAACTGGGTAAAACAAGTCCTTCGGATTAAAACCAAATGTTTCCATGTGGGGCACCTCTAGGAAGATATAAAGCAAGAAGGTGAACTTTCCCCAAGAGTTTAGGGATGCGGACGCTCTCACCAGATGTGAGAAATCCAGCTTTTGGCTCCCTCCTTTGACTAACAGGATTTTAATGGATCTTCTTCCGCTCTCTAAGAGATCCCCTTGATCACCAAGCAGTGAAGGAAACGCATTTTTCCAGTTAATGCCTTTGACCCTTTGTCCATTGTGTGAATAAATAAACATTGACGGTGGCAGGGAAGCGAACCCAGTGTCCCATTTCCAAAGGAGGACTCTAAGCGTCCTAAAATCAGTCTAAGCTGTGGCTTTGAGTTATTCTTAGTCCACTGCAACTACAGTTTGATGCTAGAAGAGATTATCATTAGATGATCTAAAATACATTTTTCAGTGAGCGTACTCGTGAGAATTTGCTGGTAAATCATCAGGAACCTGAAAGCAAAAAAGGGTTGTGATGTTAAAGATATAAAGGAAGGTAAAATGACAGCTGAAGTACACATAAACTGTGAGAGGTGTATAGAAAATGCACAAAGCGCTGGAAATTTTATTACAAAATGATATTGTTATTTTGTGGGCTTGAAATATGCAGTTGCAGGAGACGGGAAATTTCATACAGTAAGCAACGTGATCCTATTAAAAATGTCAAACACGTAAAATAAGGTCATTATGCTGCCCTACTTGCCTGGGTGGAGTACTGTGTTCTATTTTGGACATTCCTTTAAAAATGGCACAAACGAACTAGGTTGAATCTATACATAATCAACGAATGCATTGAATTTTGCAGAATAAAATTTATCAAGAGATTTCAGTAGGATTCAAAATGTTTTGCCTCAATAAATGAATAAATAAATGTGAGAACAGAGGGATGACCACCAGCCAAGGCGGCAACTTTTCCACTTAATGAATAACAGAGCAGTAGATACAACAATGCCCATTTCCTCCTGGAAATCCTGAACAATGAACAGTGTTAAGGGTTGCTCGGGGAGATGAAGTTCAATCTTGCATGTCAGTTATGTGTTTCTTTCACAAGAACCTGTGACTGAGCAAGGCACAACAGAAACACGCTGCCAGGAATGGAACAAATGCTGTTAATGAAGAGGTAGGGTAAATGCAGTTCTCCTCTTGCACTTTGAAGACCAGCAAGACGAGAAAATTTAGCTCTCTACAGAACTTAGGATAACAAAGCAAGATTAAAAAAAAGACCTAACATACTTACTGGGATATCAGGGCCAGCAGCTGAATATTCTGTGAATGAGCGACTCCCTTCTGTATTTGATTCTTCAGGTTATGCATGCTCAGGTGCTCGGTTTTTAATGTTGGTACGAGGAAACTGAGAGCCAAGCACATTTTGCTTGCCCTGGAGAAAGACATTCACAGAGAAAGTTTACTAACAATACAAAGTTTAATTAGAACACATTTTGTAGCTAGATCGTGTTACAGGACTTCTGCACCCATTGCAGTTTTTCCGGGAAAAGAGAACAACCCTTGAGCAGTGGCCCTTACATGTGGGAGGAGATAATGGCAGCTTTTGACAGCCAGCCCACCGATCCAGTGTCCTTTAGCAATCAATACTGGAGTATCAAACTTGAGGTTATGATTTTTCTAGTATGTAAAGTTGCAGAAAAGATTAAATTTTTTGAAAAATAGTCACTGGGGAAAAAGAGGTAATTAAACCAGTGGATATTCAGATGACATAAAAAGAGATTGAAGACAGTGGTAAGGACCTCTTTGAAGAACTGAAATTATGTTAGTCCTTCCAGCTAAGTGATGAGGTTAAATGCATATTTACAAGGTCATGCAGAATACAAGAAGAAAAGGCAGTTTTTTTTTTTTTTCTCTATGGAAATCATAGAATTATAGAATAGTTTGGGTTGGAAGGGACCTTTGAAGGTCATCTAGTCCAACCCCCCTGCCGTGGGCAGGGACATCTGCAACTAGAGCAGGTTGCTCAGAGCCCCGTCCAGCCTGACCTGGAATGTTTCCAGGGATGGGGCATCCACCACCTCTCTGGGCAACCTGGGCCAGTGTTTCACCACCCTCAGTGTAAACAATTTCTTCCTTAGATCTAGTCTGAATCTCCCCCCCTTTAGTTTAAAGCCATTCCCCCTTGTCCTGTCGCAACAGGCCCTGCTAAAAAGTTTGCCGCCATCTTTTTTATAAGCCCCCTTTAAGTGCTGGTAGGCTGCAGAAATACAACTCTAAATTCTCCTGTGTGAGAGAGATGAGTCTGGAGTTGTTCGCTTACCTTTCTACTGGTTTCCTATGAGCACCACCCTAGGGTCATGCTGCCACTTTCAGATAATACCTTTGGTTTACACTCCGGAGGCTGAAGAACCTATTAGAATACTTGGAAACTTCGATCATATACTGAGAACCATGGAAAAAACACTGAAATACTTGTAAAAGAGAAACGTTCTTTCCTTTCTCCCCCACGAGTGAACAGAATTAGCTTTTGTATACAAACATCTTTTTATTCTTTATACCTACAGTCGTATATAAAGGAAAGTCTTCTCAGTAAAGACAGCTTCCGGAAAGAGGTGGTCAAGAGAGTTTATGCAAGAAGTAGCCATCTCTTGGAGCAAGCACCAAACCACCCATAGCAGTCCAACAGTTTCTATTCCGATTAAGCATATAAAGAGAATTCCTTCTGTACTAGACAGAAAGTGTCTGAGCTCCATGGCAAATAGGTATACATATCTTTTAAAATGCTGTCCATGAGAACAGCGGCGTTTCCAATAGTAACAGAACCCGACGAAAAATAAGCTTTGATGTGAACTGAACAATTTGAGGGTCTGACTCAGAAGGAGACAGATTGCTGCTCTGCGCATTTTAATGCTCTCAGAAACAGTGATGTCTATTTTGTACTTCAACGTATATATCTAAATAAAGATATATAAAGATATAAAGAGTCCAGATTGTTTGAGGAGACACTCTGATTGATAGATTTTCCGTGATTCTTTTAATCAGCTGGTAGTTTTCATATATTGATGAGTATATGCAAATAATCCCTTTTGGAGAAGACTTCCAAATTTTTGATATAGAAAGCAGCATCCTTTCATTTGATTTTTTTACATTTACTCATTTTTGAACACAGGTGCCATTCTGTGTAAAACTATACGAAAAAGTGGAAGTGCATAACTAGGAAATGAATCTCTGAAAACTGAGATGATGATCCATGAGATCTTCTCATGGAAACAAAAAAGTGAAAAAACCAACAAATACAGAACTGTAAGCAAACAGGGAGAGTATCACCAGGTAAAAAGAGTTCAGCTGGGAAAGGAGAACAAAACTGCAATACTGAAAACAATGAAAGAGAGAAAGAAAGAAAGAAAGAAAACTGACGCATTCCTGTAATTGGAGAGAGTAGATCAGGATAAATAAAGATTTAGGGTAAATATAACCAGAGAAGGTTTTCAGCAATAGATTCCTGAAGTTAAATTCCCAAGTTTGATAGCATTTTTCCAAAATTGCAAATGTCTAATAGAATCATAGAATCATAGAATCATAAAGGTTGGAAAAGACCTCCAAGATCATCGAGTCCAACCGTCAACCCAACACCCCCATGCCCACTAAGCCATTTCCCTAAGCACCTCATCTACCCGTCTTTTAAATACTTCCAGGGATGGTGACTCCACCACTTCCCTGGGCAGCCTGGTCCAATGTTTAACCACTCTTTCAGTAAAGACATTTTTCCTCATGTCCAATCCACCATCAGAATCAAATTCTCATCAATTCTTGAAGTATAGTCATCTCAATTAGGTACGTGGGGTTAAAGTAAAATCTTGTTTGACTTAATTTTCTTTTAATCTTGTGCAAATAAGGTAAAATTCTGAAAGCTCTGTTGTTCTCTTGGCACTGTAGTCAGCATTTCCAGAAAGGTAGCGTTGCTCAGAGAGAGAATGTGATCGCTAAAATTTCATCAAAAGCGTTTCACGTTGTGTGCAAGTCATGCAATAAATTCTTAAGTTTTGAGAACAGGGATTCTCAGTGGGATTTAGACAGATGGACGACTCCGTTTTTATTTGGTTTCACTTCGCAGGTTTCTGACTGCTAATTTTGCAAAGGCACAGAGGTCATACACATGTGTGTAATCTTCCACAAAGTCAGAGGAATGCGTTAGAAGAAGCAGAAACATAAACTGGCCACATATACAATACCTGCTCGAGTAGTTCCCAAACTTTCAAGGTCTTTTTTGCTTGGTATGAACAATGTATTCAGATTTTTGAAGGAGCAATACAGCTTGTTTCTTAGAAAATAATGTTAAAGGAGGGGTCAAACTATCACATTAATTACCTGGAGGTCATTTTGAGAAAATTACCATCAAATGTGTTGAAAAAGGTTTTATATTCTCACAGAAATTATGATCTGCTGTTTCTATGGAAACTGCAACAGTAGTTCATAAAAGCTCTTTAATGGAGGTTTACAAAAGCTTAACATGCTGAAGTCTAGCAACATCTACGGAAAAAGCACACGCTCATACACACATGAGGGTAATTTCATCTCTGCTGCAACTCTTTCATTTCAGCCAGAGTTACATCAGGCGTGAATTGAGTCCCTAGCATTTAATAGTTTTAGAAGATACAGGGATAAATATTATAAGATAATATTTGAATTGTAATCCTCAAATCTTTCTCCTCTGTTGGACACACACGCGCTGTCATACTGTCAAGCTGATGAAATGGAGCAAATCTTGGAGGAATAGAACTATTTAAAAATGAACATAATTTCAATCTGTAGAACATTCTGGCCTAGGATTTTATTTTTATATTTCCATATTCCATTAAATGTGCTTTTCTGGTGGGTTCAGTCTGGAGCGAGGCTGAACATTCTGCTCTTTTACACACGCTTAACTTTAAGCATGTGAATAATAATATTGACTTCAATGCATAAAGATAAGAAAATGCTTAAGTGCTTTACTGGCTTAGAGCCAGGTTGCTCAGCTCCTAGCAAGAGCATGCCCAATATCACTGATTAATAATAATGAAGAATTTGCGTTTTCTTAAATAGTTTATTGATAACTTCCGCAAGAGGGATATTCCTTTTATCTACCACGCACGCACACAGTCTGTTTCTTTGGTGAGATATCATTGTAAAAAATCTTCAAGGGGCACGGTGGACTGCAGTTCGCTCTCCTTTAGTTGAGAGGACTAATAAACATGAATCTTGCAAAAAGAGGAATGATGTGATATTTTAGTCCACGGTGCAGTCAGGGTTATTACTGTGATTTTGGGAAGGTTCAAAATACTGCTGATTTGCTGACAAACCTGTCATATAAATCTTTAAAGCTCAATAACAGTCCCAGGAAAAAAAAGGGGGTGGAGTAGTGGTGAAGAACCAGCCACTACATAATTTAATGGAAGTGATAGAAACATCCTTATAGCGCTTGCCTGCAAATATATTAGTTCTGTATGATTTTCTGCTTTCTGCTAAGACTTTTTAACAACTCCCATTTGTTTAGGGTAATGAACTACCTTATGGAATTGAACCACAGACTATTTGCAGACTATCGCATCATTAATGTTTTTCTGTGTTTGTATTTGCTAGTGAACATGTAAGCAATTGGGGGTGAAATTAATAACAAAAGTTTGCTCATCTGCATAAAAAGAGGATTTTCTGATTTTGCTAAATGGATATTGGATGAAAGGGGAGAGAAAAGAACGGCTAAAATTTGTTTGCAGCATTAGCGTCACTTTAAACTGAATCCTGCAGTTATCCCTCCCTTCTGTGTAGCAGCTTGGTTTGGTGTATACACTAAGACTCCTTCTGCAGGAAACTAAACCAACTCATCATATCAGAAGATAAAATCTGAACTAGTGACTGACCTTCGGGCAGCTTCACACGCATATGCAATCAGATGATCAGAGTAAGTCTAGTCCAAATAACACCTTGTACTGCAAATAATATACAGATAGGGACTTTATCAACAACTGCTTGTTTATGGATTTATTTCGGTGGAACTGAATTACTTGCTCTTGTAAACATAACCACTGCGTTTCGGAATGTAAAAAATCAAATTCTGTCTTCGTGGCCTTTGTTCCTTGTAGCCGCAGTTTGCACATGAAGTCGGAAGCCCTGGGAGATGTTGGTTTGCTAATAGCGTCTATGAACTACGTGAGTGCTGTTGACTACAAGCACGTACTTGAAAATGTTAAATAATGATCTCGGGTGACTCGAGTTCATTTTGATTCCAACTACAAACTCGGTTAAAAGAAAATGGGAGACATTACTGATTTCCGTGTAAGGCGTGTATTAGCAAGTGTGAGTAAAACTAGCACATGTGCATTTCGGAGAATTTCCTGAAATATTAATTGCACGAAAGATGTCAGTTTACTTACGTGATTGGCTGCCAAAAGGGGCACAACTGACTCTATAGCTGTTCAGCCGTTACTGATGGTTAATGCTATTCACGATTTGGAAGTGATTTGAGAAACCAAGTGGTATAGGCATACAGTCAAAAGTCAGTAGAAATACTATCATGCTCCTATTGTTTTTACTTTTAGAAGAAAGTAGGGTTAAACTGAAGTCCATGACTAAAAACCCACTATCCTCAATGAGGACAGCCATTTCAGTCATCAACTAAAGCTTTTTCCCCCCTCCATCTCACTAACTAAAACAAAACAACAGCCAAAAGCCCCAGTGAACATAAACGAGCTCCATGTGTAATAATGATACTAAATAATTTGGTTTGTCAGGGAGGCCCTGATTACACATTCTGCTGCAGCCTTTTCCTGTTGAGGACCCAAGGCCAAACTAGATACACACGAAGACCAACAGAATTTCAATTTCTATTGCGCAGGTTCACTTCGATGAACCTTTGCGTGGATCTGTACCTGTAACCCATCAGTCACAAGACTCAGCCATAGTCAGATGAAATAGAAAATTAGTCTTCCGTCTTGTCTACATCACAACCTAGTTTCTTTGTCAGGGTGTTATATTGCTGTACTATTCCTAAAATACTTGAAAGGACTCCTATTAATCAAAGCCCCCCATAATTTGCCTTCCAAATAAGTAATTCTTAAAATTCTCTAACCTATTTTCAGTGTAGAATTTAAGATTGCATTAGTATTGCAATAATTAAATTGATTAATTATTTTTATGGAAGAAATGAAAATACTTGCAATAAGCATAAATATAGAGTTAACAAAAATAGATTTTTTTTCCCAAGGAAACTCTTAATTAACCATCAGCAGAGAATGTGTGATATTACTATGCTTTTAGATGCCTGATTTCTAAGAGCTGTCTGTCTCTTACGTACTTTCGCTCCATAAGTAGAAAGAAAAACAATGAGCAATATAGTTTAAATCTTAGTAACTTGCTTCAAAATTTGGCTCTCTGACACCCCTATAATTTCATTCCTTGGAGCATTGCCGAGAATATTTATTTAATTAACTGTCATCTGTTTCCTCATTAATATGTGGTGCTTCTTGGCTATTTTGTTGTTTCCTTTGTGCAGAAATCCTCCAATAAATTTGCATCAGTCCTGATGTATTTTCTTCATTGGATGCTTGGGATGATGAGTCCCCAGGCAGGCCTTAATTTGATTTACAGTGTACAAAGAGTTGAACCTTTTTACAAACTAAAACCAAAATGAAACAAACCATAACAGAACAACCTTCACTGAAGCTCTGGGAAGTGCTACCGTTTGTTCTTTTCCTTTTGAAAAATAATGTAGAGAAACTGCGAAGGTGTCATAGCAAACTCTTACCATAAAATTAATTCTAAAACTATTTGTTTGTGCTCAATTACGTAGTCCTTACTAAGGCAAGAATTTTCATCAGCTTACACCTGAAACTTGCTTATCTTCCTTCTGTTATGAGTTTTATTTGTTTAAAATCTTCCAAGTTAGGTCGTTGAGACGGGTGTTTCTGGGATTTAAGGTAAGATACTAACACATGAGAGTGAATAAGCGCAAATTATGTGTGCCAGCGATCGGTAATAAAGTCCACCGCTTCAGCTGTGACCTGAATTTGCCAAGCTATAGCCTAGTTGTCCCCCACCTTTTAACGTCAGCTGCTGCCCTACCAGTTTATTACATAGATTAAAACAATGTCTATTGCCTATATTAGGATTTGAAAATGTCTTAGACAAACTTTTGCTGCTAACTTTTGCTAATATTGTGTTTTAAAATCAAGCCCACACAATACCTGAAGACCACACTTCATGTTGATGGAAGTGAGGTAGAAGGAGTGCAGGTTCAGGGAAAGCTACATGCGCTTAAGAAAGCCAAACGAACTAATTGGTAGGGGTATTAGATCACTGTGTACTATGAACATCCACCACTTCATTGAGATACAACAGACTGGTAGTGGATTTTCACAGTTTTTTTGTTTGACTGAGGAAAGCAACGAGCTTTGAGGCTTCTACTTTAAATTCCAGATTGAGAAGTCTAAAGGAAGAGATGTTATGCTGAGCAAGCCAAGATCTACATTCAAATTCCTATTTCAAAACAGAGAGGCAACTGGAACTCTTTAATTAAATGATTGCAAAGATTTTTATTTTAAGCACGGGTAAAACATTCCTTTATTTTCTTAAAATTGTTTTGACAAGTGGCTGAATTAAAGTTTTCTGGAATGCATAAAAATTGAATAGATATAGACATTGGTATGGGAAAATTTTCTTCTAGCAGTGGAAGACTGGCAGTATTCTGGGCAATGTGAAACAAATCTGCTGTGAGCAATGGGCAGGCCTAATTATAAGTGTATTAACACTGCAGCTGACATGCTGAGTTTCTGATTGAAAAAATCATGGTCATTGTTTTCATATTTTCCTCATAATGAATGATTCCGATTTCTCAGAGTGATTTCTAATATTTTGCTACTTGATCCTAGTTTGAAGTTTGGTCAGCAAATATAGACCTTAATTTTGCAAAGTATTACTCATGTGGTGCACCTTTTCCTGGTAGATTATACAGTCGAATAAGACCTTCTTGGGTGATTAATTCGCAGTAGTGTACAATCTCAGTTCATGAGCACATTTCTGCAGAGTAAGTGCTGCTTAAGCATAAATCTAGCAGGTTCCTAGGTTTTCATCCTTCTCATTTTTTTTCGCAGGAATATGTTTTGAGATCAGCTCTGTCTAATGCGGGATGCCCACATGCACGGCCGTACTAATGACAGTGCCTCTGACCCCCGTGAGCCTGTTTGTTCTTGTGTCCTTCACCCAGCTGAGAACCTATGCATTAACATGTGTTACACGTAATAAAATAATGCAGGAGTAGTACCTATTGTGACCGTATTTCTCCATCCCTAATTACTGTCTTGAGATTTATAACGATATAAATGAGTTTGGCTGGAGTCTGTTTTATACATCAAGTATATGTGCTTTATAACGAAGTTCAGTTAGATTGGAGAAACGGCTTGGTTCCGTTCACGTGTACAAGCCTAGGGTGCGCAGCTTATTGATTTCCATTTCTGAGTCACACGTGTCTTGGAAGTCTTCCCTCTGCTTTTCAGGGCTTTTGTCTCACACGCTTCTGAAATATTATCCCCAACTTAAAGTGTTAAACTGGGTATAATTTGCCTTTCCCGGTTCAGGAAGCATGTGACAAATTTAAGGGCTGAATCCAAATCTTATGAATCTGACTTCAGTGTATTTAGCGTTCACACAGTTGAGGTCCATGATTGTAACTACTGTGACTTCTTTCCTTAAGTCACTTAATTTCCCCGTATTAAGTTTTTTTCCTTGTCAAGAACTAGCACTAATTCAAATTATATCTCTTTCCGTTGCTGATTAAGTCATTAACATTTAATACTGATTTGAACATCAAAACCACTAATCAAGCACAAATATTAATGGCTCTATTTTGTAGCTTTTCCTCTGACCTAGGTTGTGAGCGCTGCGGATCCATTATGGCCCACGAGTTGTCAGGGCACAAACTAATTCTGGTACAGCAGTTTTGCTGGTGAGCGTGAGGAAAGGTTGGAGGGATTTTTTACCTTCCTCCTTTTGTTCCCCAAAGTCATTCCTTGCTGATGGTAATGTGATTTATTTATGATAATGTGAGCCCTGTCCGTTCCCAGTACACTCGTATACTTCACAATCTGTCCACGCTTTTCCCTCCTCGTTCATCAGTCCTAACTCTACCTGTGGACTTCTCCTTGGGAAGGTGGATGGATACCATTTTGATGGCAGTAAAAATTACGCTGCTGGGTTTAATAGAGGGAAGGCTGCGTGAATAACTGAATATAATGTAATTGTCTGCTAATTAATCAGTCCAGATGACCTCACGGTTTCAAATGTATGACTCTTTCCTTTCTAAACAGGACTCCTTTCATTCATGGTCTTTCTTCTTGAGCTTGAATATTATTAAATTGGTGCTTTTAATACTTGTCTCTTTACTCCACTTTTCTTCAGTAAGCCCGCCCTCTTTCTAGTGGCTTTTTGGTACTGGGAATATAAAATTCCTTATGTGTACAGTGAACCATAATGACCACGACATCACTATAAAGATGTAACTCTTCTGCCATTTAGTGCAGGATGTCTCAGATACCTTAGGCATCTAAAATAGCATTAGCTATATTTAAGTACTTGAATATTTCCAAATGTGTCACAGGAGTACGGTGACTTCCTGGCTTTTTGTTGTTGTTGTTGTTTCACTATATCAAATATATATTTATAAATATAGGTACCAACAGCATGAGACTCTTGGCTCTTTTGAGCCATGCACACAGCAGGGTGGGATCTTTGCTGGTGCTTTAATTTAGCACAGAGCCACCGAGCATCTTGCCCAAATTCTGAATTAATACTGAAGAACAATTGTCTGCAGCAAATTATTTAGCTTCATGATCGTCGCTCGCAGAGGCGATCAGCACCGGTCCAGGTGCGTCCTGCAGCGGAGCGGGGGA
>NW_008824359.1:8249216-8250039 GCF_000699105.1 Pygoscelis adeliae | reverse complement strand
ATGGAGGTATACAGGCTCTTTCGGAAGGACAGGCAGGGGAGATGAGGAGGGGTGTCACCCTCTATGTCAATGACCAGCTGGATGCATGGAGCTCTGCCTGGGGATGGATGAGGAGTCGACCGAGAGCTTATGGGTCAGGACTAAAGGGAAGGCAGGGACAGGTGACGTTACGGTGGGGGTCTGCTACGGGCCACCTGACCAGGAAGACCGAGTGGATGAGGCCCTCTATAGACAGATAAGAGGATCCTCATGTTCACAAGCCCTGATCCTCAGCATCTTTGTCTGTGACATGGACAGTGGGATTGAGTGCACCCTCAGCAAGTTTGCCGATGACATCAAGCTGTGTGGTGTGGTTACAGGCTGGAGGGAAGGGATGCCATCTAGAAGGACCTTCACAGGCTTGAGAGGTGGGCCCGTGTGAACCTCATGAAGTTCAACAAGGCCAAGTGCAAGGTCTTGCACTGGGGTCGGGGCAATCCCCAATAACAACACAGACTGGGGGATGAATGGATTGAGAGCAGCCCTGCGGAGAAGGACTTGGGGGTGTTGGTTGATGAGGAGCTAAACGTGAACCAGCAATGTGCGCTTATAGCCCAGAAAGCCAACTGTATCCTGGGCTTCAAAAGAGGCGTGGCCAGCAGGTCGAGGGAGGGGATTCTGCCCCTCTACCACTGATGAGAGACCCCACCTGGAGTACTGCGTCCAGCTCTGGGGTCCCCAACATAAGAAGGACAGGGACCTGTTGGAGCGAGTCCAGAGGAGGGCCACAAAGATGATCAGAGAGCTGGAGCACCTCTCCTATGAGGAAAGGCTGAGAGAGTTG
>NW_008824359.1:8238203-8249038 GCF_000699105.1 Pygoscelis adeliae | reverse complement strand
TGTGGATGCCCCATCCCTGGAAGTGTTCAAGGCCAGGTTGGACAGGGCTTTGAGCAACCTGGTCTAGTGGAAGGTGTCCCTGCCCATGGCAGGGGAGTTGGAACTAGATGACCTTTAAGGTCCCTTCCAATCCAAACCATTTTATGATTCTATGATTCTGGCAATTTTCTGTCTTCCATCTGGCAGTGTGTCTTTTCTAAAGGTTATGTGCCCATGCCCAGCCTCTTGGATGTGACTGCTATTTCTGAACAGGGTGAATATGAGTTTACCAGTTGACCTCCATTTTCTGTTGCATGAGGAGAGCTTATCTGGCACTAGAATGTGCTAGAGGTGATAAGCAAACAATCAATTGACTTTAAAAAAACCAAAAACTAACCAGAAGGGAATCCAAAACACTTGGAGGCTTCTGAGAACAGAAGCTTTTGAGCTACTCTTTTGGCTAATAGTGAAAGTGATGCCCCTAAAGGAAACTTCTTACAACCTTTATAGGCCTGTGGTAATGGTGGTGCAGGATTAGTGAAAAGGAGGGAGAGAGATTAAAGGAGGAGGTATTTTTGAGAACGGTTCCCAAACCAAATATTGCCTGTCACGTTCTATGCTTTATCAATAAGCTGACAGCCTATTTCAGATTTGGAAACCTCCGAGAACTGTAAAATAAATCAAGTCACCCTTCTCAGTTTAAGTAGTACTTTGCCCCTTATCTTAGCTCTACTGTTTGTGGAATAGCGTAAGGTGAAGGTGGCATAATCTAGCTCGAAATTAAATGGCTTGGCGTTTTTCCAGAACCTACTTTTTCCTGCTACCATGAACTGTGTCAAGATCTTTTTTCCTCTCAGTTGACTGTAATCAAAATGTCATTTTGCCATTATTGAACCTTTCTTATTAGTGTCTGAAAGTGCTGTGTTTGAAAGTGCTGCTTCCTTGGTCGAAATTTACAGTCAATATAGAAAATTTTCCTTGTCCTCACTTCTCCATGAGTATCTTTTCTTACATTTCCCTTATCTTTTCATGTATTACTTTTAGAGGAATTCATATAAAATGTCTGATCTGGGTGAGGAGGGAGGAGGGAAGAAGACGGGACTCATGTAACCTCTCTTCATGCTCATCTTTCCTATTTTTTGTTCCCTTTTTTACTCCCCAGTAACTTGTTGTTGAACTGTGACACCTCAGAAGCTGTCAGTCAAACTGCCAGCCCCCCTTTCTTTTTTAGTGCATGATATGAGATTATGATAACTTTTCACCTCTGTCTTTTTAATGCTCCCTTTTCTTTTTGCTGTCATGCTACTGCAGTGGTGAAATAAATTATCTATTTGTTTTATCAGTGACTTACCTTTGTACCTGCAGATCGCCCCTTACAGAGTTTGCTTACTACGTGAGGCATTCCCCTGGTGAGCTCCAGTCGAGAAACTTCCATTATTGTTAATTTTTCCTTAGGCAAGTCCCGAATAGCTCCACAAAGGATGAGACTTCTGTTGTGCCCGATGGCAGGACACCTAGTGTAAACGGTCCCGGCTTAAGTGAAGTTAAATGTAAAATCATCTACTGCTGCTCTGCTGATCAAAGAGCCAAACTCCCTTTTTCACACTTTTTTTTTCTTTCTGATCGTTTTCTCCAACCTGGGCATGAACTGTTGCATTGTCTGTTATGCAATTTTTTTTTGGCAAATTTGTTGGAACAGGATCTTTGTCCTTTTCAGCCGTTCCCTGTTGATTTCTCAGAAATTGCTGTTCATGGACAGTGGTTGGTAAGAGGTTTGTTTGCAGAGTATGTCTTCCATGGGAGTGTCATTGGACCTGTGGCCAAAGGTCTCAACTATGTCTGTGATTTTGTTTTTCACTTGTTGATTTCCAACTGACCTGTGCTTGCAGCTTTGCGGAGAAAAAGTTTGAAGCAGCAAACTGAGGCAAAGAGCAGGAATTAATTTTTTCTGCTTTCTCAGGGTGAAAAAAAAAAAGAAAAAGAAGAAGAAGAGGGTTATAGAAATAATTCCTCACTCTCTCACTCTTATAGTCCCACTGGCTATGAAGCCTATTTATCCATTGGCTCAGCTAGACAACATTCTGGATCCACATGTCTTGTATGCATACATTTTTATATAGAGATAAAATATGTATATAGAGGTGTATAGATATATACACACATATATTCTTATATATGTACGTATGTATCTGTATAAAGCAAAATGAAACTCGAAATCCTTAGAGACTGTTGTGTAGGCATGAGCATTGCTATGTGATTACTTAATGTTTCCAGTTTTGCAAGATACCACATTAGACCGACTCTCAATGTTTAGGCTGTATACCCAGTCTTCTGCCAGTATTTTAAACTACGGATGACAAAGTTATTTTCACTTCCAAACGTACTCATCACAGTCATCTAGATCTATCTTTACTTTTGAAATACAGGGTGTACAAACAAATTTCCAGTTTGATGTTCCACCCTGGCTTTAGGAAAAAAGGTGCGTAAGCTAAACTTACGGTCCGGGCTGGTTCTAAAACCAATGCACTTGGCTGCCAAACGGCATTTCTAGATTCCATCATTAAATGGCTTCAGGTAGAGAAGGGGAATTCATCTGTTCGGTTGCCGCTTTCTCTCTGTTGCCCACAGAAAGAGCTTTATGTGTTCATTAGAGAGGTTTTAGATAAGTAGATTAGATTAGAGAAATCTCACAGTTAAGTTTTACAGGTCTTGTTTTCCTGCTATTCAATCAGTTGATGATCTAGATTTTTTTTTTTTTTGAGTAAACAAACAAAACAGTCCCCCGTGCTTATGACACTGATATCTTAGCAGGTGTGAACTTTCTCTATGTGAAATTAAACCAAGTTTTATTACTGATCTTTGACACATTTTAGTGATTCCCTGTCGTTTCAAAAGGCTGTATATTAAAAAACAGTTTGTACACCACTTTCTGCATGAAATGTAACAAGGAAAATACTTTAATTGCATTTTGATTTTCAGTTGACTGTCCAATAATTTTATATAATTGTTTATTAGAGATTATTGTAGTCTCTACTACAATAATTAAAAGTTGAAAAGCAATAAAAAGAAGCAGTCTTGTTGCACAACAACGTAGCTGCTACATTTTGCCTGTTTTCTTTTGCAGTTATTAACCAACAAAGTTATTTTTCTAGTCAAAGACATTTTTCAAGAATTGCATTACCAGCTAAACAATTTCAAAAGCTGCATTTAATAATATTGTAAAATAAAGCTGTTTCCCATGGTTGACTGAATAATGTAGCTTCTTCGAATAATACAACCCTTAGCTAATTAACTGGGTGCTTTCATATCAGTAGCTGATTATTGCTTCTGGAAACAATCATTTAGCCACTGAGAGAGGAACAACATATCCTGATAAAGACATTTCTCTTTACAGATCAGCTCATTAAAATTTTTCGAATGCATGTCACCAGCAAGGCTGTAAAATAGTTTTGACTGATCCTGTAAACTCTCATGGATTTTTGTCTGTAAAATGGGGATATAATGTTTACTTTACTTGGGAGTTCTTTCATAGCCTGATAAACTAATGAAACTGGGGAGTATGTACAGTGGCCAAGGTGTTTAGGTAAGTTCACTGTTTTTGGGAAGCTGCACGTGTTGCTTGTAGATGTTTAAAGGACAAGACGGGAAGGATGACAACGGTTGTGACTCCAAACTTTCATGAATCTCAGCAGACATAATTGTACTGTGTAAAAACTTGTATTAGAAAGTTAGTTCTCTATTAGTTACGTATTATTTAGCTACTTAAAAACTGTAAGTCAACCATGGGTAAGAAACAACAGCAGGTAGCTGTGACCATTCTCATACACAACGTATGGTAGAGAGAGGTTAGGCTAAGCACATGGTTTCTAAATGATCTGTGAGTTTGGCTGCAAATTAAGTGCATTTCTGAATTACCTATAGAATGGAAAAAAGTGAAATTATTTTAAATAGTAATCACAAAAAATAATTCAAAGTGTCTCACTTTGAAGAGAGCTACTTTTAGAAAGTTTAAACAAGCTTTGTAAAGAATCTTGAGATTCTTTGATAGAAGTTTTTGTAGAAATTCTTGGGAGATTTTGCTAGTTGAGGCAGCCAAATTGTCAAAAGATTTTTTTGATGAAAGGAATCTATAAGCAAATATTTTTATCCATGATCAGCACTAAATACTGATATTAGAAATACCCCATCTTTAATCAGTATTGTTAATTTGCGATTGATTTAGGTTGTTGCAGGAAAATATAATTATAGGGAAAGCGTTATTGGTATAACTTCTATTTTGATTTGAAGAGAAAGAGTTCAATAAAATGAATGCTAAACATCTTTTTTACTTAAACTAACGAGCCAGCTTGAATAGAGAAATCAAATAGAAAATTATCTGTATAGTGAAAGACAGCCTTCACAGAAACCAGGCCGTATTTTTTCAAACAGAAGTCTGCATTTGGGATCTATGCATCTGTTTCAGTATGTGGTTGTCCATTTAATTGTGGACACTTCTCTAGAAGTATTTATTATGCTGTTACCCTAGTCAGCAAACCCATCTAAAATCCTTTGTAAATGTTTTGTTGACAGTTATGTAATTTTAATTCGTTTATATAAACATCAGTAAGAGAACAAATCAGTGAATCACAAGCCCTGGACGTGCCGTGACATGCAATCCTTAATATAAGACTTGGGATTGAAAACTCTGTGTGAAGTTCATTACTAAGTTATTTTATTTTGACATTTGGTGTTGCCTATATATTTATTTGTACTGCATACTGACAGAGATGGCATCTCAGTCGTCTGCTAAGATGTCTCTTGTCACAAAGACAAATCATATGTGAGAAACACAGGCTTACTCAGGCTGGAAGGGACCTCAGGAGGTCTCCAGTCAAACCTCCTGCTCAAGGCAGGGTCAGCGCTGAATTCAGCCAGATTGCTTACGACTTTGTCCAGTTGTGGCTTGCAAACCTCCAAGTAGAACATTCCACAGCCTCTCTGTGCAAACTGTTCCAGTGCTTTGTTATCCTCAGAGTCCTCTTTACATCCAGCTGGAACCTCTCCTCTTTCAATTTGTGACTGCTGTTTCTCCTGATGCGCAGCTCAGTAAAGAACTTGGGTTTCTCAGTCACCTTCTCTGCTCTTTTCTGAAGAGGGCAGTATTTTGGCAAGATGCTGGCTACGACCTGTGCAAAGGTACAGTAAGATGTGTCTCTCGCTCTTCTTTTGTAAGCAGCCAAGAGTCATTGGGTGTTGTTCTGACCTGGTTCTGCAGCAGCATAACTGTGCAGACATCATCTTTATATTGGCCTGGGTGAGAAAAGAATCGGGGTCAATTTAACTTACAAAGCTACGAGTGTTCGACTCCCCAGAGTAACTCTTAGTCTTCAGAGGGAGAGCAGAGCCTGTGACTTGTACAGATGAAGCTGTGCCATTTGCTTCCAGTAGTCTCTATTATGCTTAGATTGGTAATAAATTCAGGTCTCGTGTTCCTCCGTAACATCAGAGTGAACAGCTTTTATATTTAGCTGTGCAAGGAAATAAACCATTGAACTTACAAACTTATTCTACATTCGATCGTATCAAGTTTATATTATTTGAACATTTCTCAGTAAACATAGCAATGGGGCATGAGTTACAGCTGCAGCATTTTCTCACATCACTTTCTGTTCTTTCATCAGCTTTGTGCTCTTCATTTATTGCCTCCCCTGAGTCATCAGTATTGGTCTAATGGAGTGGAACAGCCTAAGGTGAATGGTAATTACTTATTGAGTTGCTGATAGCCCAGATGAGAATAGGACTTATTAGATCAGTAATAATGGAAATCTGTGTTTAATGCACAAATTTTAGAGTCTAAAAGAAAAGTGTCTGAATTTATAATTCTTTTTCTATGCAGGAAGTTAAAATTTTGTTATAGAAAGGTTTAAAATTAATTATATGAATCGTGTTGTCAAAAGAAGACATTCCAAGAGGTAAACATAGTAAAAGTGCACTGACTCTGGTCTTTCCTAACGAAACAATAACATGAAAATGGTTTTGAAACCGCCTTTTTTCTATGACAAAATACGAAAGAAAATATTCAGTTCCCTAGCAAGAAATGTATACAACCTGCTTACGTCTACCAAACAGGCAGTACCCTTAAACTGTCTGACAAGCACCCTCGGAAACACTGCCGTTCCCCCTTCGTCCACGCTGGGATGAGCAGGGCTCAGCTCCGATTTGGTTTCAGAATTGCAGGCGTTCTGCGTTGAGAACTCGTTAAATCTTTTCACCTGCCATTGTTAGGGTGGTTGAGTGCTTGGAGGGGGAGTTGTAAGGGAACGTAACCTGTATAACGTGGCCACTGATATTTTGCTTTTTTCTATTCTTTTTCTCTTCAGATGAATATGATCTGTTTTTTCTTCCAATCTTTAAACTTTAATGTGTTGTTGCAGGCATAGACTTGGCTTCCTTTCATTATCCACCGAAGTAATTTTCTAACTCATCATCGTGGAAAGTCCTTTATTAAAAGGTCTGCAGCTGCATTGTTAAATAAAATAACAACAATAACAATAATAATTTGTATTAACCGACATGCCCAATCAGGAAAGCGGTGCTCCACTGTACAGGATAACATAGAACATCTAAGGAGACATGAGCCTTTGCTCAGAAAGATTGTAAGCTGCTTTAAGAGTAGATACAACAGCTGTGTATAGTAAAAAGTAGGAAGGAAGATTAGAAGCATGAGAATAATTGGAATAATATCCGTCATCCACAGATGTTCTCACCTAATGTTTGCCCTGAAATTTTACCAGGTTTGCTACAATATTTGTTTCTCTAGTGAACCAGTTGTATAAATACAGTCATAAATAAGACATCAGAGCAAAGAGAGCATGAGAACCAGGAATAAATGAGATATATCTTGCACGATTGCTAAAAATATGAAGCATATATTTCTATGCGCTATATTTTTCTCTAGTAAAAGAAAAAAGGCTTAAAAACCTTCCAAAGGAGAAGTGTAAGTGATGCTAAATAACTAAAATTGGAAACCTCATTATCTCTTTAGATCTTAGATGCTGTTATTTTAAACAAATGAGACATCTTGTAAACATCCAGCCAAATGAGAAGCCCCAATGATTGGGGAAGCAGCTTATTGCTGCTCCGTGGTTTACCCTAGAGAACGGTTTGGAGACTCTATGATCTTTACCTGAAATATGAAATAACGGTTTGAGCACCAGTGTCACAAAAAGCTCAGACTAATTCTTTCCGAAACAAAGAGCCTGTCTTTTACTCTAAATTCCCATTTTTATGATGCTGTTGAGCTTTTCTAACAGTTAACAATAAATGCTTCTTAGAATCTCTTGTTTTCAGTAAACAACATTTGGAATGTCTTTTTCTTAGATCAAGTCTTGAATACTTTTTCCATTTGTCAGAGAAACCTTGCCTTTAAATAAGCCAAGAGCAGACTCTGATTTTGGTTGTGTTACTTGATCCTTTAAGATTTACTCTTTACCCTATTTAAAATTTGCCCTGGTGCTGGGACAACCTGATAAATTTATGGCTGGACTTGCATAACGTTGCTGGGATTCAGAGGGTCCTTTCCACTGTTATGACCATGAATATTTTTTAATGACAAATAAATCCCAGGGAATCTCAGCTCATTCTAGGATTCTTTACCTTGTTCCTTTCTCATCTATCAGACTAATCCTTCAAGGCCAGTCATGCAGTGGTAGATATGGCTTAATACCAAGATCCAGGTCTGCTGCGTTGCTGCAGCCAGCAAGGCGGTATCAGATGTTGTACAACATCTGTGTGGAAATGTTGAACGAGCTGTATCACAGGTCTTGTTCAAATATCATGCATTAATTTAAAAAACGTTTTTACATCAGGCTGCATGGAGTGCTTTCTGACTGTAATAGGTTAAAAGCAAGTATACTTTATCTGACTAAGCATATAGTGTTATAGTCTCTTATAGTTTGTATTTGAAGAACTGTCTGGAATTGCCACATTATTTTGTTAATCCTAGAGTTGTAGAATCACGGAATGGTTTGGGTTGGAAGGGACCTCTGAAGGTCATCTAGTCCAACCCCCCTGCCGTGGGCAGGGACATCTGCAACTAAGTCAGGTTTCTGATTTGCTGATTGTTGTCTTGGCTTTTCTTTCTCTGTTTTTATAACACTTCCGATAATCCTTGCCAGGAACTGAGGAGCTAACTTGATCTCTTCTCTCCCTCTTGAGTTGTCAGATCAGGCCACATTTGATATTTGAAGGCAGTTCATTGCCTACTTTGGCGGGTAGTTATTGCTTATTATATTTATGAATATTGCCTTCTTTATTTTTTTGGCTTTGGGGAGGTTGTATAGCAAAGCATTTCAGTTTACATCAACTACTGACATAAGTTCCTTTCAAGCCAAGAAATCTGAGCTGCCTGTGGGTAGACAAGTTTGGGCAGATATAGCCTAAACAATACACTGTAAATCAGTGCCTTATTTTCAAAATTACAGAGTTAATCGTATTTCTGTCAGGAATTTGCAACTGAGATTAATTACTGAAGTTTAATTATACAGTCATACATGAATGTAGATATATGAATATATTCAGGGTAGTTAATTTGAATTTGCAAGGTTGTCTTGTTTGTACTTGCATTACTAAATACTTTTGTCCTTGTTAGATATTAGTCGTTGACCCTCTTTCCATTAGTTTACATGTTATTTACAATCATTTGAAATAAAAATTGTAGTGCTTAGCTATGATTATTTCCTGTTTCAGGTTTCTTTACTGTTGACTGTGATGAAGTTGATGATGTTGTTAGGACAGGTAGCTTAGGCCCTGGGACGCGCATATTCAGTTTCCTTCTCTGCTGCCGGTTTCTTTTGTAGCCAGGGGTATGTCAGGTAGCTCCTAATTCTGCCCTTCTGAGGGCTGTGAGAATAAATTCATTAACACCTATGAAGTATGAGATGCTGTGGAGGCTTTCAAAGTAACTGAGACAAATTGGCAGGGTGCATTTTAAATTCTGCTTCTTGAATGCCCGCTTATGTGATTTTTGAAATTGTTTTTCCTTGAACAGTTACAGCAGGAAAATTCAATCAACTGAACGTTTGTAGAAGGCAAATACAAAAGTGAAGCGAACACGGTCAAAGCAAATTAATTTCAAAACGTGAATGATTTTCATTAGAAAATGCTTTTACATTATTGCCAGTAAGCATTCATCCAACTCTTCATTGGAAGTATTAAGATAAAGTTTTTGTTTCACTTTGGGGAAGGCAGTGAAATTTCAAAAAAATAGAATGGTATATACATATTAAGTGTTATCAAAATTAAAGATACCTGTGCTTTCTTTAACCCATCCACTTGACCATCTTCTTTCTGGATGAACCACTTCAGAGATCCTAATCCCACAGAAGTCACTACTGACCTCATAATTGTTTTATTAACTTACATTAGCCTACCTGGTAAATCATCATCTTTTTTTTTTTTTTATACTCTACACGTAACTTAGATTTCCAATTTTCAAATACCAAATAAAGTTCAGCAGTAACCTTAATAAAGACAGCAATTATGTTTTCATTATTCCCTCACTGCATGTTAAATTGGGTCTAGAGTGTTTTATGGATCTAGAGCAATAAACATTATCTTACTTTGAGAGGTATTGTAAAGTGTTGAGAAAAACATAATTAATTATTGTTATTGGAAATGTTCAATGTTTTAATGTGAGAATGTCAGAGACATTTAATTATAGTTTTTTTTCACTGAATAACTTGGTATTTTGGAGCTCTGACAATGTCATATAGAGCCTTTCATCTGTGGGCGTTACCAATGAATCTTCGATAGTCAGTAGCAGGCAAAAGGTGCCACCTGAATTTTGGCAGCATCTCAGCCCTATTCCATCTACATTTGTACAAAGACGAAGATTACTTCTCTTTCCAAGAGTAGCTTTAAATAAAGAATAGCACAAAATTAGGAACCATACCTTCCAGGCTCAGCTCTTTCTGCGAATTGCTTGATGTAAAATTTTGCATGTGGCTCCGTTTGTGACAGGTTGTAGCTTCTTAGAAAGCTACTTGAACTTCGTCAAATCCACTTACTGTGGCGGTCTTAAACAGCAGTGCCCAGATTCCTCCAGCATGTGACATCTGAAAAACCTCCACAACCTCTGTGCCTTCAGGCAACATCTGTACTAGTAAACAAAGCAGAGCTAAGGCCCGTTCGTTGGCTTTGAGGCCACTGGGGTGGTTTGGCCACCTTCGTGCTGTTAAACCCTTTTATCTTCCAGAACATCACGGGCACATCCAGACTGCCTGCCAGAAATGAACCTTGACCTGCTCTAACTCCTGAACCTTGCTGGGAATTGCCTGGGAGAGTGCTAGAGAACCACTGTGAAACCATGCTGAAGACCACGTAACTGTGTAGAGCATTGTGGTCCAGCCCATGTGCCTCTGCCACTATTAGTTTATTATTACAAACAAAGCCTGAAGAGTTAATAAATTCATGTCACTTCTTACTGTCCAGGTACATTCATGAAAACACATCAAGCAGGGGAATCAGCTGGTATTTGGGTTGGTACTCAGGAGAAAAGCCCAAACCCGGTGCGGTCTGCAGGCCAAAGAGGAAAGTCCTGTCACACCAGGAGAAGTGCTGGAGCTGAGCAATGCAGCCCCATCTGCCCCCCGTATAACCACCAGCACAATGAAGAAAAGGCAACAGGTGATAGTAGTAGGCGACTCTCTTCTGAGAGGTACGGAGGCACCCATTTGCCAACCGGACGCACTCTCTGGAGAGGTGTGCTGCTTACTGGGGGCTCGCATCAGGGATATCACCGAGAGGCTTCCAAGCCTCGTACAGTCCGCTGACTATTATCCGCAGTTGGCAGATGACACCAAGCTGAGTGGTGCGGT
>NW_008824359.1:8227489-8237922 GCF_000699105.1 Pygoscelis adeliae | reverse complement strand
CTCAGCATAAGAAAGACATGGACCTGTTGGAGCGGGTTCAGAAGAGGGCCCCGAAAATGATCAGGGGGGTGGAACACCTCTCCTGTGGAGAAAGACTGAGAGAGTTGGGATTGTTCAGCCTGGAGAAGAGAAGGCTTTGGGGAGAGCTTCTTGCAGCCTATCAGTACTTAAAGGGGGCTTCTAAAAAAGATGACGGCAAACTTTTTAGCAGGGCCTGTTGCGACAGGACAAGGGGGAATGGCTTTAAACTAAAGGGGGGTAGATTCAGACTAGATCTAAGGAAGGAATTGTTTACGCTGAGGGTGGTGAGACACTGGCCCAGGTTGCCCAGAGAGGTGGTGGATGCCCCATCCCTGGAAACATTCCAGGTCAGGTTGGACGGGGCTCTGAGCAACCTGGTTTAGTTGCAGATGTCCCTGCCCACAGCAGGGGGGTTGGACTGGATGGCCTTTAGAGGTCCCTTCCAACCCAAACTATTCTGTGATTCTATGATTCTATGGTCACACAGACTGAATAACTGGCACAGATTTGTAGGTGACCAAAAGGCAGGTTCTTCAGGCTATGTGATTATATGTACACCAACTCTTTTAAAATCTAATTTTTCTTGAATAATATTTGAAAGAATACACAGGATTCAGATTTTTGAAAGATCTTACAATATTAAGTGCTGAGCTCTTATGAAAATCTGCCATCAGTTCAATGGGAGCTATTGAATAATTTTGAAAAACTGTCCTTGATTATGTAGTACCATAAGCTGCAGCTGGTCATAATGCCTGCGGCAAGAAAAAACTGTGCAAAATTGGAGTCACATTTGCAACACTATTTTAGCATATAAAGATAAAAATACTGTAGGACTGTTGTAGTTTTCTGCAAACTAGGCATTATAAACTCAGGATACTTGATGTTGTATTTACTTCTGGTAAATCAAGACACATTAAAGTACTAAAACTATGATTATGTTTTGTCATTTTATGAAGGCAAAAAAATGTTAAAAAAATCCACATCCATTTTATCTACCAAAATCTGCTTTGTCTACCATGAAATCACAAACATTAGCATGTATTACTCATAAAACGGTATGAGTAGTGACAAGCAAAATTATAAGGCAGGATTTCTCAGCAGTTCTCTTATTTCACGGTTTAACTGAGGAAGGAATACTGTGGGCAGCCACTGAAGTAGGAGATACACAGACATGGGACGTTTCAGAAGCAATGAGAGCTAAGCAAACTCATCCAGGAAGGAAGGGATGCACTACAGGTGATATTCCCATGTCCCTTATTCCTTACAACTTGTCAAATCATTACCTGTAAGCGAGTTGTAAAGGAATGATTGTGGTTCAATGAGTTGTATGTCATACCATGCCTACCCTGAGCTGTGTGTGAGAGCTCGAGGTAGTTTATATATAACAGTTAAAGCAATAATGGATAAATTCATTACACCCCAATTTATTCAATTACAATGTAAGCTCAATATGTCAGTTAATTGCAGTGTATAATAGATCTGAAGATTCAAATTCTGCTATTAAGATTGTTCAGAGCAAAAGAAGACTGGAAAGAATGCTAAATTTCTAAAAAGATGTATTTATTAATTAGAGCTTTATTAGTTAATAGAAAGAGGAAGAAATTTTTAGAAAATTGAGTCTGTATTCAAAGGAATGTGTTGTGTATTTGGATAACATATACTTTATATTTCTTGGTTGGAAGAAAGGTTAAATTCCTGTCATGTAAGGAAAGTGGATTTCCCCGTAATTGTGGAATTGTGTCTGCTAACAGAATAAATATTGGGGTGCAACTAATGCTTCCATAATAACACAGTCTGCCCTTACTGGGCTTGACGTGTTTGTTTTTTTCCTCACAAGGGTGACATTCTTTAGAAACAGAGGGTTCCCTGAAAAATGATATTGAAATTAGGTTCTACAGTGGAGATGACAAATCACTCCTTTGCAAATAGTGAAAAAAGTTAGATTCATTTGGCCAAAATTCAGAAGCTCACAGTATAGGTGTTGCTATCTAAGCTAGTCACCACTGGCTCCGTAACACTCACGGGGGAGACAAATGTCCTCAGGGTGTGATTCGAATATTTTAGATGCCTGCATTAGGATGAGATGAATCATGTTAGAATTACCAGCCTATATCACTACATGCTTTATTTGTTTATATCTCTTGCTATAATGGGTTAAAATGTTCATTTTGATGTTTTTCAAAATAGATTCTAGCTTTCAGCTGAAATTTGTTGCTATTTGTAGGGCTATTCGTAGAAACTAACTTTAGCGTAAAAAAGCTAACTTCAGCATAAAGAAGCTAACTTTAGCATACAGGAGCTAAAATCTCCCGTGTTTCTTCTTCCACGGTCAATGGAGAGAGAGAGAGTGGGAGAGAACCTTATTCAGAAGGCAGCTCAGAGCTAAAAATTAATTTTAGGTTGTCTGAGTTGCTCTCTGCCATGCTCTATCTCCCTGTTGATCATACAGAAGAATTTAGAGCGTCTAACCTTGGGGAATATATCGCTTACGCCTGCCAAAATAACTGCCAGATCCAGTTTCTTTCTTTTCAAAGGGAGGAATCCTTTCTCGGCAGAGCTCAAATACGAGGTGGAGCTCTCTGGGCTGTCGAGGAGCGGTGAGGGTCGGACTGCTTGTCCTCTCTCTTCCCTGGCTGGCGGGGTGCTCTGTGCAGCTCACGTCCCCCCAAACACAGCCAGTATCTTCCCCTCCCTGGTTCATCGTGTCCTTCGAGTATTTCAAGGAGCAGCCTGTTCCTCCTGGTGCTGTGAGACTTGGAGCACTCTTGTCCATGGCAGATGCCCCTTATACTAAACAGTCAGCCATGCTGATTACACTCCCAATTACCCCGCAAGCATAAATTTTCCCAGGCCTGAAGCATGATACAGCAATGCCAGGAAAGAAATGTTAGTGTTTTCAGTGGAGTTTAGAAACAGATCCCTAGCTGTGCTGCTGTTAGTTAGTAGTAATACCCTCCTCGGTTAGTATTTTGATATATCCTACAATTCTCTTTCATTTTAGTATTAACATAGGTGACCGATAATTAAATATATGTGAACAATCCCTGCTAAAACTTTTCTACAACTCTACTGATGTATTTAACGGGTGTAATATCCTTTCTGATCAAGCACTCTTTTTTCCTATGTAGCTTTGTCAGTCTGCATCCTTCCTCGTCCACTCTGCCTCCTTCCATCACAGCTCTGCTAGAGCCCCTGCAGCAAGACCCCTGCTATTCCGTCTCTGGATTTCCTCTAAGCTTTCAGTACCAATTGTATCTAATTGTTCTAGATTTGGTAGTTGTTTAATGGTGCGCACAATGCTCACAAAGGCCAGGTAAAGGCTGCTAAACGTGTTTGCACTCTTTAAAGCTGCCGTCTTCACTCTACAAATGGTTTTTTAGTAAAGTTCGGTATATAATCTCCTTATTAGCAAGTTTTTTGAGAACACCTAAAGGCTATAGTTAGTCCATCTATTTTAGGTTCCCAAATTAGGCAATGCAATACCTTTAAAGGAGATGCCTTGGACCAGGAAGGATGATTGAGGATGCCAAAAGGAGGCACCTTGCTCTTTCCATTACCTGAAAGGAAGCCTCATCATCTCTGTCCTGCTCAGCAGATCTCTCCAAAGACAATCACTAGACAGACAAGTTTCTTTGTGCAAGTATCTAACAGAGGACTTCATATTAGATGCTCTTATCTAATGCTTCTTGAGGGTTTAAGTCCGCTTCTTAGCCTGAGTGTAGCTTTGCAATGACACTCCTCTGGGAATGGTTGAAGGCATTTTAAAAATGAAACTTTGGTCTCTAAGAAGCCAGGTTTCAAAGCAGAGATGCTTAAAGATGCAGTGAAGCTAACGTTAAGATGCCATGTAGACAGCAAGCGAGGCTGCAACAAAGGTACAAACAGTTCGGTGCCTAACCCCGTCACCCTGTGAGAACTGTGTGCCTTATGCTTAGGTTTTCTGAACAGCCAAATGCATCCTCCTTCATTCCAAATCCTCTCGCATCTCATCCTAAATCACTTAGGCGCTTTGGAAGGTACAAAATGTGAACTGGAAGTTTACTGTGAAGCATCTATTCGTGATGGATCATTTAACTGTGGATACGGTTTTGCAGTGGTCAGTGGCTAGTTTGGTGTTCGATGGTCGCTAGCTTCAGTAAAGAAACATAGTCTGAGCCTAGAATCCTGGAGTAATTTTTTTGACTTAAGAGAAAAGTGAAAAAAGATATTTTGTTAAGCATGAAATATTTTACGATGCATTTCCAGTCACAAAGAAATAGAGCATCAGCCTTAAACTGCAGTAGCTGTTCAAGATGGAGTTGTAGCAAATTTTTATAATTGGGGGAACTACTTCCCATTTCACTTTAAAAATGGTCTTTTTTAGAATCCCTTCCCTGTCCACTCCAGATACAATGAACGAAGCAATATCATGACGTCATTTCACAAAGAGGACACGCTCTTTGGATAAACTATATTTAAGGCTGAGGTGCATTTCTGAAGCTTTGAGTGAGACGCATCCATCTTTTTAAGGAGACAGTTAATTGACGACCGTGCTCATTGTGGTGGTTATAACACTGTTCTCATCTTTATATTTGCCATCGGATTATGAGCTCCTTCGAGTAGTGAAATCACCATTCCCTTTTTTTGAAAAAGAAAAGCCGGTTGGCCTAACCTTGGCGCTCCCCGGTCCTGCCTTTGCTGTGCCGACAGGGGATATTACCAGAAAAAGGCTGATGTTCGTCTGAACCAGATTGCGAGGGGAGGCCTGGACCCGTCAAGCTTAGCTGAGCATTAGGGCTGGTCATTTATCACTGTCAGATGGGCGAGGGGGGGAAGAAGCACTGGACCGTTCCTGCTCATCTGCTGACTGACAGCTGACTGAAGCCTAATGCAACCTCCAGGCAGATAATCTGCCATCAAGGGGGAATGTGTACGAGAGAGATACTCTATCACAGGCTGCATGCTGCTTCTTGCTCAAAGCTACTGACATCTTCACACGGAAAAAAGAAATGTCAGTTGTGCTTTAAGGGACTGGGGTGTATTGTAATGCTTCACTAAAGCTGTGCTGTACCTCATTTCCATGGTTTCATGTAGATCCGTTTTTAAAAACAGATTAACGGCGTAGTGGAGACATGCAGTCAGGCACAGAAACGATAATATGATGACAACGTTGGGATGAGAAGAAGCGCTGTTTGTTTCACCGATCGGTTTAATTCACAGGACTGCAGATAGGCTGCAAAGCAGCGTAATTGTTTAAAAATAGCAAAATCCACCCTGCCAAATATAGGCCTCTGAGTAAGCCTACATATTTAAGGAACGTAAAAAATATCTTGTGAGGGAAAACTGAAATTAAAGCAAGAAAAATCTAATAGGTAAGGATTAATACTATTTCCTGCAGTGTTTTGTGCAACAAATGCTTCCTGTAGGTGCTAATTTAGAGCAATGCCCTGCAAGATAGGCTCCCCAACCGGTGTGAGAATGTCCCGTTTTGAAAAATTCTTGCTCTACGGCCTAATGAAAAATTCTGCATTTTTAATTTTGTCAGTCTTAAACTCAAGGTTTTATTGTTTTTAATTTGCTATTATTTTTATTAACAGTACCTAATTTTGCTATTCATTACAAATCATATGCATTAACTTAACTGGGGAACATTTTAATTGAGCACTGCTGGAGATTTTCCAATAAATTAACATTACATACTTTTAACAGATGTCTGAATTAGACAATGTTATTAGACATTGTAATTAATAGAAGTATTACTCAGATTAAAATCTCAGGGCCTTAGAAAAATTAAATTGTAGGTGACTGAGTGATGGTAACTCATTAATAGAGAGTGACTGTTGAATTCCCTCCATTGGGTTTTATTAGCCCAATAAACACCCTTTTCCAAGTAGCTGGAGAGAGAGTTGGACAAGCTCTTTGGTATAAGGGACTGGGAATCAAGACATGTCGTACCAGTGGTATTGTGAACCTGGAGAAGCTCTTTAACCTGTCATTGTCTCATTGGTATAATATGCATAATCATACCTTTCTGGGATGTTGCAAAGTTTTAATATCACGTGTTGGTTAGATTTTTTTTAGATACAAAGATCACAATAGGCCCGGTTGTTCACTGGTTTGGATCTTCAAAGTTATTTTTTTCCATTTTCATGGAGACCAAATACGAAGCTGGTATAAACCAGGACATTTGTGCAAGGGAGAATCAAGTGCCCTAAAGGTACAGAGTATCAACGAGTAGACAGAGAAAAGTATGAGAGTAGCTTTTCTTTGGTATTGCTTCTCTAAGTGAATGAAAACAGAGAGTCTGGTTGGAATTCATTTGAGCCAGTATACATATCTTTATCTGAGCTAACCACTCTAGGATCCTTCATAGTAATTGGGGAAAAACAGTCACCTGCAGGATAAGATTCATCTCTCCTGTATGTGGATGCCTAAAAGCAGGTGAACTGCTCAATACTGCATATTTCCCCCCATTAGTCCAGGTGCTTTGGGTGAGAGGAACCTTTCCTGGGTCAAACTCTTCCATATGGTATTTCAGAAAAACCAAAGGAGTTACATGTAGAGTGATCTCATCAGCTTGAATGGCGTGTTTTAGTGCCATATTAAAATATTGTAATATTAGTTGAAGAAGTCTACATTGGAGAAGCAGTGTTTCTCTATGAGTCCCTCCACAGGAAAAAAATGTTTGAGTTATGTCTCTATGTATGTAATTAAAGACTTGAAAAACCACTGCTCTACTATTTATCTACGAATTCATGGCCAGCTGTGAATTTCAAAGGGATTTTCCCACTTTGAACACGTATGTGAATGTCCAGCAAAAATTAGCTTGAGTCTAATTTTGAGAGGATACAAACATAAAAAAAATCAATAATAGCTCGTTGGTGTTAAGATACCCGGTATCAATTGGCCCAAGACCTGACTGGTCTCAGGCTGAGACCTCAGAAAGTGAGCATCCTAAATCAAAAGTCGTATTTAGAAGGTTACGTAAATATTAACGTGTAAAAGGAAATTATAAAAAAAGCCATACCATTAGGTCTGCACTGTTTTCTGTGCCTAGCTTTTCTTTGCATGGGCTAGCCTAGAATTTTGCATTTACGTTGCTGATTCGCAAGTGAGGAGATGTTGAGCCAAGCAGTGCCAGGAAGCATACCAGCAGAGATTATATCCCCAGCAGCAGTCTCTATAAGAGAAGCTGAGGGCACATGGGTTTCCAGAGTCTGGCCATTGTAAGACTTTATTTCTCCTGTGAATCTTCTGTCCTTCCCTCAGGCCGTGGTCCCTGCCCTTTTGGACAGTTTTTTTCCTTTTTTGCCTCAAGAAAGATGAGGGCGCAAGCTCTTCTTCCATAATAAGAAAACAGTAGTATTCCTGGAGCTACTTTGCATCTCTCTGTGCTTCGTTGCAGAATTCCTGCCTGGAGCTTTGTGCTAGTTTTCATTTTTCATGGTGTACACATGATGTCCCAGTTGAGCATCCAGTGCATGTTTTATTCATGTGCTTTTCACCCCTTCCTCGAGATCATTAATAAAGCTGCTAAATAAACCCAGGCTTAACAATCCTCCTTGCCACACCCCACTGGACATCTCCTCCCAACTTGGTTACACTGTGTTTATCATCGTCCTTTGTTTCGATCCCTTGGTTTTCCAGCCTGTCTGATAGTATTCTTATCCAAGCTGGTTTAGATAAGGGTTTCAAGTGGGGCTTCGAAAGGCATTGTCTCTAATTCTGAAATAAAGTCCAGTTGTACTTTATCAGCTTCATTCAATTCCTACACTAACAACCAGATGCTACTGGCACTGCCTGAAAAGCAATAATGGTGAAGATGGTACGGATTGTTCGCGTTCCGTGGATAACTCAATACCACACTGCTCCAGGTTTAGGGCTTTTTCTATGCCTTCAGTGCAGTGCTGATCATTATAGGGAGTCAAAAAAGGTGATGTGCTGCTGTATTCTCTCAAATGATGGCATGCTGACCTGTTCTTTTGCAGAAGGGGATAATTATCAACCCCAGTTACTCAACAGCTATGCATTGGGTCCCACACAGTAAATGCCACGCTATTTTTATTATTTTTATTTGGGTTACCACACGACGATACAGAACTGACAGCTGAAACCTCAAGGTCAGTATAGTGGCATCCTGACTATACATTACGTACAAGCAGACTAACTAGCGCCAGGTTTTTCATCTACACTTCCATAAAGGAGAGGAGGTTTAAGGAAGGAGATAAGGAGGTAGCTCTGGTTTTGTTTATAGGGATCTCCTCCCTCCTACAAGGGGAAGTACCACAGAAACGATGAGGAAACTTGTTGGGAAGCGTAAAGAGTGATGGCTGGCATCTCTAAGTGATCAGAGGTGGAACATGACATTCAGCTGGTGCATGAAAGATGGTTGGCAGTGTAGTCTCGGTCAGGAGGGCCTTGCAAGTAGACAAGCAGCTTCTGCGTGGTGCAGTAGAGAAGCAATTTGAAGAGGCGAGTGACATTGTCAAACTGATGGACTAGAACAGTGTTCTTTGCGGCAATATTCTTGGGGGATTTTAGTGCTCCAGAGAGCCTTTCTCAAGTCTCAAGGAAAGCGTATTTTAGCAATCAACGTGGGAGATAATGAGAACCTAAACAAAAGATTTATATGTACCTGTAGATAGTGGAGCCATATTGCAGAGGTATTAGGGAGATAAAAGCTTGAACATTTGAAGACTGCATATCTTCTTAGAAGGAGAAATTATATTTGTATTTCTTGTTTAATTTTTAATTTTTGAGTGTAGGTGTTCTCCATATTTTTAATCTCCCAACATGCAGGTTTTAAAAATGAAACCTGAGATTTTCATGTTATGTCATAACTCCATGAGTTAGGCTTTTGGGAATTGAAATGATGTGACAATCCCCAAAATACCACAAGATCTGACCACGGTGTGTACCTAATACGTTTCTGTCTATGATGTTACCTGTCTGAGCTGGGTGAACACTGTATTGATTAGAGGTCTATTACTGCAGTACAGCAACAAAACTGCTTGCGAGATAGACTACCTTCTAGCAACCCTGGTAGGCAGGATTCTTATTTTCCTCTCCTATTGCTTCCTTTGATATTTTGATCGTATGTTTTACTGTTAACATTTGTCCTGGTTCATAACCCAGGATCTCCGTTGGTGTCAAGGCCATATTTTAATAAATATGTATGTAAACAGAGGTACATGTAATCCTCCCACTGAATAGATCATGAATCTCAGTGATACTACTGCAGGTGATATAGGTGGAATTCATCTGAGTTTGTCACTGGTTTCCTCATAATCAGTGCTCAGAAATTGACATTTTTAAAATGTGATTCATTTTATCCTGAAGAAAACATCCAAAATATGTCAGATGAATCACCACAGAAGTGTCTGGCTCTTTCCAGAATACAGAAGGATCCAAGGCTCAGTACTCAGAGGTAGGTATCCATTGTAGATTACTAAAGCCAAGTGGCACGAATCCCAGTTTAAGCGTATTTAATTTAACCTTAATGTATCTCCCCCAAAACTCGAAAGTTAAACACCTGACCTACAGAATCAGAGAATACCTCGAGCAGCACGTGTGGGTCCAGTCAGGATGTGAGCGGTCTTGTTTATCTAGGTCTCATGTACTTCTGGGTGTGAAAGTCACATAATGGTACGTGGCTTTGTCTCCTTGAAAGCAATAAGTCCGTTATTGTGGTTTCTAGGATACTTCCCTCTGGCCATACCCCAAATATATCCCTGATCCTCGTATTTTACCCCCACACCTCACCATCCTCTGTCCCAGCCGCCACGTACCCACTACCCCACACCCAGGACGTACATCTGCTCTCTCTCTCTGGTCTTATGCAGAGCCCTACAGCCAGCTTTTCCCCTTGCCCTGCCCGTGCTCCTACAGCCCACCTTCCCCATCGCACAGGCGGTCTCCTCGGACCTCGCAGCCCATCTACCCTTTCACACCGCGCAGCCTGCTTCCCTTGTGGTCCGTAGCTGCGTGACACACTGCTTCCTATTAGCACGGTCACACAGCTACGGGCGCAGCTGTTCAGCCGCTAATCTGCAAACCCCGGTAGATTGGACATTTCAAAATCTCTATTTCTCCTCCTCTGCATCTCCACTGCCCTATTCTCAGAAATGAATTCATTTTCATTTTCAAAAACTTATTTTCCTCTCATTCCTGTTGGTACATTTCCCAGTAAGAACTGCAGAACAAAATCAGCGGGCGATAATCTCGCCTTTGTTCGTTAAACAGAGCCTATGTTTTTGGAGGAGTCCATGTGTTTTGGGGTCTAAACTGACACACTGTGCTAGGACGCATCACATTTTGTAGCATCAATCAGTTTCTGTGTAGTAATCTGTCTGATAGAATGGATGCAGCAGAACACAGTGTGTCACATTGTGAGACATCATCTCCAGAATACATTTCAAAACTGTTTTCAGCTA
>NW_008824359.1:8222588-8227452 GCF_000699105.1 Pygoscelis adeliae | reverse complement strand
AATAAGCGAAGGTATTTATTTTTCAACAAAATTTGTAATTAGTATTTTCCATTGAATGACATCATGCTTTTTTAATAATAGTTGGGAACCACCATGTGAGAACAATAACACAATTACTACAAATAGTTGTAGGCAGTGAATTACCATTACGTAGCTGACCTCTCTTTTTAATTGGTAATGAGTTGACAGCTGATCTGTACTGACTGATGGAGGATGGAACTACAGAAAGGAGAGGTGAAAGAAACCCAGTAGATCATGTACGCCATCTCTCTGCCAACGCTGAGAACCAAAATGACTTGTCAGATTTGGAAACTTAAATGGCTGGGTTCGGGCAACAATGTCGCTGTGCTGAAAATATCCTTTGGGAGGCAAAGTGATTTGAAACATAACGCTTTGGGTTTCATCTGATATGACTTTAGATTTTCTTATTACACAGGAGCTTGCAGAATTGACAGTTCTGCTCATTGAGCTAGACCTGAAAATAAAGAAGACCTTCTATTTCATCACCGGCTATGAAGAATTTATGGATGAATTTCTGCCATAAATTACACATCTAATACTGCTATTAGCTCCACGGAGGCCTGAAGTAGAGCAGCCCTCTCCCTCTTGTGCCTCTCTTTAGTCCTCTAAGAGCATGCCCCTGGTGAAGCTATGCTTTCATGGATTTTTCCATTGAGTAGCTTTTTGAAATCCCCAAATGATGAAGAGAGGCTCCGCCTCAGGAGCAAGGATGAACGGGTGATTTTAGACAGTTTACGTTGGAAATGGGGGGATTTAGTAGGTAATTCCTATTCCTTCGGCAGCACTACCTACAAGCTTTCTCTTTAACAGCAGACTTCCCCTCTGTCCTTTCCAGATCATGGTGAAACCATCTCAAAAGCATTTTCTGATATCCAGGAGATCTTGGGAGAGGGGACGGATATAAGTAAGGTGAAAGATTTCCCCTTTGTCTGAAGAAGTAAGGATCTGGTTCAATATTAACGACTGGAACAATCCTATCCTGGTACAATTTATGAAATCCTCATATATGACATAATTTGGTACATAGTGCATGCGTAACTCCTCTTGGCATACACATCAGATACCATATTAGAGAACTAAACCCTTTTTTTTAAGGAAATACCTTCTGGGTTACAAAATAGGTAGACGGTGAAAAGTTTTGCATTTCTGCTTTTGTCTGAAAGAACTATCAAGCTTACTCCTAGAATAACTGACAAAGCAACCCAAATAACTGTTTTGATCGAACTATCAGCCACGCCTACTGAGAATGCTAGGACAAAAAAAGAAAGATTATGGCTTTGCGACAGCTAGGCTTTCAAACCGGAATTTAGTCAGATTGACTTCGAGTTGGATGACTCAACTGTTAAAAGATTTATCAGATATTTAGTAATTTAAAAAAAAATTAACAATTACTGTTAAAAGATTTAACAGGGGTAAGGTACAGTGAAAAAAACCCCACCTTCTTAGGTTTAAAAAGTCAAGCTTCAAGGTTCATATTTAGGTATATAGATGAATGACCTGTTTTTCAAAAGTACTGACCAGTTGTGGCTTTTGGTGAAGTTAACAGAAATTCTGGAAGCCCAGAAGCTTTTAGAATCAGATAATTTACTCAGGTACCTCATTTTAGGCACAAGTAGAATAAAGGCCAGATCCCTGTTTTCTAAGCCAGGCTCAATGAAGCTCTCATCAGATAACATGTAGACATACTGAAATGGAGTTCTGTTGTAAAGATATCAAGGAAGTTTTATACTTGGAAATGTGAATAACGCCTTTGCCACTGTCTTTTAATTCCACAGGCCATGTAGCCTAATGGAAGCATACATTTTAGTAGAGTTAGTTCACTGTTAATAATTAAGTGCTGCCTGCAGACTTCAGTATAGTTACTGTAAAGGATATGACTATTTGAAAAAATGCACAGATATCTGTTAATTCTCTGTTGACATGTACTGGTTAAATTAAATGGTTAAATGGTTACATTAAAAAGAAAATATTTGTTTGGAAAATACTGGTAAGTAAGGTTAATTTTGCTTCCTTTGAACTGAGTTTTCACGTGTCACCTGTGCTGAACTTTTACCCAAGGGCAGCGAATTCCTTATTTTTACTACTTAGTCTTCTTTAGCTTAGGATTTCTTTTCTTTGGTGACACTTACAGGCCTTTTACTCATTACATGTTAAATGGTAGCACTGCACTGCCAAACTTCCACCATTTTTTTCTAAACGTTGCAGCCTTTCACTGGAAATAAAAATTAGATAATTTCTTGTTTACAAGACAGAAAAGAAACCCACTGGCCTTCAATTACGTACTGTATATTGATGGTGCACAGCAGTAAAAAGTGTTATATGAAAAAGCAGCAGGGGATGATCAGGCCTGACAGTCCATGTGTCTCGCGGTGGGTTACCAATCATACCACGAGGAGCTTTTTCTGAATGTCTTACTTCTCATGAAGCGCGTCACCTGTCTTGTGCTACGGGCTAGATTTGTTGTTACATCAGTTTTCAGACTGCTGATAATTCTGTCTTCTCCTAAGGCAGTAAAACTTTCTCAGCCAGCGCAGGAGCAATAAATCTGATGTCTCCTCATTGTAGCATTCATTTTACTGTGGCCTTTCTGGAGCGTACAAACTCCGACACCGAAGTTAAACTTGGGCATTCAGTGAATTTTTAAATAAAAGAACATAGCAGCTGTAGGTAGCAGTGAAATGCCATCGGTCTGTCTCCATGTTATGAATTTTCAAATGGCGTCTGTCATCCCACTTTCCATGACTTCGCTTTAGGGAGGTGGAGTTGTGCCTGTGGATGGATGACATACTCCTCTCACATCCAAAATTTAGGAGGCATTTAAATAACTTGCTTATTCAACGCTGAACATTTTTTTTCACCCCTCTTTATTTAGATGAAAGCAGTCGTCTTCACACAGGCCTGCCTCTAGGTTTTATGCCCCTTTATTGCCTCCAAAATTTTGTTTAAAATGAATATGGCAACTACGCTAAATATATGTACGTGCCATGCTCAGCTAACACTCTGCAAGGTCACCAGTGGTTTTATGTTTCTTTGGTGCCCATCTTGCAACTCTTATGATATATGTTATAACTTATATGCCACCGTTGGAAATAATAACCACTGAGTTATTTTCATAACTGTTTTACAAACGTCTTGTATCCCCTGACCTGTTTTCTCTGTTACCTGTCTGAAATTTCCAGCCCCTCGGTGAGCTAGCTACCTCATTGACAGCGGAGTGAGGGTTTGGTGTAGCCAAGGGAGAAAAAACCTCCACCGTGGTGGTGTGATGGAAAGCATAGGAAAAGGTGTCTAAGGCAAAACAGAAAGGGGAAAGGAGACGTTCAAGCAGTAGCTGATTTGCTTTAGGAAGTTCCTCCCTCGCCCCATCACTGCTTACCCCTTTTCCTCCTCCTCTCCCCATGTACCCGTCGTGTTCGTGCTGGTAGGAGATGGAGGGGGCTCATGGTAACTGGTTAATCAGCTATTTTCAGTTCAATTCCTGGCTGTGCTCACCATGGAAAATTAACAGTCCTTGTGTATAAATATGACCCCTACTCCTGCATTAATTTGATTATGTGAGAATCTCAGTTTTTATTCAAGAATAATAACTTTCTGGCTGCTCTGATAAAACAAGTTTGGATATGTAGTCTAAATACGCCCTAATGGTTTAAAAATCAAAAGATAAGTATGAAGAACATATGAATCTCTTACTAATAAAAAATAAATGTTCTCAAATCTTTACTATGATTGCTTGAGATGACTGAATATTTTGAGACCAGAAAATTTCTGATTTCCACTCAGTGAACTGGGTCAGCATTCTCTGAAAGGCAAACCTTTTTAAGCAGCTTCATTTGGGTCCACAAATAGAGAACTGATGTTCATTAATGACTGTGGGTATCTTAACCTAGAGTTCCTCTTGGCTATCTTCAGTTATGCAAAATGCCTTGCATAGACTTTCTGCATTGCTGATTTCATTCTTGGTATAACTTTCATTTCATCTGTACTGCTGTGAGGGACTGGCTGCTCTGCATTAGACCAGTGCTTTAATTTTGCATATTTAAGAAAGAAGCACAAACTTCAGTCTCTAATAATTGCAAGTTCGATTCCATTAAAAGTCTGATAAGTGCTATAAATTTTGTGGCAATGACTTTATTAGGAATCTTAACTTAACAGCAGTGAGTTTTTATGTACCTGAGCTTTAAATTTCCGCCGGGCTTATAGCAGAACAGCAAATCTGTTTAGAACCTAAGTCAGGCTGGTTTGAAAGGAAATATTTTTTATGAGACTTTCTCATTTGAACATCTTTCGTTGTTAAATTTGTCTATTACGGGTGTGATACCATCGACATACATGGAACTGTGAAGATAAGTGAAGTGTATACCAATAAATTAAAATGTGCCAGAGAACAGGTCCAGGCACTGGAACTTGATTATCCACGCTGGTAAATTGCTAGGATAGGATCTAACATGATTTCAGCTAAGCTAATTAACACTCTCTCAAATAGTTTCTAGATATGACTTGTTTATTTTAATAGTTTACTAGTGCAGATATAGCCTAATCTGTGTGCGGACAGAACTTGAAGTTAGTGAATCTTTAGCAAAGGGCAATTGTAGGACTGTGTTAGAAACTATTGAGAGATAGGCTGCAAAGACTGAATAACGCCAAAGAAATGTTGAGGACCCGTTTAGCAACTTTTGATTATTTTTTCCATATATTATGCTGTTTCACAGATACAGAGGATCTGTGAAGGATTATTTCTGTAAAAATCCAGAGAATCTAAGGAGAGAGGGCCAGACACTGCACCTATCTAAAGCAGACCTTGCCTGAAGCTAAAGTTGAATGTCAAGGTCTCCAGGATATGTGT
>NW_008824359.1:8197228-8222539 GCF_000699105.1 Pygoscelis adeliae | reverse complement strand
CAGATATCTCACAGGCTTAGTTTGAAAAACGGTAGAGTTCTTGCAGTTGAGGATGGAGCAGCATTCGACAGTTTTGAGAGGAAGTCTCCCGTTCTTTCGTTGTGAATTCACATTCGTGAAAATGCTGACAGCTTGGATATCAATAAAACAGAAATAAAAATGTATTCCTTACCAATTGGCTTTGTGTTGAAACCCCGAGGATCAAGAAGATCAAGAAGATAACATGAAGACATTAATGTCCTCGCAGTTCTACTTTTCCAAGTCCCTGAATGCTGTTGTAGTCCGCTGAAGGATCAACCCTGTAAATATTGACAGTATCAGGGTGAAGCGTGTTGTTTTCACCACTAGGAAGCTGAAGTTAACTTCTCACAGCCAGTTCAGTGTTCACTGATAATCTTTCCGTGTCTCCGTAACAATAGGTTTTATCTTACTTATTGTAAGACCTTGTCTCTGGAACGGCGATGAGCTTGGAGCAGTCATTTATTCTTTCTGTTGGCAAGTTACAGGGAAAGTCCTTCTACTTTTTTTCTAATTTGATGGGGCCAAAGTATTTCTGATTTTCTGGAGCTACTCAATCCAATTTGTAGGTGAGAATGAAAGCTTATATTGTCACAAGAAAAACTGTTCAGTAAAAAGCCAGAAACGGCAATGTTCTTTGAATAGTGTACTTGTTGAGAGGCTCTTTATACTTATGTGTTGTTACTTCCTTCCTAAGGTTGAACGTATGTTTTGTGAAAGTCCGTGTAAATTTTGTTTATTTTTTACTAGTTAGTGCATCTAGACAGAGGGCAGAGAATACTGGAAAAATTGTAAAACAAAGTATGAATGACAAGAAAATGAATTATTTTATCTGTCTAAGATCTTTGAAACAAAAGTGTGATGGCATTGGAAGACAACTTGAGAACTGTGAAAATATTATTTTCATTCAAGCCCATCTCACCTCTAAAAGTTTAATTTTAATTTTAATATATTGAAAGCCTCACCATTTGAAATGATAACTACTTCATACATCATATGTGTCATTCACTCTTTAAATGAAGCCAGCTATCAGGACTAGGGCAGGGTTATTTTATTTGATCATGCACGATGTTTCATAATTTTTCTGACTGTTCGCTCCTCTCAGATGGCTGTAGATCATGTTGGTAATACAAGCTGTAGCTAATGAGGTTGAAACCTTGTACGGCACTGGTCATATCACTCCCACTCTGGAACCTCCCAACAATTTCCTTCCTAAAGCCCCTCTCTTGGCTTGTGTGGCACAGGGTATTCAATCTTCCGAAACGCAAACAACTGACTTCATGGCACTTCTTGCTCCAATTGCAGATAACCCTGATTTTCCCTTCTCATTGACTGTTGATGAATGTTTGATGCCAGCTGGGATTAGTACGGTGCTATGCCTCCCTGCTAATGAAAAATATTACTTTCAGAGAATTCGCAAGGCAATCCCGTGTTCTTAATTTGTCCTGTTTTATTCCTCACCAGGTTCTGTACTACAGGAAGGAAAATTGTGCACGTACTGAGAAAATCACTTGGCTTTCTCCCTGGAAAATATTTTGTGAACAGAAGCCTGCGTTTTGAGTTCAGGCGATTTTATTTCTTTCCACCATTGTTGACAATGAGTCTTAGTAGATCAAGAAGTGAATGTGGGGATGCCAGTGAAAAGGATTGGGAATATTCTGTTGTGGATCTGTATATTTTATTTTATTTGGAGGTTGGAGAGCTCATTTCCAGGCTGTACATACAACCCTTCCAGGTTATATATACAACCCTGATTATACAATAGTGATAAGCCTATATTATCACAAGGAGTAGAATTTTCTTTATGCTCAGGAAAGTACATTGGGATGAAAGAGAAGTACATTGGGATGTGACGAATATATTATTTAGTTTGGAAACGGAGCAGTTTCTAGCCCCTGGGAGCCATCTTGTCACGGAGGGAGTAAAGCCAGGCTTCTACTATTTTATTGCATAGAAATCATCCCTGTGAGCACCAGCGGTGCCATAATATTGGACTTTCCTGTATGCTTTGTGTTCCTTGAGATTGAAAGTGTCAGTCTTGATTTGGTTTTTATGCAAATGCTTTGTATAGGTGTTCTGTCTTATGTCCTCCTGTATACTTGTGTAAGGATATATAATTTAGTCTGAAGCTGCAGCTCGTGATAGCTGTAGCTGATCTGTCTGCTTCCACAGACCAGATTTCCCAGAGCCCAGCTGCTCTCTAGAGAAAATGGTCTTTCACCTGAGAGTGGGTAGCCATAGTGGCTGGAAAAGGACCGTTTTACTAAAGTAAACCTCAAATGTACCAGCTTTTCGGTTTCCATGAAAACAGCGGATGCGGTTTTGCTAGTTTTATGTCATGCATCAAGTTTTCTGAGAAAAACGGAAGAAATTTGGCCATAGCATAGGGGAAGTGTCCTGTGCGAAAAACATCTCCATTGTGGAGACCGGGCGGGACCTGGAAGGTGCTGGGGCTGCCGACTCCAAGTCACTGAGGACAATTGCACGATGGGTTTTGTTTTGCATTTTGTGCTCCTCTCCCCTTCTTGATTAAGCGTTGTTAATGGAAGAGCAGTTACGTTTGATCTGTTGAAGTGTTTTCCAATGGCGGCGGTAATTTAATAGCGCTAAAACAGTCCAGGGTGTGACTGCTGTAAAGGACAAACTCTGTATGGTCTGTCGTGAATGGATGTGGCATTAGGATATGTTGGATAAATATTCATTTTAGCGAACAGATTGCTGGTTGTATTGGGTGTAAATGCCCAGGTTTTGGCAGTGGGAGGGTTGCAGGGGTGGCCCCTGTGAGGCCGTGCCAGCCACAGCCGGTTCCAGCCGGCTCTGCAATGGCCCCGCCACAGGACACAGTTGAGCCTGTCAGCGACGCTGGTGGTGCCTCTGGCAAAATATATGTAAGAAAGGGCAAAACATGGCGCGGCGGTGAGGAGTGGGGAAAAAAGTGTGAGAAACAGCCCCATGAGCCCAAAGGTCAGAGTCAGGAATGGAGTGAAGTTGAGCCGGGGAAAAGGGGAGGTGGGGGGAAGGTGTTGTTTTAATTTGTCTTTGTGGCTCACTGTCCAAACACATTTTAATTGGCAATAAATTAAATTAATTTTCAAGTGAGTCTGGACTGCTCGTGATGGTAATTGGCAAGTGATCTCCCTTTATTTTACCTCGACCCACGAGTTTTTCCATCTTGTTTTCTCCCCCTGTCCTGTTAATAAGGGGGAGTGAGAGAGCAGCTGGGTGGGCATCTGGCAGCCAGCCAAGGTCAACCCACCGCACTAGTGCAGAAAATACACATAGTTCGTGCTTGGTCATACAAGAATGCTTGTGGTTGAGCACCAACATATCCTAGCAGCAACAGAGAATTATGATTTCGCTGCTTTTTCTGCTTGCATGAGGAGGTTGCTTTCAAGAGTACTCCACCTTTGACAGTGATTGCTACTGTATATTGCTCTGTATGTGTGTGTCACGGTAGTATCAGCTGACTTGTCTTACCCACTAAACTGAAATGCATCTCCAGTTTATATCCTGGGACTTGTCGACAGTATTTTTGAAAAATAGACTCAGAGAGTGTGAAGTTCCAGATATTAGTGAATTGTACAGGTCGGCTTTCATAAATCAAACTTCAGGTTTCACTAGAACTGTAAGAAAAAAAGTTGGCTTTATGCAAAGCATATATGCTATTACATTTTGACTTTTTTTTCCCCTTCTAGATAAACATCATGTCAATGGAAACAGAATGGTAGAACCTTTCCCAGAGGGAACACAGATGGCTGTATTTGGTAAGACATCAGTTTTAAAATAAAAGCTCTAAGCTGTATAGTGTTGCTGCCTGCCAAATTTCTTAATTTCAGCCTGAGTCCTTAGAGTTTTAGAATCTGGGCTGCTATTGCCATTTTCTAATCACTATAATCAGCTAAAGCCACTGATCTTTTTGGGAGATGCCCATGCCCTAAAAGAAGTATATTGAAAGTATTTTTCTGAGTTACACAAACAGAAAATTTAAACCTTTATTTTGTTCCATAAAAATTCCAAAATAGTAGCTTTTTATGTATGATAATTCCTGTAAGATTGTTCATTCGTTTAAACAAAATTCTGAAGATGACCCATGATTCTCCAGACTTTAAGTCATGCAAGGAACTCAGATTGTTGGGTTCTACTGTACTTGCAGGGTTGTTACCATCTACATGCCCCAAACCAAACCTGCTGTTTTGTACTTTACCTTGTGAATAGTCCCGTGGACTTCCCGTTAGGTGCCAACAGAGCTGGAAAGGTGGCCAGCTGTAAAAGAGAAGTTTAATTTCATTGCTTCTGTGCTATTTTCTATGAAAATGTCATTCTCTGAGCCCTTTTGTAAAACTTGAAAAAAAGCGTTTCTCTGGAGAACTTAACTACTTCCGGAAGGAAGAAACATCCTGAAATAGATCAGAATCACCAGGTTTTTACCAAGATATGGACTTTACCCAAATCAGGGAATCGTCAGAGCTGTCATTTCAGACTGTGCTAATGTTAGTCCTTAAGGGCAAGCCTATGGAATTTACTAGGGAATAAAAAAGTGGCTTTCTGTGACAATTATTCTTAAAACTTATTGTTACGAGGAATGAAAAATTTCCTAACCCTGTTTTGAACTATAAGATTGGATTGTTTAGAAAGGATATAATTCTCTATTAACTTCTACAGGATGGTACAAAAGTGCCTTAGGAAATTTATTATATCCTATTAAATGTTTATCTATCTGAGATGTTGAAGTAAATATTAAATTACTACTTGATACACCTGCTATATCATCTAGCCCGATGGAGTTCTAAATCATGATAAGTGCAGGTCAGGTATATAACGCAGTCGTCACTGTTTTTGTCCTGGGCCCGTTCTAATAACATATCTATAAATTTTGGCAATTGCAAGGCAGTGTGTGTAACAACAAATATGTAAAAACGGAGGATGTACCCTGGAAAGCAGTGATTCTGAGAAGCAATGCTATATAAATGCCCAGTATGATGTAACAAAAAGAATAAATGCAGCCTTCAGGTATGAAATCAGGGGTACAGTGAGTAGGGATTAGCAGGCAATTTTACACCTGCACGCAGTGTTTCTGAGACAGGTACAAAAATACATTTCACATTCACTTGAGTAATTAGACAGAATTTATTAGCAACAGCAACAAAAAGGTGAAACACTGAAACAAACTATCAAAGCGACCAAGAGAATCTGCATATCATCGTGTCTTCAGATACAGACTGGGACAGTTAGTGGAGTGCCTAACCAGAGGTTTCAGATGTCTTAGGCTCACCAGGCTGCCAGGTGCCAAACCAGAAGGATGGAGGTCTCCTGTAGTCCCGTGGTGTGGATATCTCAGTAGTCCTAGGGCACCCGGAATGAACCTAGACGCTTGGGTCAGGCACCCGTTCACCCCAGATGCTTCCTGAGGTTACGCATCAATAGAAAACACATTATTGATCTCCGTAAGGCAAAAGCAGTAGAAACTGCCTTCCCTACATGATACAGTAGATCACATTAGATAATCTAATCATCCTTACCGATGTTAAAGACCATGAATCTGTATTTTACAGGAGAAAGTAGCCTATGTCAATATGGCATTTTCTCAGTCATTGAGCTTAGCGATGGTGATCTGGTCTAATTTATAAAAAGAAAAGACGTAGCATAAATATTTCAAAAACCTGAGCGGTGTCTGAAAGTTCTTATGTAGTAACAGTTTACATATCTGTCTGGAATGAATTGTTGATCTTAATCTATTTCCAAACAGAGCTGTATTCACATCTGAAATATTTAGCAATCCTATGTGGAATGCAAAGGGCTAAGTTATCCATGGGCACTAATTTATTACTCCAAAAATTATCTTTTCAATTGATAATTGCAAAAAGTCATAGTAAGCGTTAACTTTCCTGTGGAGCTAATGTTTCGGTAGTTACCACGGTTGAAGAGGAGAAATGGTTTGTGAGTGTCACCCTTCAGTTATCGTCATGATTTCTTCAAGTGCTCTTTAGAGTTCCTCTAATCCAGTGTTGTCTTTCTGCCAGTATTCCCTTGTCTGTGGATTTTGGGAACATCAAACAATTCTTTAAGTGACGGAATGAGAGATGGTTTGATAATTTTTTTGGAGCTAATGGAAAACGATTGTATGTTACCTTTTGAGTTTTAACGTTAAGATGGCTGTAGAGATTCTTCTTTGAATTTCTTACAGCAGGCAGGGTCAGAGAGTTCTGGTACAATCTGATATTGACGCAGTCTTCACTGTTTAAATTTTTTTAAAGCTTCTCCTTGCTTTCCTGTGTGACGGTTAGATCAGTTTTCCAGTGGTTGTGGTGTGTGTTGGTGTGAATGCTTCTATTGGTTGTGTCGGTGTTGATTGTACATGATTTGTAAAATCTTATAGAAAGTAATATCCTACCTGCAGAATTTCATTGGGAGAATGCAAAATCTTATTAAACATCCTACTTTGAATCATTCCTGAGGAACTCTGTTACGTTCCTATCAAGCCTGGTAACTTTTGTCATTTTTAAATTGCCCTAGATTTTCCACAAGATTGTGATTGCAAATGTTGGGACAGGGGGTGAAAACTCACGCTGCTGCCATCTGTGCTGTGAATAAATGGAAAACCTACATGTTCTTAGGTTTACTATTAGACCTGAAAGATAATAGTATACAAACATGACTCTGATGATAATTGTTGTCATTTGTTGGCGTTGGCATCCCATTCTGATACGTGGCATAGAAAAATGGAGCTACAGTTCAGTTTTGCTACCTCCAAGGGGAAGCGTTTGCTGGCCCCGTGTGAATGGGAACGAAAGGAAGCAGTGAAAGGAGAAAACGATTATCCATTAATAATTCTTCTCCTCAGACGGTTACTCATCCTACCCATGTATACTCCCGTTAACAGCAAGTCCTTTGTATTTGAGGACTCTCTAAACTAGGGGGAAGAAACTGAGCTAGTCGTTTGTGTAAGCAGACTCTCTGACTCCACCTTAGCAAGAGAGGGCTTCTTAAACCTCTTCTCCAGAAACATCCTTTAATCCTTTAATTGGGATTGCACAGGGAGGAGTCTCAAAGAGCAGTAGTTACTAAGAAGCAATCCCTCTTACTTAAAAATAAAAGCTAAAAGATGGTGAATAACCATATGATTTTGCAGCCTACTTGCAGTGAATTTTCCTGCTGCTTGGATAGTTTTAGACTCACCACTAAAAATAAACAGTATAAAATGTAATGCTGGGTTGTAAACACTAATCCTTTTACCTGCTTGCAAAATGCAGTTAGATTGCATTACATCGTTCCGTCTGCTGCAAAACCTCCTTCGGGATGCTCTTACTAATGCTGCGTTATTTACTTTATGATATGACTTCTTGTTTTGATCAAGGTACAGGGTGAATGTACATGGGTCGTTGTTCCTGCAGCTTTCCCGTTTATAACAGAACCTCCCAGTTTTCAGAAGACTATTTAAATGATCCTAAGATTCTCTGGTTGTTTAGCATCATTCATCTGCCTAAGATACACCTATCGTTCGTTAGAATAAAGAAGTGCCTCCTTGTTTCTGCAATGGTGAAGCAGCTCATTTTCAAGGGTGAGGGTGACTCTGTAATGGAAATGTTTTAATGTTAACCATCCAGTGACCTCGTAATCCAGTTTCCAGCTAATATTGAAGCACTAAGAGCACAGGAGATGCACAGGCACTGCTCAAAGCCTCACTGGAGACACTAGAATGCTATATCAAAAATCGTTGTCTCCCTTGAAGTAAAGAGGGGGATGTATTCCCAAGGTCAGCGACTGAAACAGATGAAACTCTAGATATTAAGTGTTTGTGTTATGGATGGTAAAGTAGGAGTCATTCAATAAATGCCTGTCTGGAAAGTTTTCTTGTAGTTTTTATGGCCATAGATATTTTAAATTAAAAGTATTTTGCCTGTAGTGACTGATTTTGACCAAAAACCTAACCAAAAGTCAAAACCTGAACATACATTAGAGGGCTGATGACGTTTTGAAAAGAAGCAAGTTAGGGTCTAAAATCAACTTTTGGACAGAGGTATAAAAAATGAAAAGAAATGCTTCAAAGCTGTAGAACGTACGCAACTTTCAATAAAGTAATATTTCCATCAGTACCATTGTAATTCTTTGCCTGTTTTAAACACATTTACATGCACTTCTGTATTATGCTCAGAAATATTTCTGGTCAGCGTTTCTGAATTTTAAGTGCATATTTTTCTTCTCAACTGCTGCTATTGCAAGACTCCAGTTTATCCCAGAGCACCTATATGCTTCATATGCTACCTTATTTCTCTAAGAGGAAGCATTGTGCATACGGTGCGTTCACAGAATGGCTCTTACTTACCTTTAGTAAAATCTGGCAATAGTTCAGGTTCGTAATTGCAACACTTTTTAAATATGGGACTAAATTGTGTTGTATTTGCTTGACATACCCTGGCTAGTAATGGGATAATTGGTTTCTTGATGTAAACAAAATATAGACAGAAGTAGGATGTTAAGTAACTGATAAAATCTAATTACAGACATTTCTGAGTTGGCAGGCAGATCCAAGCTTGTTCACCTTCTGCTCTGCACTTATTAGACAGCAGCATGTTCCAGTAATTCTATAGAGCCATATTATTGTTGTACTTTGCCTGAGTTATTATGTCCTGTTGAGATTCAGACATACCCTCTGCATTCCCACAATTCCCACTCCTTCCAGAGGTTATTTAAAAACTAAAATAGGATTACACCAAGATCGTCCAATTAGCCCCGGGCGGAGCCGGGGGTTTCTCAGCCTTTGCATGTGGCCTGTTGGGCTGCCTCTGCGGTGCAGCATCACACGGTCCCTGGGTGGCTTATGCCGTCGGAGAGCTGAGCTCCTCAAACAAGACCTGCTCGCGGGTGGTTCGACCCTTTCTAATAAAGGCTTGATCAGGGCCACTTTTCAACTAAAGGAAAATAATTTCACTTGAAAGTGGGATGATGTATTTGAGAATGGATTGCTCTATGTAGAGTTTCTTTCACTCCTTCCTGAAACAGCTACTGGTGGCCACGTCAGATAAGAAAATATGTCAGGAAGCCTTTTAGTCTGACTCAATTAAGTTTTCATGAGAGCTCTGTTCTTTTCACCAGGGAAAGGAAAGCACAGGAAACAAAGTTTGGACCCCAAGAGAAATACCTTTTTTTGTAGACAGTAAAAAAAGAACAAACAACTTTTCCCTGTTGCTCAAAGAAAAGGAAGAAAACTTTAAACCATGCTACATGTCAGAAGATATTATATCTCTATCTGAAGAGAATATGAGACTTCATGATGTTGAAACAGGTGTGTGTGCTGTGACCCAAATTGTAGGAGAAACATCTACAGCAATATTACCAGATGTTACAAGGATGACATTGTGGGAGAATTGAGAGCCAGAGGGAATGTCTTCCAGAAGGGATTCATGTTTCTCATGCTAATTCTCTTTCAACATCTTGGAAGAGTGAAGGAAGCATACTAACTGGCTGGGTTTGTAAAGCCCTGAAGTGTTAATGCTGTCCTGTGTTCACAAGGTGGTGTAAAAATGGACACTGAACTTTCTGCAGTTCTGGAATGAGAAAATGTGAAGACATTGCATCACAAAAAGGGATTGCCCAAAGGGAGGCTGCTCCGTCCCTAAACCAAATCACATTCCTATTCTTGCCTTCGCAGTATGTTTATTAAAGACATATATCCTTATTTCCCATTTTCTTTCTTTATCTTCCTGATACTGACTTATGGCCAGTGTCTTTTTGGTGCCTCTTCCAGAGAACTGAAACACAACCCTGTTCCCTGCCTCTGCTGTCTGGTCCTGGTTCATCCTTATTGCCACCGGTGCCTAAACATCCTCTTCCTTGTAATCTTGCCTGAAGTATGGTGCTCTGGTTTGCTGGTCAAAACTTCAGGGGTTATGTCAGCGCTAAGCAACAGGAACAGGAACGTTCCCTGTTTAGGATTTATAAGTCTACCCAGGGAAGCCCTGAACTGAGAATTTTCCCCTAAGCCTGTTGTAAAATAAGGTGGTAAGCACAGACATAAACGTAATTCCTGGACCTTTTAAAAATAAAAATCTGAATATACAATTTCTGTTGTGCTATAGCATATCATAGGCATTATGCATTAAATGTTGGTGATCTCATTTGATAGCATTGTGAATCAACTTTGTGGTAGTGTAAATGGCAGAGCACTATGCAAGACAGACCCAGATAAATGCAAAATGCTACAGTCTGCTTCGTCTTTGCCAAGGCCCCCAACATAAGAAGGACAGGGACCTGTTGGAGGAAGTCCAGAGGCAGGCCACGAAGATGATCAGAGGGCTGGAGCACCTCTCCTATGAGGAAAGGCTGAGAGAGTTGGGATTGTTCGGCCTGGAGAAGGGAAGGCTCTGGGGAGACCTCATTGAGGCCTTTCAATATATAAGGGGACTTACTAGAAAGATGGAGAAAGACTTTTTCCAAGGTCTGTGGTGACAGGACAAGGAGTAACCATTTTAAACTGAAAGAGGGTAGATTTCAATTAGATGTAAGGAAGAAATTCTTCACTCTGAGGGTGGTGAGGCACTGGAACAGGTTGCCCAGAGATGTTGTGGATGCCCCATCCCTGGAAGTGTTCAAGGCCGGGTTGGACGGGGCTCTGAACAACCTGGTCTGGTGGAAGGTGTCCCTGCCCATGGCAGGGGGGGTGGAACTAGATGACCTTTAAGGTCCCTTCCAGCCCAAGCCATTCTATGATTCTATGATACGACATTTCCTGACATTTATAAACACTAATAAGGGACAATAAAATATCCCTAATGCAAAGTGAAAGCTGTCCTTGATCAGCACAACCCTTCATAACATTCTTTTATTTCAAAGGATCCACATCTCTCTTTCTTTTTGCTTCTGAAAACAAAAGTAATGTGGCCTTCAAACATAATATCTGTCCTTCTCCATCAGAGACTTGTTTATGTTAATTTAGCTTTCTTGAGGTAATGAAGAATTTAGCTTTGTGTGGATTTCCACTTACAGTGTGTATTGCACATTAGTGAAGATCTGGAGGTTTTTAAAAGTAAATCAGATTGCAGCTTTTCAATCAACATCATTCACCTTAAAGCAGCCATTTAATTATGTTTTGGGGACTTTCCCACTGAAATGAGTAGAAGAGACATAGTTAATTTTCATGGGTTTTGGGATGAGGCTCAGTGATCTCCAATGGCAGGAATTGTGTCTAACATACATCTTATTTTCTATGCAAAAAGCCACCAAGAGCACCTAGATTACTTTAGCAATGCAAAAGCCTAGCAGAGAAGTAATTTCTTGCCAATGATAAATAGGGATGTATCAGTGACTAGGATGAACATATGCTTGGCATCATTCTGAGTTGGTTTAAGTTTGAAATAGAAGTAAATTATCCTATTAATGACTAGAGGCTGCCCTCATCAGATTTATGCTGCTTTGCAGGAGATAGATGTGCGTGTGTGTGTGTGTGTTTATGTGCTGGGATATACGATATACCCACACACACATTTACCATCAGCATTTATCCTTTGATTCCTGTTAATAAAGCACAGAGCATGGTGACATAGCATAAAACACACAGAATGGTTGATGATTTATTCTATTCAGCCATGAAAAATGTGAGACTAATTGTCAGTAGTTACAACAGCAGAGAAAAAATATATAAGGAGGTTTTTGGAGTGATAAAATCATGTTGTTTTGATCATTTTAGACATACTGTGACATTCACAAAGTATTGTCAGTGCATCTTGCAGATCCTAATGGATTTATCTTTACAACACTGCTGTCACAGACTGACAATATTAGAACTGGGGATGTGAGACCGAGCGAATAGGGTCCTATATTAAAAAATATGGATTACTTATTATTGGGTTATTCAATTTGGGATAATTTGGAGTGATTTTCCTGATTTTCAGGAGTTTTTCTCACCTGATGAAGTTATTGGTGATCTCAAAAAACATATCATTAGATATCTTGCTTAAAATTGAAGATACAAAAATCTTCAGCTACGTTTAAAATACTTGCTCAGAAATGCTCCTGAAGCTTGTGGGAGTCAACTGGAACCTTTATATTGATCTCATTGGTGCTTTCAGCTCACTGGGCTGGAATTAATCTCAATAGATTTTAGGTATGTAATCTAAAGTGGTCTTCAAGGATTTCTCCCTAGTCAGAGAAAACACATTTGGAAGTCAGTTCGTAACAGCCATCTCAGAAAGGAATAAATCACCCTCTGTAGGTGCCTTGTTCTGTCAAATGCTATCTAAACAACTAGCTTAGACTAGGGGGAATTGATTCATTTGCATAAATGTGTTGCAAATGTTTTATGCCGTTTGAGGTGTCCTAGGGCATTTGAGTCGTCCACAGGGGGCTGGCAGGGATGCTACAGGTCTCACAGGAGATCCATACTCTTCTGAACTAGGAGGTGAAAGCCAGATAGATTTATCTAGGACATCCCAAATGGTATGAGATACCTATGTTTAGGGATTCAGTGTACATATGAAGACATCTAAACGTAACATGTATGTGAAATTGTCCTTGATCTCCAGCTTCCAAGGACACAGGTCTACCTTTTGTCATATGTGCCCCTCTTACGCCAGTCTTGTGCAGAATTGCTGCAAAAGGCATCTCAGATGACACCAGATGCCTTTCTTTATGCATCGGTGCTGAACCCTGGATCCCCAGTGACCGTCACGGGGGCTTGGACACCTTTTGTCACATGTGAACACCTATTTGTAGAGATCTAAATGTAGTTGTTCAAGCCTGCATGCTGAAGCACACCCTAGAGGACCCTATTTCAAGTGCCTGAGGTTAGCTGAGACGAATTGCTTCGAGAGTATTTCTCGCAGAATCCCTTACGCCCCAGTATATGCCAGGTACACTATTTACCCCGGTGTTTAGGGGATTGCCCACATTATTAGATCATTTTCGGTGGCAATCTATGCTGGCTAGTACAGGCTCTCTGCTTTTTCTGGGAGACACACACACAAGTCTTTTTTCTTTAGAAGGGAGTGAAAACTCCACCTTTTAAGAGGGCCAGACAGCATTTTGTTCCAGATTTTTCTTCTAGAATGCCACCTGGCTTTGCTCTCTGTGCAGGGGACACTTTAGAAATGAAGGAAAAAATACCCTTCAACATCTACAAGAAAGAAATAATATCATCAGTTTTTCAAATGAGATATGAACTAATCACAAAAAAAAAATCTGATTTGAGTTGAACTGTAAGTAATTTTGAAACAGCCGTAGTTATTTGTTTGTGAGCCAGGGAAAACAGCATGCAATATGTCAGGCTTTGAGATAAAATTTATTGGTGTGTCATTGGCTTAAATCCAACATTATGCTCATAAATAATATAATCCTAGTGTGACACATTTCTGCTTGAACCTTGACTGAAAATTATTGAGAGTCATGTTATGAATTATGTAGTAGCAGTCACGCATTCAAGTCGAAAGGATATAACTTGAGTGGAATGCTGAAATGTATTTGTAATTAGGTACACTATCTAAAGACGCACAGTTGCAGAAAGGGCAAGGTGTCTTTCTGTGTATCCAAAGGTATAACATGGAGCCTCGCTGCAGGCTCGGGCTGATGGTCATCCAGCTTTTATTGACTCATTCTTCTGGGATGGAAAGTCTGATGCGGTTGAATGTTTTTGTCATCTGTATCACTCTCTTGTATGCTATTAGCACCGTCTTTTGTCTCTTAATTTATACTAGCTCAATACGACCCAAGGCTCCAGACAAACCTTGACAACAATGTACAGTCCAACTGCACAGCAGGATGGGAGTAACTCAGTGTTATTCAGTGGAATGTGCCTGACAAGCCAAGAGAGGACAAACGTAGGGGTTTAAGCGTCAAAATGGTTATACTCAGACTCATCAAGTGTGATGGTGTTTATCCCTGTGGCAGATAAAGAGATTATCAATTGCTTTGCTTTCTGGAGACCAATAAACCCAAGATCATTTTACTGTGCTGCTGCATTAAAGATCTGGGCATGTTTTTTAGATGTAGAAGGACTTTTGGTAGCTAACATGGTCCCTCTTCAAATCATTGTGTAGTGTGCTGCTTGGCCGTAGTGGTTATTTCGAGTCTACTACAGAAATTCACACCTGGATTCTTCTCTCTTCTGGATCCTTACTGTCTGCGTAATACTTTGTTCCTGGGCTGTCTTCTGGAGAGAACCAATTGGTTCCCTTTGAGATGAAACCTGCCTGTGGTTCTGGGAATAGTTCATCCTGGGTACTACTCCTTCTAATCACGCTGTGAAGCGGAGTGAAATTTCACTCCCTCTGCTCTATACTATCCCCCAATATTCTCCTGGCAGGCCTTGTATCCCCAAACGTCCTGATGTGCTCTCGCGTCATGCCCCAATGCCTGCAGCCCCCACCCTTGGTCTTATGCTGTAGAAGCACCACTCTTAATGGACTGACACTGATTTGAAACAAAACCCTAAACTGAGACAATGTATGTGCACGCATACACACAACACTAATTATGCCTTTGTGCTATAGGTGAAATGTGTTTTGCATGGTAAATGGAAGAACAAGGTTGTTGGCCGTGTTTCCCATCTCAGAGCTTTAGCTTTTCTTAAATTTGCTAGATCTCATGCCACGGTACATGCTGAAAACAGGGAACAGCACTGTTGCATGAATAAATGAAGCCAGGCCATGAACCACCTGTGGTACAGATATATTCAGCCAACTGGAGCTGACTGGAGTGTGAGAATTTAGCATCTGTGAAGAATTCATGAATACTCCTGACTTTTACTTGTTCTAACAGTATACCTTCAGACAAAGGAGACTGCATATAAGTGGAGACTTTTAATATGGGTTTCCTCTTGCTGGCCAATATCTTCTGTATCCTTTCTTTTTGCTTTCATCAACAGACTTTTCAATAGGTCACCAATTCCTTGATGCACGTGACAGGGCCAAAATTTATATTTTTATAAGGTATGTTTATACTTGAATTTTTTAAATCTTCAGTTAAAATATTGCCACTTACCTCATTTTAAAACTAATCTTGGTCCCCTCCAGTTGTTTGTTCCAGACTACAATTATTTATGCTTTACGATGCTGTAGACCAAACCCAAGGGTAAATCAAAGATGTTTGTAGCCTTGAGGCAGTTTTGTTGCTTTAACAGACTTATTGACTCTATACAAATATTTTCCCAAGAATTAAAGGTACTGTGTGGAGCCAAAATGTTTTGGAGCATGTGCTGGAACTTATGGAAGTGCTATGTTGTTTGGAACCTGAGGCTATAAGAGTCTCTCAGATCTCAACCAGTTGTGTTCTCCCTGGCTGCAGCCGACTGTGCATCTAAGGCACTTTGCTGATGACTCCATCAGTCACATGTTGCCCCCAGACTCCCTTCTTATACACAGTTTTAGGAGGAGGGTAATATATGGGAAGTGATCGTGCCCCTGTACTCGGCACTGGTGAGGCCACACCTCGAATCCTGTGTTCAGTTTTGGGCCCCTCACTACAAGAAGGACGTTGAGGTGCTGGAGCGTGTCCAGAGAAGGGCAACGAGGCTGGTGAGGGGTCTGGAGAACAAGTCTGATGAGGAGCGGCTGAGGGAACTGGGGTTGTTTAGCCTGGAGAAAAGGAGGCTGAGGGGAGACCTCATCGCTCTCTACAACCACCTGAAAGGAGGTTGTAGCGAGGTGGGGGTCGGTCTCTTCTCCCAAGTAACTGGCGATAGGACGAGAGGAAATGGCCTCAAGTTGCACCAGGGGAGGTTTAGATTGGACGTGAGGAAAAATGTCTTTACTGAAAGAGTGGTTAAACATTGGACCAGGCTGCCCAGGGAAGTGGTTGAGTCCCCATCCCTGGAGGTATTTAAAAGACGTGTAGATGAGGCGCTTAGGGACATGGTTTAGTGGGCATGGGGGTGTTGGGTTGACGGTTGGACTCGATGAACTTAGAGGTCTTTTCCAACCTTAATGATTCTATGATTCTATGGATTCTGATGCCTAAGTATGCAGTGCCTTTCACTGTCAATGCCTGTTGTTGGGAAGCAGCATAGGAACGGAAAAGACAACGAAACAGAAATCATCATTATGCCCATGTACAGACCCATGGTTTTTCCATGTGGTGAATACGGTATGGGTTTCTGCACCGCTCAGGTCAAAAGAGATCTAGCAGAACCGAAAAAGGTTCAGGGGGGCAAAAAGGGTGATCAGAAGTATGGAGGATCTTCTATACAAGGACCAACAGGGTACACTAGGACTATTCAGTGTGAAAAAGAGATAACCTAGTGGGGTATGAGAGGTCTACAGAATGATGATAGGCATGGGGAATGTAAAAGGGAATTGATTTTGCAGAATATCTCCCCTTATAAGAAGTAGGGGCCAGAAGAAAGGATGCAAGTAGGAGCCAGTTTCAAAATAAATCAGAAAAGATGGAATAAAATAAAAGACTGTTGGTCTCCTTGCCAAAGGATTTTCTGCATACAGAAGATTGAAACGGGGCCAGGAGAAATAGCTGGAAGAGAGATCCACTGAGAGTTATTCAAACCACAGCAGGCTCAGGAAATCCTGCAAAAGTCAGAGACTGGGACCATAGTACTGGCAAATACCGTGTGTAGTTGTCCTTTTCTTATTCTTCCCTGAGTGCCTGCCATTGTCCACTATGAGATGGATCTCTATTATGCCATATACTGTATGTCATAGGCCACATATATCATGTGTGTATATCACCTATCGTATCACATCGACTGCTTTTCTGTTATTAATTAATTAAAGCTGTGGGGAGTCACATAGCTAGAACCTGTGTGCTGATTTGAAAATAGAGGAGACATTGTTGAAAGTGGTGGTGAAAACCATGCAAATGCAAGCCACAGCTGTCATTAGCTCCCTGTTGAGAAAGATTTGTAATGAGAAATAATAAATGAAAGATGCATGTGAATCTTTTTCTGCTGGACAATAAAGTTGGGCAAGTTTTGCAAACTTGATATGCATTCTAGTAATCGCACCGAACCTGCTTTGAAGTTGTATGTCAAAAAAAAAACCCCAAGCCCCAAAGGAGGCAAAATGACTGATTGCACAGTGAATGCTGTAAAATAGGCAACAGCTCTCTCTGGACACATGTCTGGCTTGGCATGGATATGAGATGTCTATGCCTCTGTGCTTGGGAAGCAGGTAGGTTGAAGGCATAGCATGGAGGGACTTCTTACTGCTTCCACCCTGGGGCAGCACACCTCTGTCTCTGTGACCGCGGTACGTGAGTTATCCAAGCCTGGTTGGATAGCTACAGTTATTCAAAATACATTCATACGAGGATCTCTGACCACGGTTTGTATAAGCTAATTTATTATCCGCCTCAGTGTTCACTCTGTTGCACCTCAGGCTTGTCTGTCATGCATCACTTAAGACTATTGCATGATTCTGAAATGCAGTAGTCATAAGTGATACCTATTATTGCATTGCTTTTAAAAAATTTTAATAATTGCTGATTCAAAACCTGTGAAGAAAGAGGAAAATTCTGCTGCATACAAAAGTAAGTGTATCTTTGCTTGTTCGAAGAGTTGCTGTACAACGGCCACATCCAACTTCATGGTAAAGATGGGAATTTCCACCTTAGATGGCTGCTGTGCAGCTGTCATGGTGCTTCTTTAACAAACGGCAGTGCGTATGTCTATAGCATATTATGAGGCTCTCGCAAAAGCCAGCTTCAAGGTTAGAGAGGCTATTTATTTAAGCAAGAGCATGCTACTACAGCCCTTAAAACAGCCAGAGGCTGTATGCCTCGTGATGCCCTCTAGCTTAATATTCTGCCCACCACAGCCAGAGAGCACAGGACGTTTAGAGGATGTCTAAGAAAACCGCGGGGTTGGAGAGTGAGCAGGTCATGGACTTTGCTGTGCGTAATGGCAATTCCTTTGCCAAGCCATCAATGCAGTGCAGACACTCTGCCTCAGCATTTGTTATAGTTACTTTATTTTCAACAGTGATATACCATGTTTTTTGGGAATGAGTGCACGTCAAGTACTGCATAAATGGTAAATGACTAACCACATATCTATTTGGCCTCTGTGTGTTCCTCTGGATATAAATTAGTTTTTCTATAACAATCTTCTCTGGTATTTTCTTGAGTAATTGTCTTTTTTGGGGGGGTGGATAGGAAAGAGTTATTCTCTTTTGCAAGTGAGAATGTACCATAATTTTATTGGCTACTAACAGATGAGAAAATAACTCTTGGAAATTCTATATTTCCATTAAGGACAGCTGTGGTTCAAAATAGATTAATTTTAATGATCTTCTAGGTACACTTAGAAGGCATTTATTAGTTTGGGCTTTTATTGGAAAAGGGTTAAGGGTATGTTTCTGTGGAGCTGGGGAAAGGAGGACTAAAGGGCTGCTTGTTGAATTGGCTTGTTATTTGAATGTAATTATTTTTTGCTCCTGAGCAATTATAGATTGTAAGTTTAAATAATTGTCAGGGTGCCTACAGCGTTCTAATGTTGTTTAAAATCTAAGGTTATAAATAAGTAATATGAGATTACTTTTTCTGAATGTGTCTATGACAGTTAATTTAACTTAGCAATAGTTATCAAGAAAGGAAAGAAAAGGCAAGATTTCTATTCCTTGCAGTAAACAAACTTTGTAAACAAGTTATTATTTTCTGCAGCATAGCCCAAAAAGTGATTCTTATTTTCCTGGTAACAATGTTTGCGGTGCTTCGCTTTTATAATGAATATATATATAGAATATATTTTCTTTTGCTTCTGTATATTTCAAGCTCCCTCAGGTTGCCGAGAGATTAGAGATTTTCACAAGACAAGGGTAAGGCTTCGCTATTATTGCAGAGATGAATTTGTATGAAAGATACAGTTTCAAGAGAATCAAATGGATTACACAGCCCTGATGACATCTCTTATTTTATGTGTACATCAAGTTCTACTTGAGTAGCAGAGCACTAAAGTGTGTCAAATGACCGAGGATGATCTAAAATGAATCTCTGCAAAGTGTTGGAATGCTTAGAGCAAAGGAAGATCACGAAATGATTTGAAAGCCTCAAATCAATGACTGAACTAAAGATGTGATGCTTTGCAATGAAGCAAATAATCAGGTTGATGATAGGACCGTGTAGCTCTATCTCAATCTCTTTCACATATTATTGTACCAGAGGTGCTTTTTATCCCTAACAGACTTTTGAAAGGTAATATATTAAGAAACTACTCCCTTCTTCAAAGGAGATAGAAAAGTGGCCAGACTGAATTTATCTGTGCACCAGCTGGCATAATTTATTCTTTATTGACTGTGTCCTTGGACTTTCTGCTGTCTGAATTCAGACTAAGATTTGGTTCCGTTTTTGGACACTTCAGAGGTGTGCAAAGAGCTTCTGATGCTTTTATTCATACTCATCACATTTTCATTGATCCAGTAGTTTATTTTGTAAGAGAAATTAAAAAGACTAAATAGTTACAGGAGTCAGAATTTTGACATAAGCCCTGAGATTTGTCTCTGTGTCCTTGGGACACTTCAGTCATCATCTTTGTGGCCAAGAAACATCAGGTCCCTACAGTACTTCTTAAGACTCCTCTTTAATCGATTAGGCATGAAAGACATGTAATTTTAATCCAAGTATTTTGCACTTAAGAACTGATTGTTCTTCCTTTGTGAAAAGCACTTCTTTTCTGCAGGCCATATCCATTTTTGGTGCAATATTGCTTTGCATGGGATTCAGTTGTTCATGGAAAATGATGCCTAATTGTTCCCAGCCATGAGCATTCACTCAGTTGCGTTCCCAAATCCCCAAACATTAAAGAAAACGTGTTTATTGGTTTCCAATTCCTGAATTGTACAATTTGTGACAGTTTTCTTTCATGTTTATGGAATGTACCGATATGAATGGCCCTGTAAATAGAAAACTAAACTTTTGGGGAGGTTGCTGTTTTGTTCTGCATTTGTACCCAGAACGCAGCACAATGGAATTCAAATCTGTGACGAAGGCTTTTATGTGCTGTGGTTTTGAAAATAGCAATACCACTAATGATGGAAACAAGCCTCAGAGAGAAAATCTTTTACAAACTCTGCGTTCAGGCTTGAATTCCGGAAGCCTCCTTCTTATCTCGGTTTTCCCAGTTCTACACCTGTCTAAATATAATGGAATCAATTACTTACACAATGCCAGGTAAACAGAATTAGTTCCATTTCATGAATGAAACTTGATCAAAGAACAAAATACATTTTTATAAGATGGAAATCTTCAAGAGTAAGACATTGAACTATTTTTTAGATGAATTCTTTATTTCTTGTTAAACATTTTTGATTTCTCTTGTCCCATGCCTAATCTTGACTGGTTCTATCCTCAGCCTAACAAATATCAAGATCACCAGTTGGTATCAAATATCAAGATCACCAGGACAATCTGGCTCAACATGTTAAAGCAGTCACAATGTTCCGCTATATTTTCTGTATTTTTGGAAGCAGTTCTTTATTTTGTCTTATTTTCCACGTTACTGTATTGCGGCTACACTCCACTGACAGAAGACGAATAAGATGAAAATTGCTACATTTTATCTAGACAAAATTTTACTGAAGAATACAAACCTACCAAAATATGGGGAAGAAAATGTTAGAAAATACATAGTTCTATCGTGGTTTAACCTCAGTCGGCAACTAAGCACCACGCAGCCGCTCGCTCACTCCCGCCCATCCGGTGGGATGGGGGAGAGAATTGGAAGAGTAAAAGTGAGAAAACTCGTGGGTTGAGATAAAAACAGTTTAATAATTGAAATAAAATGATAATAATAATAATAATAATACACAAAGCAAGTGATGCACAATGCAATTGCTCACCACCCGTTGCCGGATCCCAGCCAGTCCCCGAGCAGCGGCCCCCCCCGGCCAGCTTTCCCCAGTTTATGTACTGAGCATGACGTCCCATGGTATGGAATGTCCCTTTGGCCAGTTGGGGTCAGCTGTCCTGGCTGTGCCCCCTCCCAGCTTCTTGTGCACCTCCAGCCTGCTCAGTCGGTAGAGCATGGAAAACTAGAAAGTCCTTGGCTAGTGTAAGCATTACCTAGCAACAACTAAAACATCGGTGCCTTATCAATTTTGTTCCCATCCTAAATCCAAAACACAGCACTGTACCAGCTACTAGGAAGGAAATTAACTCTATCCCTGCCGAAACCAGGACAACGAGTAAGATGAAAATTGCTACATTTTATCTAGACAAAGTTTTACTGAAGAAGACAAAACTACCAAAATATGGGGAAGAAAATGTTAGAAAATACATAGTTCTATCAAGTGGTGTGTCTATCACCCAGTAGTCATAGCATGAGAAAGAGATATTTTAAAGAAAGACCTGTTCATTGGGATCCTTTGGTATTTTTCCAAAAGGGATCCTTTGCTTTGCTTTGGGAGCTCTCATACCTCAGTTGCGAGTACTTAAAGTAATAATTCATAAATTATGGTTCATGTGAGGCTTAATTATTGTGTGCAAAATGCTTTGATGGTTTTGAATGAAAGGAGCTAATACATGTGAATTACTATTTAAGTATTTGCTTTCTAGAGGAGGCAGAAAACATGGTTCCAGGCTTCCTCCTATGGTACGTTCCCCCACTGGTGTCCTTGTGGGAGCTGGGAGGTAAAGCCCGTGAATTGTGCGTATATGTTTGGGCCTAATGAACCCTGCACATCTTCCAACTCCTTTTAACCTTTCTCTCCTCATTAAGAAAATGCTGAGTGTGATTAATGCAGAACAAATAGATGCAGAACAGTGATTAGGAATAAAGCCTGTACCCCAAGACGGCAGAAGAAGGCAGAGCCGCAGAAGTGGCTGGCTTTCTTCACTCTTGCAAGATCTATTTCTTTTCCCATTCACTTCTAGGAGCAACTCACAGTGTTGGTCCTGATTATTTAGACCCCAGATGAACTTCAGAACGGTTCAGGTGCAGCTCACAGGTGGAGGTTATGTTGCACAGTCGTCCTCCCAACTCTGCCAGGTGGAGGCATGTCTCACCGGTACAGGGACATTCTGGTGTCTCTCTCAAAGGTCAGAAAGTTTGGCCTCCGCTGCTTTTACATATTCCCTTTCCAGTGTGTGATGACAACCTTCCGGATCAGCATAAATGATTTTCTGAGTGGGCCGTATCTTGTAGTTTCTGGGAATTAGAGGCAAGAAGTTTTCCAACAGAGGATTTTGATGATGGAATTTTCTTATTGTGTGGAATCACCAGAGAACAGTTTTGTTGACCCTCAGGATAAAATTGGTTTAAATATTCCTGCTTATCAGGTGAGGAAAGAATACTGAGGCAGTGAGTAAGGCCATCTTTGAAAGTATTTTAGTACACTGACTTGTGTATATCCCTGCTCTCTGCTGGTTAAGATCAAAATTGCATTTAAATAGGGCTATCTGAAACCTCTCCTACTATAACTGTGAAGTTTACAGCAACTGTGGTTTGTGCCTTATTAACATTCCTGATATTGGCTTCAGATTTATTTAAATCCTGTTGATTTTATATTATTTAAAACTTGTAACGTGCATTTATGACGGATTGAATAAACACATTTTAAGAATAATTTTCTATCTCTCTATTGCTTTTCCCAGTTTGACTGCTGTTGTCTTATAGGGTTTTTCAAAAGTCATACTTATGACATGTTACGCATATTTTTTGTACTGAAAACATGGCAGTTTTTCTCTTGACAGTAAAATATTCCTTTTCTATTATGATAGTCTGCTTTTCCTCTTACAATAATTCTAATCTGTTGTGCAGATTTTATACAAACATACATACATACATACACAAACATGTGCCCACACGCACTTCGAATGTCAGCAGCTACCATACAGGCATAAATGAATTGCCTGGGCATTTGTTAATTTGAATGAACATGAGGTTTCTGCTTCTCCTATGGAAGAAGAAGCAAACCCAACAGTTTCTCTGGGAATTCATGCAGTGTGAACAGAACACATCTTGGCAAAAGGGTGAGCCAAGAAATTCCTCTTTAGTTGCTCTGTTAGGCAAACTGCATTTTAAATTTCTTGCCGAGGGCTTTGTTTGACTTGCCCCAGGCAAGCTGTTCAACATATTTATCAACCCTGTTGTAGCATTAGAGCCAACGCTTATCTAGGAAGATCATCCGCTTAATGCCATCTGTCATCAGGAGTTTTATTTCTTTCAGCTGAGCTTGTTCTCCATTTCAGGTTTTTTTTATATTCTTCCCAACCATTTCTTAGTTGATTGTTTTCCAGTGATCTCAAATATTCTGTGATTGCTCAAATATTCTGTGGTTGCTGCATGTCAAACCCCTAAAGACATCAATAATACGATGTTATTTTAAATCCTGATTGATAACACTAATCCTATATGCATCCAGATGGCTCACCAAAGCGCCCTACATATTACAGTGTTATGTAAAAGATGATATTGCATTTCAGTCTGAATCTGGAATTCTTTCCAGATTCTCAACAAGAATTTCAAAAAATTCAGAACAAAGTCTCTGGGGTAATTCATGCTGTATTTTTATCTTGGTGCCTATGAGGACATGGCTTTGATCATTTTAGATTTTCAGGCCCTTATTATCTGTTGTGTAAGTGCGCAGGCAGTGTGAAAGTGTTCAACAAAGGTGTATTCACTCACTTTACATGTGATTGTGAGATCCAGTTCTACTTTTGGATTTGTGTCCACAGTCACAGTGAAGCCAAAGGGACTGGCATATTTCCCTGTAAGAGAACAAACTTTAACTGTCTGGAAGTCTGGTGCTATTGAGTTACAGAAAGTCAAGATACATTATTGTAACCAGGCGTACAACCACTGCGTATAGACTAGATGCAGGCTGGATGTTCTCCTGGGTTGCCAGGACATCCTGATCTCCTGATTGTCCAAACTGGGAGATCCGCTGGGTCCCATCACAGCTTCCTTGTTGCCTGCTTACCCATCTTCTCTTTGGGGGAGGGAACACGATGGTGCCTACCAAGGTCTCATCCTGACCTTTCATGGCCAAGGTGCCCACTTCAACCTGTGAAGTACTGAAAATTAACGGTCCCCACAGTTTCAGAGCACACAGCATAAATATCTCTTTGGCTCAGTACTTAGAAATATCAGTACTTGGACTGACTTCAATCAATCAGCTGTACCAACTGCTCTACACAATTTTTTAAAGAGAAAAACGCCAATCACTCAGTTAGTATTTGGCGGAAACGTACGAAATGAGCGTTATTATATAGGTATATAACTTGCTGAGTTCAGTTTATTCTTTCCAATTGGGGGAAAAAAAATCATTTCAGTTCAAAGCAGCTGAGCATTTCTTTCTCCAGATTTTATAGAGGTAACTAAATAAATCGTATTCAAAATTTGGGCCAAGTCCTATACTGGCCAAGAGAAGCGGGGATACTGGCAGCTGTGTCTTCAGCTCCCGGAGAGATGCTGGCTAGAGCAAGAAGCACTGAGGTAGGCCGGTGGGATGTACTGTTGGCTGTCCTTTACTGCTTCAATGTATAGGAGCAGCCTGTGCCCCCAGCTACTTTTGGCTGGGTACTGTAGCATTTGAGCAGCTGGCAGAATCATTGCTTCCAGGGTTTCAGAACATAAGCTGGCACGAGAGCTGGTCTCCTCTGTCTAGTGTGCTCCTGAGCTTTGGATAGATCCTGTCCCGCTACTTACTCTGATCTGGGATTAGGGAAGAGGTTTCCAGGGCACATTGCTCTTTGTTTTCTCAGCGTACCAGCACGTTTTATTTTTCTGAGTATATATTTAAAACTGACATTTTCCTCTACTTAGTGGAATCATACATTCTAAAATGCTGTTAACAGAAGGAGGAGCAGGATCCATATCCTTTGCCGTTCGTCTTCTGCAGTGAAGCATTGCTATCAACCTGGCATTGAAACAGCTTCTTAATCTGCTGCATGGAAAAGAGCCTTGAAGTGTGGGTGTAGGGATTGCAGGCGGTGGGCCAGAAAAGACTTGGCATGCCAACGAAATAATGCATTCATTCTCCAGAACATGACAAAAAGAGTCTTCTGGATGTCCTGTTGGGCTGCTGGGAGGGCAGGGGAGAGAGAATGCTTGCAAATAAAGCTGGCAGGAACGAAAGGTCGTTGGGTAGTCAGGCAGAAGTCAGGTTGTGTATGCACCTGATGCCCAGCGGAGGAGGATATACCGCAAAGGTAAAGGACAAAGGAATTAAAAAGAATGCTCCACAAATGAAAATACTGTATACGTGTACATGTTTTAGAGCAAATATGAAAATTAGCGAGTATATAAAAATGCTACACCTGCTGTGAGTTTCTCTAAACGGAAAGCTGAGAGTCCCTGAAGCGTCAGCCTCCTTTAGCAACTATTGAGCCCAGAACTTAATAGACTTCAATTGGTACAGA
>NW_008824359.1:8186899-8197196 GCF_000699105.1 Pygoscelis adeliae | reverse complement strand
AATGCCCTTCTGATGCAAATTTACTGCTTGTGCTGATTTAACCTCATGGAATCATAAATAGGAATTTACATCAGGGAACCTGCCTGGAAACTGAGTATTATTCAAAAATGTGATAGGAACAGACGTTGGAGAATGAGATCAGAACGAAGGTGAGGAAAGGTTACCTTTGCAGGATCATGCAGTTTCTTGTGTGAGTGGAGAACACGTCTTGAACGTTGCGTCATTTTCAAAAACGTTTTCCAATCTGGTTTTTGGTTCTGTGTGATGGCTATTGCATGCAGTACACGAAATAAAGAATGTAACAATACTACAACCTACTGTCATGGTTTAACCCCAGCCAGCAACTAAGCACCACGCAGCCGCTCACTCACACCCCCACAGCAGGATGGGGGGAAGAGAATTGGAAGGGTAAAGGTGAGAAAACTCGTGGGTTGAGATAAAGACAGTTTAATAGGTAAAGCAAAAGCCGCGCACACAAGGAAAGCAAACCAAGGAATTCATTCACTACTTCCCATGGGCAGGCACGCCATCACTCCAAACGTCTCCCCCTTCCTTCTTCTTCCCCCAGCTTTATATGCTGAGCATGACGTCATATGACGTGGGATATCCCTTTGGTCAGCTGGGGTCAGCTGTCCCGGCTGTGTCCCCTCCCAACTTCTTGTGCCCCCCCAGCCTGCTCGCTGGTGGGGTGGGGTGAGGAGCAGAAAAGGCCTTGACTCTGTGTCAGCACTGCTCAGCAGTAATGAAAACATCCCTGTGTTATCAACGCTGTTTTCAGCACAAATCCAAAACACAGCCCCATACGAGCTACTGTGAAGAAAATTAACTCTATCCCAGCCCAAACCAGCACACCTACAAACATTATTATGAGGATAGATAACTTTGTAATTAGTAATTTTGCTTAGGATTCATCTAGGTTATGCTGCAGCGTAGACTCCTACAACTCAGCTAGTCATGCGAGACTCTTTTTATAGTTGTGGAAGAGAGATAGACAACTTTCAGACTCAAATCTCTGTATTTTGGGGGATTTGATTCAGCTATAAATTCAGAGACTTTCAGGTTTTCGTAATGTCTGCGTATGGGGTGTGGACTTGTTCCTCTTGCCTTAAAATATGCAAACAGTTACATTTGAGATGTCCAGGAGCATTTTGCCTGGCCTCAGGATGCCTTTCAAGAAGGGCCCGTGTCTCTCCTGAGTCCTGTGTCATTTATGTCAGCCTTGTGTAGATGTCTTGGATATCCTGAGGCATCTCAGATGACCCCGGCTGTCTCCGTTTAGGCAAATAAATGAATCCCTGAATGTATGAGCTCCTGTTGCAGTCAGTGGAGACCTAGTCGATATGGTTAACGTAATCTGTAAAGCTATTCGTCTCACTGGAAGGTAGACACCTGGGGTTCAATTCTGCTCTGTGAATGTTTCCTAATTATTACAGATTACCTTTAACAATGGGACGCTTATCTCTCTTATCAGGGTGACGCTTTGCTTCCATTAGTTTAGAGAAATACTTCAGCTTATGCTAACTATATTTTACAAATATGCAAATGGTCTGGGTTGCCTATGGAAACACATATTCCTTGGCTGAGCGTAAGGCTGTGTACAAAAAGAGTTGTTCAGAAGATATATATGTGTGTGGATATGTAAAGAGAATAGCTTGAGAAAATGAATGTGGATGCTAGAAAGGAACAGGGGTACTAGCATTTATTCCCAAATTGTATGATTAATATTATTTATAGGGATGAATAAACCTTTAAAGATTGCCATTTGAATCTGTTTGGTTTTGAAGTTCAAAAGCAAAAAATCTTTAAATGCCTTTTGAAATTCCAATTAAGAGTCAGTCAAAACCCATCACTAAAAGAATAGTTTTTGTTTTACAAATTAGCAATTAAAAAGTGACAAATATCTTTAATGCTTAAACACTCTTCTGCAATACCCATTATGTTCAAATAATAATTTTTCTGGGAACCTGAGTACGTTCCCCAGTATTTTGGGATTTTTTCTTTCTCTTAGGAATGCCTCTGGAAGCTCTCTATCTAACTCTAAAGCTGCACTCACTTCACCAGTACTGGGGATTATGCAAATTATTTCATGAGTAGTTTAAAATCACAGTCATGTTTTCTAGTTTCAAATTATAATACGGGTGGCTTATTTTGCTTTTATGTCTCTTTTCCTACTGTTTTTTACTGTTTTTTCCCTCTGAGTTTTAGTTAATTATTTAATTTAACTTAATTATTTTAATCATTTATTTCTTCAGTTTTCTTACCAGAGTATTAGGGAAAGTAAACTTTTTTGTACTACAAGAGCAAGTGAACTCTTGAACTGAGATTATTTCCCTATTTTAGTAATCGTTGTTCATGTTAAACACGGCTTAAGGCAGCCAGTGCTCTGAAGAACAGGCATTCCATGAGCTGATATGTCTTAACTCCGGAATATTACGTGGGGTTTTGTAGTTAATATTTCTCTCCTTGTGACAGTTTCTCTGTAGAACGTGGCACTACTTTAGCAGAATAACAAACATCAACCGCTGAATGTATTAATACTGTGGAAAGCAATTTAGTATTGTATTGTTATAAATTATGTCCCTTTACTAGCAGGTTGTTTTATTATGACAAAGATTTCAATTTTATCTGTTCTCATGGATGTGAGGATTTATTGTTCGCGCAAGGTGCCAGCGCACTTGAGAAATGATGAGAATAGTTCACCAAGAGAATAAAATGTCTGTCTCTCAGAGGAAGGCGGGCAGGATGAATTCAGACATAGACTGGTTAACAGAGAAGAAAAAGTGAAGGAAACCATGATGAGGGTGTAGGTCCCTAGGTCAAATCAACAGGTCAGAGAGGGCTATCAATGAATCCTAAATAATAGTTATTGATCAAGGAGAGTCAGTGACCACTACCCTGATGATCAGTAATTTCAGACAGTGCAGTTAGGGGTTTATTGAGCATTAAAATTCTTTAACTAAATAGGAAAAGAACAAGCATTTCTACTTTGTATTTGAAGTTGGGCCTATATCTGAACTCAAACCTTAATTTGGGTTGTGTTCTTAATTTTGGGTTACTCCTTTGCACTCAGGTGTGGGCCTAGGAATATATTGTGGGGAAAATTTTGGGTCTGTACTTTTCCTTGGCATAGATGAAATAGCTCATTCACCACATCTCAGCATGCTTGTCCAACCGATGCTGGTTTGATAAATTGGCTACAGAGTCCTTCCTGCAAGGGTCTCAGCATCACCTGCAAAAGCAGCTGGGATTTTAGGCAGCTCAAACCTCCCTTGTAATATTAAGGATGCACAGCACTGAGGTATTAGTTTTGGGCTGAAGTTTATTTTCAGTGCTTCGGATACAGGTACAGACTTAGGTTCTAGCAAACAACCCACGAAACAAATTAAAAGTGCCCTTGGAAGCAGTCTGTTACAGCCTAAGCCTGCCCACTTCTATGTGAGTTCCGATGCCCTCTTCTGCTCTCCGCCTAAATCCAACCACCAGAGAACTACTGAAAGGTGCCTGTTTTTTCAGGACAACATGTTTGGGTGAACACTGTCATGGGAAGTAGAGAAGAACCTAATGAATTCTGAGATGACCAAGTTTAGACAGTCCTAAAAAAAAAACCAACAGAATAGCAGGGCAGTGTGTGTAGTTAAATATCTAAATTTAAGATAGATGAGATTTAAATGGATCTGCCTCTGTCCTCTTTTGGGGTTGCATATCTAAATACAACATTTTCTTTTGTTGACAGAGTAAATTATGATTATCAGAAGGAACAAAGTCTGTTAGAGCTGACTGGATGGCCATGGAAAAGCTGTGCTCCTAACTTTTCACTATTTCGCAATGGAATGGAAATACCTTTTTTTGGAACCCCTGATAGACTTGATATACAATAGGCCTTTCACATAATTAAACAATTGTCCCAGTCAAGATTTCTAAATCTCTTCTGTGTTGGCTTTAGCAAAATCAGATGCACTTTTCAAATAGATTCTTCATCACAGTCTAATTCTGTAATGCTTCCAAAATGTCCTCATGGATAAAGCGGTATGAAGACGTAGTCAAGATTTAGCTACATCTGTAAGGCTGGGATGAGGAGTAAAGAACTGCAGACAGGAATGATGAAGCTCAAGGGTTTTATTTGAACAGAAATTTGCCCTCCTACCCCAAGCGTATGCTTGTGTTTGCTTCTGAACTGTGTAACCATATGCCTGTTCAGTGTAAAAAAGTCAAGAATTTGCATACCCTCCATGTTAAAGTATTGTTAATGAGTATTGCCTACATGCTTCACATCACTCCAATGTACTGCGACAAGAATTTTGGCAGGATGCCTGTGGTATTTTTACAAGGAACTTGCAGACATACCTGTGTTCACTTGCAGTTTTACATGTGCGTATGAGAAACATGGATTAAAATACACTTCTAAAGCAATTATTTGGTTAAAGACTCAAAGGCTGTGTCTAAACTATGTGTTCAAAGTCTGTCTTCACAATGGACCAAGGAGCACTTCCCAGTTCACTGCTCCAGGCTCCCTCTCAGCTGTGACCCGACTGTTGGGATGAGACACGGGCATGCACTGTCCCCCTTACACGTGCTCTGACTTCTCTGGGAAGGAAACCTGAGCGTCAGGGCTTGCTGATGTTCTCTAGTTTCGCTCTTGATTTGGGCAATGACGGGACCACAGCTGCCGTTTGTACTGTGCAACACAGGCAGAGTGATGTGTAAAAACTGTCTCAGCCTATATCAATTGACTTGACCTAGGGGCATAATTACTGGAGAACTTCTCGGACTTAATTGAGATAAAATAGTGACATCGGGTACAGAAATACACTCTAGTTTAAATCACCATTAGATAGGTGATGTGTGAGTGCCTGAAAAATTTCTCAGATAAGAATTCTTGATTGTTGTTTCTGCAAAACTGGGAGGGAATTTCAAGAGAGGTCCTACAGCAGTTTGCCACCAGCCTAATTTAGCTGAGAAAGCCAACTCTAATAGCCATAGCTATGTCTGTAGTCAAGGGAGAATGACTGTCATTTGATCAGCAATTTATAACTTCTGTGGGCTGAATTCTCCTCAGGAGATGCCTGCCTCTTTCCATGGTCTCCAGGAGCAGGCTAGGCTCCTAATTCATGTGACTTGCTTGAGCATCTGAATTAGAAGGAGAAATCTGGGTCATTACTTCTGTAATTTTTGGTGCATTACAACTTTAATTTGAAGTTAATCTCTGAAGTTTTCAAGAAAGAATATGCCTTTGTGAGCCATCAGAGTTGATAGAAGGGACTGCTTTGTTCTTCTAGTTGTACTTTGAAGGAACATTTCTGTAATTTTTTAACCCGTCCTATCTGCAGTGTTATCAGTAGAAAACCCATCCTGGATCATTGATTTCTAAGTGTATTTAATATTTAGCTTATTTTTTACTGCCTTTTATTTCAAATGTTTTAGTAAGGGAATAATAAAAGGAAGTATGTTATCACTGAAAGAGAAAATACATCGCCCAGAATCAGGGATAAGCTAAATAATACTTGTTGTAGTTTAACCTCAGTCAGCAACTGAGCACCACCCAGCCGCTCGCTCACTCCCCCCCGGCCCCCGGTGGGATGGGGAGAGAACTGGAAGAGCACAAGTGAGAAAAACTCGTGGGTTGAGATAAAAACAGTTTAATAATTGAAATAAAATAATAATAATAACAATAATCTACTACTACTACTACTATACAAAGCAAGTGATGCACAATGCAATTGCTCACCACCCGCCGACCGATGCCCAGCCAGTCCCTGAGCAGCGGCCCCCCCGGCCAGCTTCCCCCAGTTTATATACTGAGCATGACGTCCCATGGTATGGAATGTCCCTTTGGCCAGTTGGGGTCAGCTGTCCTGGCTGTGCCCCCTCCCAGCTTCTTGTGCCCCTCCAGCCTGCTCAGTCGGTAGAGCATGGGAGGCTGAAAAGTCCTTGACTAGTGTAAGCACTGCTCAGCAACAACTACAACATGAGTGTGTTGTTAACATTGTTCTCGTCCTAAATCCAAACCACAGCACTGTACCAGCTACCAGGAAGAAAACTAACTCTATCCCTGCTGAAACCAGGACAATACTAGAGTGTACATGACGTATTTCAGCTTTAGAGAGTCCTCCAAATTGTAGCTAACATCTCTTAACTAGTTAAGCCATCAGAGAATTGTGTATGTTAGTCCTGTTTGTTCCTTCCCCCTGGCTTTCATACCGTGTGCTTGATTCCTATTACCAGGAGAGTTTTGCTAATTCACACCTGTTGACAGTCTGATGTCCTTTGATAATTGGCCATGGGGGTGAACGACTACCAAAATTTTGTCTGAACATCAAATACCTGCGTGCATAAATTGTTAAACTAAAGCATTTTTCCTCCTGTATAGCATATAATTTAATCCATTATTACTGCCCCCTTTAAAGACTGCATATGTCTGAAAGCAGAAAATTAAATAACTGTTTGCCATTAATACAAATTATTATGTTTTGACAGCTTGCTAATCAACTAAGGTAAAAATGGTGCTGTACAAATAGTGCAATTGCCATTTAAGTAACGTTTTTTTTTAATGTGCATGAGAATTCTCCTTGTTTGAGCCTTTGAACCCTTATAGGGTTTGTCCTCTGTGATACGTTAATATTCAGAAGCATAAGTAAAGCTTTATTCAAGTTGTGCTCTGATGCAGAATGGATTTCTCAGCATAATTACTCTATGCATAATCTTGGGAAACATTTGACCATCACGTGCTGGCTAGAGATGTTACTTCCACTATGGACTCTATCAATTAATGTGCGAATGAGCGATTTAGTAACGAGCAGATTTTGACATAACGATATGTACTTCATGCAATATCCAGGTATGGGCTGTTTCTGGGGAGCCGAGAGGAAGTTTTGGAGTCAGAAGGGAGTCTACTCCACTCAAGTGGGTTACGCAGGAGGGTATACTCCAAATCCTACCTACAAAGAGGTCTGTTCAGGTAAGTCTTTCTCTTTGGTTTTTAAGGATTGTGTGTAGAATCCTGTCAGATTATGAGTGACAATGAAGAGTAAGATGAGTGACTGCAGCGACCAAAGAGTTTTGGTATTTAGTCAACCCTGGCAGTGGCCTTGCATCCTAAACTGTAATGAAATCTATGGTATGCCCATCCCATTGTTACCTCCTACTAATTAATGAGTTAATGTAAGTACAAATATTCTGAGGAAAAAGAAAAAAATACTTCTTCAGGAAATGAGTTCTGTTTCAAATTACGCAAATGTGTTCCTTAGAAAAAGCATGAGTTTTGATTTTACTTTTGTCTGTATCCGAGTATGAGCAAAAATCAGAAAGCTCACATTCTTTCTTTTCTTTCCATATAACCAAGAGGTTGTATGGAGAATTCTAAATTTCTCATTTGCGTTATTATTAATAATTTGTTAAATTTTTATACAGTTCCATGCACAGCACCCTATCGTTTCCATGCCAAACCCTTGCATTTATTTTTCATTGCGCTCTTATACTAATCCTTCTACAGTACTAATAACCCAATACAGTTTATTTCTGTGATCTAAAACATAGAACCACTGGCAGCCAACTGACTAATGTTGCTGTTAAAGCAAATTCTTGCTTTCCTGTACTCGCTGGTGGAGAACAGCTTGGAGGTTTTCTTTTGGTTTATTTTCTTGTTAACACTTTTTATGCCAAATGCTGAAGTTGATATACTGTTCTCACTGACAATCTGTCACATAGGCTTGATAGAAAGAGTCTAAAAAGTTCAGCGGCACAAATAATGGACACTTTAGCAACTGTGGAGGAGTGCTGCAAGGCACCCGAAAAAGCAGAAGCTTTCTGGAAATAGCAAAAAATGTGAAAAGAGATGTTTTAAGGTGGTATTTTATAGACAATACTGAACTAATAAGAGATTGTCTTATAAATGCTGAAGAAAACATCTAGATTAGGGAGGATTTCCAGTGGGAACGTATAGCAGTAGGCATGCTCCTGAGTGCAAATGTTTAGTGTATAGAAACTTAAAAATATCTAGAACAAAAAAAAGGCCACCATGCCTTTAGCATTAAGTGATGCATAGATACCCAGAACTCCTGCAAAATGCAACAATGAGAAACTTCATCTCTGGAAGGATCAGGGATGCCTGTCTTCTTTATCCAAATGATCCATTACTTCCTAATACTTCTGCACTCTTTATTTTGTCCTTTCATCGTTTGCCTGCACTATCTGTAATTTTTATAAGCATATATGGTCCAAGACCTGTCTGGTAATTATTGTCCACTCTGTTTAATGGCCTGGGTATTAAATAATTAGATTATTTATGTAGAATAGGGATGTGCAGCACAACTTCTCTTTCCCAAGGCACTCACAGTTCCAGTACACCGAGGATAGTTACGATGGACTGTTGAGTGTTTCTTCAAAGATACTGAGCGCTGGCCGTTGGCCAAGGGGAGATGTGAACACAGGACAAGATGGTGCAGCCAGGGAAGTAGAAAAAAGGTACCATCTCTTTGTAATGCTGTGCAGTGTAGGCTGGTTTTATATTTCAGAATAGCTCCATAGTATTGTGAGCTTTGCGTTTGATTGAGATGCTTTGAAAGCTTTTTGTAGCTACTTTATGTGTGGTATTTTATCAATACTGAACAAAAATAAAAACGGTAATTAAATAGTAAGAATCCTGGAATAAAGTAACGGGAAAAATCTTTGAAGTCTGTTTTCTGATAGTTTTTTTACTTAGATTTGTAGCGCAAAAACACAGCTGACGTTATTTTTCCAGTGCTTGTTTTTATATACATTTGCATTATGGATGTTTATATGCCTCCAGATGCTGGACACTGGAGGATTTTTTGCTTAGAGATATCCAGAAGCATAAGCACATATTTCATAGGCTTGTCTGTGTGAACATAAATAGGATGTGTATGTACTACACATTTCTGTTTCTGGTTGTGCAGCTGAGCTGAATTGGAGAATTTACTGATTTCTGCATGCTTTTTTTTTTTTTCTATTTAGCTTCCTCTAGCCCTATTTTATTCTGATTTTATTCTGATTTTTTTTTTTTTGGCAGATTTTTTTTCATCTTTGAGCATACTTTTTGGAAGTATCTTTCAAGAGAGCTCTCATAAGCTCCCCTAAGATATTGCCATCTGGCTGCTTCTAGTTTCATTGGGAAGAACAGTTCTTATGAAAAAGTAGACTTCAGTTATGCACTGTGTGATCGCCACTTTCTTATTCATCTGTTCTGGCAAGATCATATCTATGGTAAACATTTAACAGTCATGTCCTCTAAATCCAGCTCTGGAAAGGACATCAGGGCCACCTAAACAGTATCCACTTGGGAAGTCTTTGAGCTTTGCTTTCAGCCCATGCAGTCCTGAGAATCTGTGCAGGAAAGTTATTTTAGTCCAACACCTTCCTGGCACTCTGCTCTGAAGAAAAAAAAAGCAACAAATCTTTGGATGAAACATATAGCACTTCTAAAAGCACATTGTCAGCTAGACTTCAGGCAAAATGGTGTGGATTGACTCTTTTCCCCATGCTAAGGTCACTCAAAACATATCAACCAGTGGTGGGTTTTTTTTGATTCAGTTGCCTAAATGTAGGATTTTGTGCCATTTGAGATGTCTGAGAATATCCCATGAGCCACGAGTAACATCTGACAGTTTTCCATGGATGTCCCAGCTGCCCTTGGACATCTCAAAAGTAACTGGATGCCTATATGTGAACACCTAATTCAAATCTAAGGTATCTATATGTTCATTCACTATCCATACTTCTACCTGGATCTAAGGACATGGGCCATGCACTGTTGATTTATGTGCGTATGTGCTGCCTACACGTTGTGGAGGCAGGGGAGTGTGTGCCTGCTGAGGCGTAAGATTTTCCAATCTCTTGTTCTTGGATGTTCTTGGATGCATGCGCAGTTTCGATCACGTATCTATTTGATCCATGCATATTGTATATCTTAGAATCACAAAATCATAGAATGGTTTAGGTTGGAATGGACCTTTAAAGATCATCTAGTTCCAAACCCCCCTGCTGTGGGCAAGGTCATCTTTCACCAGATCAAGTTGCTCAAAGCCCCATCCAACCCGACCTTGAACACTTCCAACGATGGGACATGCACAACTTCTCTGGGCAACCTATTACAGTGTCTTACCACCCTCATGGTAAAAAATTTCTTCCTTATATCTAATCTAAATCTATAGTCTTTCAGTTTAAAATGGTTGCTCCTTGTCCTGTCACTACAGACCTTGGTAAAACGTCTTTCTCCATCTTTCTAATAAGTCCCTTTATATATTGAAAGGCCTCAGTAAGGTCTCCCTGGAGCCTTCTCTTC
>NW_008824359.1:8171040-8186780 GCF_000699105.1 Pygoscelis adeliae | reverse complement strand
GTGCTGCAGGAGGGGTCTCACAAGAGTGAAGTGGTGGGGGGGAATCACCCCCCCTCAACTTGCTGGCCACACTTCTTTTTATGCAGCCCAGGATACTATTGGCTATCTATCTGGACTGCAAGCATACATTGCTCGCTCATATCTAATTTTTCATCTACCAATATCCTCAAGTCCTTCTCGGCAGGGCTGCTCTCAATCCATTCATCCCCCAGTCTGTACTGATACTGGTGATTGCCCCAACCCAGGTGCAGGACCTTGCACTTGGCCTTGGTGAACTTCATGAGGTTCACATTGGGCCACTTCTCAAGCCTGTCCAGGTCCCTCTGGATGGCATCCCTTCCCTCAAGCATACCAACTGCACACTCAGCTTGTATTACCTGCAAACTTGCTGAGGGTGCACTCAGTACCCCTGTCTGTGTATGTCATTAATAAAGATATTGAACAGCACTGATCCCTGAGGGACACCACTTGTTACTGATCTCCATTTGGTCATTGAGCTGTTGACTGCAACTCTTTGGATGCGACCATGCAGCCAATTCCTTATCCATTGAATAGTCCATCCATCAAACCAGTATCTCTCCAATTTAGAGACAAGGATTTTGTGTGGGACCATGTCAAAAGGCCTTACAGAAGTCAAGATAGATGACATCAGTTGCTCTTCCCTTATCCACCCGCGCAGTCACTCCATGGTAGAAGGCCACCAGATTAGTCAGGCGACTAATCAGTCAGGCTTTCTGCTTGGAAAGCTGATCTTTCTTATACTGCAAGAAATAAAGTTCCTGCTTGCTGATGTACCAGCAGCCAAAAGGGACAGGAATATGTTCCATGTACACTGGCTCATAGAGCCCATGAAGGTTTTTGTCTTCTTGTGTATTTAGGATGTTCCATAGTGATCTTAAATAATACCTTGTTTGGAGACCTCTGAGGACAACACTGCCTTAAATACACTCGATCTTAAAGTCTACAGTAACATGGCACTAACATCTGTATTTAAATACCTGTAAATTGAGGAATTACTGAGATGGAGGCTTGGAGCATATTGATTGCAATTTGATATTCTGCTTCACTCTTCATACTAAATCTGTTAGTCCTGAGCAAGTATCTTCTATAGAAAACAAGAAAATTATGTTTCTTGTCTTCATGCTTTTAGTGTATTTTCTAGAAAGTGTTGTGTTGCTTCAAGTGAGTACAGGTCTGTTTTCCACACCCATGGTGTTCCAGTCTTCTGCCATGATCTTCATTTGATGGACTTCACTGGGAAGCAAAAATGATCTGCAGACCTAGTATTAAGCTACGTGAGGGGACACCATTTCTTCTACAGCACCCGGGTGATGGCTGTACTGTTAAAACACTGTGTTGGTACCCCATGAAAACTTAAGCCTCTAAGGGCAAATCTCGAACCTCATAAGCCTTGAAGAGCAGCATGATTCACCTCTCCGTTGGGGAGGTAGGAAAGTCATGATTCTGCTGGAAAGGGTCAGATTAGTGTTACCCTGTTCAGGTATGGGACAGGTCATTTGAAGATTCTCCTATCAGTTGATGTGGCATTGCCTTGCTAAATTTATGTTTAAGAGATAATTGAGTTACTTTGAAGCTTATGAATACAGTGCTGGAAAATTATTTTTACATTTTGTGGTGACAACCGTACAGATGAAAATCTGAAAAGGCATTCTTGAGTGCGTGAAGGATTTTGAGCTATTTTCGGTGCATTAGCCTAATACATAAATACACCATTTTTGGCCAGCATTAGACAACCCAGGATGTTCATTCAGTATGAAACATCTTTTCATATTTTGCTTACAGATGTTCAGAACAATTCTGTTTATCTGTATATTCATAAGCTTTTTGAAATCTGCATAGCTCAAGTGGCACTGAAATCAGAAGGGAAAAACTCTGCTGTTGTTATTCATAAACTGGTTATGTACAATTACCGTATAAAATATGCAGCTAACGATGATTTTCTTAAAAACAGGGCAGTTTCTAGGCTTATGGTTCAAGCTGCTGACATCTAAGCAGCTCATTTTATTTTGTTTTGGGGTTTTCTTTGTTTATCTTCGGTGACTATAATGTAAGAAAAATAGATGAATATGCCTGTTTATTATCCAATACTAGTTATAAGACTTAGTGAACATAACAGTATATTTAGTTAGTTAAACCAATTTGTAATCTAGTCAATTCTCAGTACCTTTCTGAAGCATATTTTCTTGTACACAAGTCACATTTCTTAATAATTAACAATGCCGTATAAAAGTATGCCACATGGACTTAGTTTCTGTGATGAGTTACATAAAATACTTGATTGTGAAGATGTTTCACATTTCGTATGCAGCAAACCCACGTTTTTCTGAGGGTTAGTATTGCCTCTTGCATACCAATTAGTCATTTGACTGATTCTTGTATGTGGGAGTTCCAGTTCTCCTTAAAATGTCTACGCTTCCAAAGGTCATCTGGAAGACTTCTAAACAGCTGATGGAAGAGAGTGGAGAAAGGCAAAATGGATTTCTTGCTCTGTTACCTCCTATTCCTTTGGTCAGTTGGTGATTTACAAAGTTAATTCCATCTCTACTTCATCTTGGTTATACTTGAATGAGAGGGCGAGACAACCAGTAAAGTCCACAACAGGCTGATGATTAGCATGTTTTTGCTTTAAGAATGGAAACGTGTGCAGAGGGTTTGACTCCATGACGTGGGGCTTATTTGACATACTTATTCATAAACAGCATGTCATTAAAGCCAACAACAGAAAATCCGACTAGCATTTTTCACGAGTTATTAATAGCATTATAGAGAAAATGTAATATAGGAAAATATTTCTTTCCTTCTCAGATTTCCCATTCTCTATAAAATACAGATGAATGTCCTATGACAAACTATCAGACAGTGCCTTGTATTACTTGAAAAGCCCTTCATTTAGACATCGCAGTATTCCAAAGTGGGTCTGACTCTCCAAAATGTTTAAATGTATAATTAAACTACAAATATTCCCTTCGCTTTCTGTAGCATATAAAGGGATCTAAAAGTTTTCATGAACAGAAACTAAGTCCACAAGATTAAAGTTTCCAAGCAGTAATGAGAATGGCTCAGAACATTTTCTTTTATTATTAAATCACCGTCAAGAGAATAGATTCCTGTTGTGCCTTTGTCTGTTCTTTTTTTTTCTTATAAGAACAGGATATAGGAATTTTAATGACTTACAGATTCTGTGAAGAGTATCGGTGTTCACCAAGCCCTTGATCTGTACAATGTGCCTTGATCCGATTGGCCAATTGCTCCACCTCTCCCCTTTTTTTTGCCTAGTTCACTTGTAAGGAAGGAAGATAAGGTCAGCCAATCAAAGTACAAAATACTGTATTGATCAAAGTTATTGTCATATACTGTGGATATTAGTGTTTTGTATATTTTTTTTTAGCAATTGAAGAACAGGATTTTGTAGACAATATATAATTTTTATTAACTACGCCACAGTTAGAATAAGTTGTGTCTCGGTAATCATGAGATTATGGTCCTAGGATTCTCCTAGATGTGCAGGCACGATCTTGATATAATCCTATAAACTATAATTTGTCCTCGATGCAATTGCTAAGTCATGAAATAAAATGAACGTACCAATTTCACTTCAAAATATCATTTGGAAAGGTGATAGCAGATGCTGCTGCAACATTAAAACCTTAGCAACAAGAAATATAACAGAAGCATTGAATTTCAGTTACCTGCTATATTGCAGTTCTACCTAGAAAATTGTCTGTGTTGACATGACTGACATTCTTTTTCAACAGAAGAGCTTCTTGTTGACCAAGAAAACTTCATTATACCTTAGTAGACCAGCATACAGAAATGTGTTCTGTAGATTCATCATTTAAAAATAAAAGGCAGAATAAATATTTTTACCAACCATTGTCTGAAAAACAAAAAGCTCCCTGTCCGCAAGGGATGGTAGCTGCTCTGCTTAGGGAGTTCTGCCACATCTTTAATCAAGGTTAAGTTTACATTTCCATTTCAGAATTTGACTTCTCAGGGTTAATATCTTGGCCGATTCAGGCTTGAAGAAATTAAACATATTTATTATTTAGATACCTGATTGTGCCTTGTGGCAAATTTAAAATCCTAATAGCCTCGCTGCTATGCTCTGTTCCTTTTATCTATTTATTTCAGCATTGCCTATAATCACGGGCTTAGGTAGTAGTAGGAGTATAAATACTAAATATATTATTTATTATTAACAACTTTATTTGAATTGTATTCCGCTGAGATGTGTTGTTTCCATCTTTCTCATCTCCTGGTTTTATTAAAGGTATATATAAGAAGAAAATGTGATAGCCCCAGAGGTTGAAAGAGCCATTACAGAACAAGTCAAAGACAAAATTTTCTGACCTGGAGCCTACACCAAGTTCCCAAAGGACCTTCTTTTTCAGGAGGGACTCCGTGCAGGATTAGGCTGTGATGTTCACCATGTCACTGTGCCTGAAAACAGAAGAAGATGCAGCAGGAAGCTGCTTCTCATTTTAGGCATGGGAACATGGCGTATTTGTGAAAAAGATGATGTTACCAAAGGGCTCACCGTTGTCATTGCGGCTACTGGGGTTTTGTTTTCTTACATTTTGTTTTTGCTGTGGAGACACTTGAAAAGAAAAAAAAAAACAACAAGGCCAGTCTACTCAGTCTAGCAAACTGTCCTCCCAGAAGTAGTGATTACTACAGGTGGTAACTCCATTGAGGTCACCTGTGGCTATTCATGTCCCTGAGAACCATTCTTGGTATGTAATATTTGAAGTGTCGTGCGCAAACTGGTACTACAAGTCAAAAGAAAGAGGAAAAACAACAAGCGAAAGAAAGTCACAAGGGGTAGAGACCGGAGATGGAAGAAACCAGGGAGAAGCTACTGCTACTGGGAGAGCATCGCTCTGGAAGTAAAGCAGATGGTAGAACATGTTTGCGTTTTCCCTGTATTTCTTGTTAATTGTGGTGTGTTTGTGTTATTTTGCTGCTCCTACTGCTTATTCCCCCATCTGAAATCTTCACTCCTTTAGTGGCACATGACTGAAATGCTTTGGGGTAATATGAATATTTCTGAGAATATATTTAAACATAGCCCACTTTGGCTTACTCCCTTTATGGAACACGTTCCTATGCTGGCATATAAAAGTTCGTAAATTGAATGATATCTCACCAAGATGATTAAGATTTTGAATAATTCCACAAGTGACCTGCATAGTTTCTATGTCTTGGATGAATGATGAAAATATCTAATTACAAGAGTTTAACTTTCTTCTTTTTGCTCAGCCGTGCCCAAGAAGACTATTGTATCTCAGTTTATAATAAGCAAAATTATGATAGTCAAGTTCTGCTCTGTCTTACATTTGCAGACTCACGCACTCTTACATGAGTTTCTCCACGTGAGAAGAATTTGGTCCACGAGTAAGCCAAGAAATTGGTCCAGTGATAGGAGAGGCAGAGCCTTTGGCGTCCTCATGGCTGTAGTGCACTGTAGCAACGGTTTCTGCATTTGACGTGAAGTAACAACAGGCTAAAGGATGCTTTGAGAAGGTTTTTGGGAAAGCCAGAGCTCAAGAGAGTTAATGGAATTGCTCACAAAAATTAAGAAAGGTCATACAAATCCCTTTGGGAGTGTGACACATAGTAGTAGGCAGCTGCACTGTACTACTGATTTAGAGACTTACAAAGAGCAGACAGTCGCTGAGGAAATAGCTTGTTTTCAGTTAGCTGGTTACACTGGAAAAACTGAACAGAAATAATGCTTGGGTCAATTCTTGCTTTTTTTCCCTGATTAGTTTTGGCTGATAGAAAAAACAAAGAAAGGAAGAAATCAGGACCAAGTAGAACACTGATTTTGTTTTAAATTGTTCCTGTGCAGCCTATCGGTACTTAAAGGGGGCTTATAAAAAAGATGGCAGTGAACTTTTTAGCAGGGCCTGTTGCGACAGGACAAGGGGGAATGGCTTTAAACTAAAGAGGGGAGATTGAGACTAGATAGAAGGAAGAAATTGTTTATGCTGAGGGTGGTGAGACACTGGCACAGGTTGCCCAGAGAGGTGGTGGATGCCCCATCCCTGGAAACATTCCAGGTCAGGTTGGAGGGGGCTCTGAGCAACCTGCTCTAGTTGCAGATGTCCCTGCCCACGGCAGGGGGGTTGGACTAGATGACCTTCAAAGGTCCCTTCCAACCCAAACTATTCTGTGATTCTATGATTCTATGATTCTAAATTTTTAGGAAGGATTAAGTTAATGGAACCATATTTTAGAATGGCACTTTGGATTGAACTAAAAGAAAAATCAAAATATTTCATTATGAAAGACACAACCCCCCACTTTTCACAAATCTACAGTGGCATCCATTGAGTGAAACCATCAACAAAATTGCAAAATTTTTTGGTCAGCCTCAGGATGCATTTTGGGGGAAAAAGGCTCATAAAATAGCATGAGATTACAACAGTGCACAGCAAGAAATATTTGCTAAGAGAGATCAAGCAGTTTGTTTGAGGAGTCCTAACTTATTTTGGTAAAGCCAAGAAATGAAGGGTCCTTCTGGGAAGTCATCTTCCAATTTAATTGCTGATGATTTGCTGTGGGCTAGGACTTGACTACATCCATTGTAGGTGTATTCTTTTTAGAAGAGACAAAAATCTTTCAAATGCTTTGGTGCACTAAAAAAGGCAGAGATTGTAAAGCTAAGATAGGCTGTAAATTATGAACGAGCCACGATTCTGGTGTAAAAGAAGGTATAGGATGCCACCTACAAATCTCTGCATGAAGTATCAAAACCTATTGCTAAGTAGGCTCCACGTTTGTAAGCTGTCAGGTTGGATGCCCTAAGTACTACTGTAATCACAGTAGTAAGCTACGAAGCCCAAGCTACTGAAAAGGCTATGATCCAATTTTTATTTGAATATACCCAAAGTGATAGAAAATCTGCCATTTCCATCAGTAGGAAACATCCCCACAGTAATAGGGTGCAACAGCCCTCGTAATTGATTTGTAGAAGGGCTCAGCTAGAGCTGTTTAACACCGCGGCAGAGATCTTTACCACCAGAGCTTAAGGGATAATCCACAAGCCACACAAGGTACTTCTGACAAAAGATAACTGCGGTACAATTGGTACACGGGCCCCTCCTGCTTTTTGTTCATTGACTGCAAGATCCTTTACAAAAATTTTGTCTTCCTGTACGGGACCTCTCTGCTCCTACAACCTGGGCAGGAGGGAGGGTGGATCACTCTTTTCTTGACCCCAGGATCTAAGATTTGTTTAATGAAATATGTTAGCCGTTGCTTGACTAACTGCGTCACTCAAAGGTTTATTTCGGTCTTCACTCGGGAACAAAATCCCCTTTTTATTTAAGCTATCTTTCTGGAAATTTCTGGGATATACAATCTCAAAAAAGTGAGAAAATAAAGGGAAAGTATTTGACTAGTTGAAATAAAACTGCTGTGTTGTTTCACACCAAGGATGCATTTAATCTAACAATCTACTTCAGCGAAAGTTAGCGTGAGTGCTGTCTTCATATGCCCCACAGCTTCCAGGTATTAGTGATTTAGTGTTTAATAATCACTGATGACCTTTTCTGTATTAATTTGTTTATCCATTTCTTTAATATGATTTTATTTCTGGCATTCACAAATATGAGGGGAAATTGAGGTTTCATTAACTCCAGTGCTGAACCTGTGCAGGAAGTTTCAAAGAAAACTTGCTATAGTTAAATGATATTTTGGTAAAGGTTATTTCATGGCAGCTAGGTATCAATACATCTGGGAATGAAGTACTTATTCTGAGGAGTAAGTAAAAAGAGCTTCATTTGCTTTACTGACACTCTGCCTTATTAATGAGTATTCCGTAGTGACATGCTGTATCTCTATACCATCAGAGGATCTCAAAGCAACAGGTAAGCTGGGAAGTGGAGAAAAAACAAGATAACGAGGAGAAAACAAACAGCAGATCCATCACAGGAGATCTGAAAATATCACTTTTTTTTTTTGTTCTTTTCTTCTGAATGGTTACTGCTTTGAAACACTTCTGTAATACATCTTTGGAGGCTTTCACTTTGGCACCAGGAAGGAGATTTTTCTTCGTGGTTGCACATCATATGGCATCAACCTCCCTGGTGTGCTTCACACACAATGCTACTGGCAGGAGGTGTTTTTTCTTACCCCATAGTTATAATAGTTGCTGTCATTCATTTACACTGGGTTCAAATTGTATGTGAACTGTGACCACCAACAGTACTAAGAGCATACCTCATTTCCACATCAATGACATCTCTTCAGCCTGTTGATACGGACAAAGTGGCCAGTCTAAGGTAACTGGCCTTAAACCTGTACTTCAAAAGGAGGAGAAGCCACCTGCCTCAGATAGAGTCCACCTGGAGATGGAGACACTTAAAAAAATCAGCAGGGTAAAGACTCCTGAAAGGATACCTCTGCTTTAGCTTCTAAAGAAGCTTCTTTGTTATCAACACTAGTGACATCCCCAGAAGAGTTGTCACAGCTTACGCACAGGCTATATCTATGTCCGTAAACTGAACAGGGCACAGATTTGGGCACAAGTATGTGATCAGTCATACCACTGGATTGATTTGGTAGTCCCTGACACGGTTGTAGCCAGGCCAGCAGCCTATCCTGGACAATTCCTAGACACAGCTGATGGTTAATATGGTACAGATACTCAAACCCAATAAGCAGTGTGGATGCGCAAACCCTGTTTAGTTTAGTGCAAGGTAAGTTCTGTTGTGCAGTTGGCCATATAGCCAGAGAGTAATCCTAGGCCTTTTGTATTTACTAACAAATATTTTGCACTGAGAAACTCAGTGGACGCTTTGGACTGCCCTACCCTTGTTTTCGATCTTTTTTGAGGTGTATTGTCTATTCTGACATTCACAACCAGCCCTTTAAACCCAGGGAGCCTAGGAGTGCTCTGGCTAGAAGAAGCAATAAGGAATTACCAGCTTTACCCCCTCGATTCTGCATGTAGTGCATGCCTGGAGACACTTCTGTACCTATTACCGAGTGCAAAAATATATCGTGGCAATTCTTGCACACACATGCGCCTACAGTGCTAACACACAGATCAAATCTGTCTGGAAAAAAAAAAAAAAACGGCATGTGACTAACCTTATTTTTTGTCTACTAGTTCCCCACTTGGTTTTATTCAGTGTTTATTCAGTGAAGCGATTCAATTAGAAACTATTTTTATTTTCTTTCCGAGGAGTGAAAAATGTTAATTGTAGCTGATATGCCTTCGAGTGATTCTGTTCTAATGTCACATTTCCATAAAGTCTACACAGTTTGCTTTCTGCTAATATAGTACAGCAGTGGAACAAAAATACTAAAAAAGTGTCATTAATGTTTTGAATGCTAGACTTGGCATGGACTATGACCTTGCTGGGTAAAGCACAGAAAAAAAATGTTATTCCTTCCCAAAGCGTACCATATAAGACTAAGAGAAAAGACAACAGATTGCTGCAGACAGTTGGAGAAATCAAAAGAAACTGTAAGAGAATTTTAATTAATATGATAAACCATCATCTCAGCATACCAGAACATACATGCCAACGCCTGTTTTTGAGTAGAAAGTAAGTGAACGGAAAGCGGTTTCAACTATGCTGTCCTTGGGTTCCCAGGCTGTTCTTGGGTTTTCAACTGGAGCATGACATGGGCTGTGCCAGCCCTTCTTCTCAGGAATCTCTTGTTAGCCATGAAAAATAGGGCAGCACTCCTGTTACCTAGTACTAGAGCTTTTGGTAGCATCCGTTGTGGCACCTCTGGGAGAGGTAGGGAGAAGAGGGCTTCTGTCACCAAAAGCATGAGGTCAGCCGGCAGAGCCTGGCACGTGGTGTCCCAGAGGAGGGGTGGCTTTGGCTGTGTTTAGGTAGTAGCATTTCAACCTTAAGAAGTCAAAGGATAATGGGTGAGACTCAACACGTTTGTGCTAAGGGGATGGTAATCTATGCCCATGTTGTGTTTAGAAACTTCTCAGGTGCAACTAGATGGAGCTGGCAGAAGTCTTTCAGCGTAAGTGGGAGGCTGCTGGGAGCAGGGAGTGGTTATGCACGTTAGGTAAGTTACGGTACTCTCTGGAGAGTTGTTTGGGGAGAAAGGCTTCATGGCCCATGGGCACTGTTGAGCTCTTCATGGCCCTGTCGCAACACTTCTATCATACCCACTGTTATGCCTCCTTTCAGGTTCAGTCCTAGAGACAGAGGAAATGGTGATCCTTTCAAGTACTTACAGATACTCATGCATCAAATTGCTGCGGGGAGCTATAGCAATTGTTTTATCTTGCTCCTCCGCAAGCAGAGCAACCGTTCTGTTCAGCTGAGGAGCCAGCTCAACAGCAGAAATATGCGTTGAGGCTAAAACATGCATTGTAGCTGGCAGCCTTGACTAAGATGCACCTCCTTAATTATAAAGGTTAGAAGAGATTCCAAAATGAGGTAAAAATTTGCCATCACTGCGAAGCTTTAAATTAGGATTTGTTTATCTTTGTAAAATATGTTCAGCTTAGCCACGAGTTATCTGCCTCACTGATATGAAAGAATACTTTCCTCCTCAAAAAGAGACGCTGGTTTAAAGGAGGCTCTCTGGCCTGTGTTATTAAGGAGGTCATAATTTATTCTGGCCGTAACCTTCCTTTATTCATCCTGGAAAGGAGACAGGTACTATGTACTAAACTGAAAGTTTGCATTATTATCAACTACTGTGATTACACATTGTTTACTTCTTCTTTTTTTTCCTCTTTTTTTTTTTTTCATTTTTGTGTTATAATTATAGTGGTTTAGATTTTCTGGAAAGGATACGGGGTTTAATCATGTCATTATGTGTGCTGAATGCCGTGAAAATTCTTTGTTCCAACTCAAGTGGAACACCATTATAATACTCTTATCATCTATTAAGAAAGTAATAAATTGGGCCAAATTGATCCTAGACATAATTCTGCTGATGTCAATGGTGTTACATCAGGAAGAAATTTGTCTCAGTCTGTTAATATGATGATGAGATAAAAGAGAAAAGTGGCTACCGAGCAGCAAACAAGTCTTGGAAAAAGAAGTTCCACTCTCATTGATTAGGCCCTGTTTGTGCAATGTTTTGAAGCTACAAAGCATTGCAAGAGCGCTAAATATTGTTGTTGTTATTATTTTCTGAAGGGACTGCGCGTGGTGAGGAAAATGGTCAGGATTCTGTTTCATTCTTCTCCTTTCAATTTTGGGCAGTGCACTTTTCTTCAGCAGAACTGACTCCGAACCAGTGGTACGTGCAGATGGGACCATTATGTTTCACCGCTTCATTTATTTTGGTTTAACAAATGGCTTCGTTTTATTTCTTGCCTCATTCCTCTCTGTTCGGGGACAGTTTAGCCCTTCTGCAGGTGTTCAAAGGTGTTCAAAGACAGGAGTAATGTGTAATGAGTGCTCCACTCACAATGCAATCTCCCAGCTTGCCTTTGTGATCCATTCAGAAGTCTTTAAGTGAAGCTAAAATTAAATGAAAAAAATATAGACTGGGATCTGGTGTCCTTAGTCTGTGAGCTGCACTTAGGCACCTAGCTTGAAAGCGCAAAGAAGGTAGGATCCAATTTTAATGAATTAAGTAGGTCAGATTTCGGATGGGGAGGGGACCTCTTCTTCCTTCTGCCTCTGAACGCGCAGCAACATGTGATCCAAAATGGAAATGTGGTGGGTACGGAAGCAAACAGGATGAGATTCTTGCACAGGAAAAGGCAGAGGTCCCAGATTTGGCTTCCCACAGCAGATCTAGCGTGGAAGTGTTATATAGTATACAAAAAAAGATGTTAACCATGAGAATAGGTTCCAGGGCCTTGCCCTTCTTTCTCTCCTTCTCCTCCCTGCCCCAGATTGCCCTAGTCAGTAGAAGAAAAGAAGCTTCCCGCCTGGCTTTATGAATCTTGCATTCCTGGCTACACAGCGGCCTTGTTTCATCAGGACAAGTAACGAACGTGCTTCCTGAGTGTACCCTCTAGCCTGGTAGTTAGGATGCTCTCAAGAGATGTACGTCTCTTATTTTGAGAGTCATTCGGGATCCAGGCATCAAACTTCCTGAGCACGTGTTTGAACCGAGGGCTATCACACCAAAGGTGTGCAATAGTTTGGCATCAGCTCCCGCTGTTTCAGGTCTAATTAACTAGGAAGAGCAAAATACTCTTCCTGGTCTTTCCCAGAGATTCACACACTCTGAACCTCGCCGAAGTCTCTAATGGTTAGCAGGATCTTTTATACAGCGGTGGGGATTTAAGGAACTTTGCATAATAAAGAGAATTATTTCTAAAGCGTGCTTGAAGGATGACTATTTCAGGCAGCTATGGAAAATAAAATAATTAACTAAAAAGGGAAAAAAATTGCGGCAAAACTGCATTTGTTGCTACTGCTCTTATAATAGGCAGTTCTGATCTTCTACTAAAAGTGCAGAAATAAATAGTGTCACAACAGACATGGAAAGCAAATTCTGCAGACCAACTGGGTATAAAGCCAAGTGTCTTACTGCATATTCATCTATTTACCGCCTTCGATTCTTCTCTAATTCCTTTATTTTCAATATGATAATAGACTTTTCTCCATGCAGACTCATTGTTACCATGAAAGAGAATTTGTCTACAGATGATATGTTCATATAACGTGTGAGGGCAGAATTCATCAAAACAATTGAGCTATGAGCAGGGATATCACTTAGTTGCTTTTTGCCTCCTTTATTCTCGTCTTTCTGCATTTGAATTGTTAAACAGGAGCTCTGCTGCAGTGTCAAAGAGTATCTTACAAAAGCTGTTGCCATAGTGTTATAGCTAGATATGAATTCTTTTTATATCCCTGGCATGATAAGTGGTTATTTATTTGTACTTAGGCCTTTTTAATAGCTCTTAATTAGAAGAATGGCCCAGAGTTTGAGGAACAACTTAACTATTAGAACTACCGCTCCCATTGTATTTGATAAAGATCAGATAACTTTTTCAGATAACTTTTTTCAGAAAGTTATGAGAAAATATGTCCCTCTTCTCTCACCTATTCCAAGAATCCTTAAACTACCTCTGTAGCTGTTACACCAGCAATGCAACCTTCCTCTCCTCTTTTGAAACCCCTCCTAGAAATGAAACTTCTCCCTGAATGGTAGGGGAAGATCTTCCCATTTAATTACACTCGTACTGAAAATGGGTAACAGAAGTTCCTCTCATGCAGCGCCACAGTCTTGGCTGGTGTGTGCTTTCTCCCCTTCTCTTGCTCTTGCCTTTCGTATTCCTCAGCAGCGGTTTTAATGCTGGACTTTGCCTGGCAGCTCTTTGGAGCAGAACGTATTGCGGAAAGAAGGAGGAGCACCTCAACTGGGCTGGTACCTTGAGACTCAGCTGATTTCGTTCTATAGAATCATAGAATCATTAAGGTTGGAAAAGACCTCTAAGATCATCGAGTCCAACCGTCGACCCAACACCACCATGCCCACTAAACCATGTCCCTAAGCACCTCATCTACACGTCTTTTAAATACTTCCAGGGATGGTGACTCAACCACTTCCCTGGGCAGCCTGGTCCAATCTTTAACCACTCTTTCAGTAAAGAAAAGCTATTCCTGGCTCCAAGGCTGACTTGGATGACCTTCAGCTCTTCCTGCCTATTGTCCTCATTTATAAAAAAGGAGATACTTTATCTTCTCTTACAAAGCACTACGTGGATTTTTGTGGTACTGACTGTTGGAGGAAAACATAGGTAACAAGGGGAAATCGAAAGTTTTCTTTTACCTCCTGTAGTCATAGAGAATTTCAGCTGATACAGTTAGGTATTTATATACCTAAACCGTTTTATTCAGCTGAAAAGGAACTATGTGTCTGAACGTTTTACATTAAACGTAATTTTTAATCTCCATTTTAAAATTCTGATTCCTTTCTAGTCCTGTATGATGCAGAAGTAGATGCTGTAGTGTATCATATAAAATCTTCTTTGGGCACTTAATAATTGTCCAAATTTTACAATACGTGATAACACATACTATACGCAATGTCTGCCCCCCAAACCTGCTCTGTATAGTTCATGAAAACATTACTTTTAATTGAAATAAGCTTTCAGACGGAGATTTTTACAGCTCTGCAGAATACAACTTGATGGCTTCATTCAGTACTTACATATATTGTGCAAATGCACTAGGTTCATTGGAGTTACTGTTTTCATTTATAATGGAGTTACTGACAAAAAGATCTGCCCCTAAAACGTTTGTTTAAAAATTCGTATAATTTTGACATATTAAATATAACAAAAATGTAATAGCAAAGGTCATAACAATTTTTTTCCACTAGATGGACTATAACATACTGTCTCCTTCATCAAAGACCTTCTAGGAAGACCGGGTTTTAAAAAATCTTTCTCCTGCAGAAATGTTCTAAAAACCCCTAATTCTGCTATGAAGGCTTTTATTCCCCCAGAAGTATTTAAAGCACTTTTTCTGTATCTCCTTAATTGAACGCAGCAGTATTTCAGTGCTACAGGCCAAGGCAGGTCTTATTTCATTGTAAAACTACTACCTTGACACAACCAAAATAACAATAATAAAAAAAACCCTCGGGGGGAAAAAAACCAACCCCGAAGCCAGAAATTGCTGCTTATGCAAGGATAGTGTTAGTGGTTGTGCCGTTCCCTTTTAAATAATTCCTCTCTAATTGGTAACCCAATGTAATGGGTAAGTGAACATATTTCACAGCAGCAGCTGTTGGATGTTCAATGACTGGAAAATACAGTGATGGTTAAGTGTGTGGAGTACTCATCCCATCAGTAAGAGTAAGTTAATCATATACAATTCACTGAACAGTAGAGTTGCATTTGCAGAGCAGTGGGCTGCCTTTTAATTGTTGTAGGTCTTTTTCAATATCTTGCAGTATCTTTTGTCTCAGCTGTAGCAGTTTTGGTTGCATCCCTAAAACTGTCAGTCTTCCTTATTTTTGCAAGGGCCTAACAATTCCTCCTTCACAATGCAGCTTAAATTGGACCAGATGCTGCATCAATAGAACAGTCTGCCCATCTCAGAGGCATTAAGCCCAAAATTATTTAGAAAATTGAAGCCTTTAACATACTCTGGATTAATGTGATTAAGTAGAGCTTGCTTTAATTCATAGCCATCTATTCCTTTATTAATAGCCATTTCATCAACAGGAGCAGCACATATGGGTACAAGATGACTGAAAGTTAAATTGATTGCTGTAAGCCTGTAAGAAAAGCATTTAATGTTTCAATAATAACTGATGTAAGACTTCACTGTGGGGCATTTTAGATAGATTTAGACCAGCTTATAGACACAGTATTTATTAACATCTTTTAATTTTTAATATAAGCTTGCTAAATGAAAGTATTCTTTTTTTTTAATTTTTAATCCCTTCTTTAAGTCTGCATTTGATATACAAGATCAGTGCATTTATAAAGGAGAGTCTCTCATGTGAATGATAACAGCTGGTCCAGGGCATAGTGGAGTTGAGACTTCTGTCAGGCTTAGGAAACGATAAAACGTAACGGAGGTTAATTTTATATGAGTATATATACCCATGCCTCCTCCAATGACACACATTTCTGATGCTATAACCATTATAGGTACTGAAAGATTGTGTGCTAGCTCATGTACGACCTATAATACAGGGAATCCATCACTCACATGCTTAAACTCCATTTTTGGGGAGGGTTCAGGAGGTCCTTACTTATTTCCCAACTCAGTAATTATATATGTGCAAATGTATACATGCACGCACAC
>NW_008824359.1:8164106-8171006 GCF_000699105.1 Pygoscelis adeliae | reverse complement strand
ACATTAAAAGCAGGTATTTTTGAGAAGAATGAAAGAATGAAAGTCAGTAAGTTGCTCTTCTAAATTAATTAGGTATTTGATTTAAGTAATTGATTTTGTCAAGTTTATAATGTAGTCTTAAAGGAATGGGTACTTTTCCACAAAGCAACAGAGAAAACTGTCTCGCAGGAGAGTAAACTGCTAATGAGATTGTCGCAATGTTCGTTCACAAATGTCATGAAATGGATCGGAACAGGTAGACTGGAGTTGGAGGGTTCTCCTAGTCCAAAATACTGTCGATAAGGCTTTACTGAATAGTATTTGAGAAACTTACTTGATAATATATACCTAGGAGGCTAGATGACTAGCTTTCTCTACGTGCCTGATTATCAGCCATTGGAAGTGTCCTTAGATACCTTAGAAAGGGTGAATCTCAAAATGTCCTGACACATCACATCCTCAGTTTGGGCAGAAGATAGTCACTGAGATTCTCAGGGGGAACAACGTGGTCCCAGCCAAGATGTTGACACTTCTAGACATGTACATTAAAAGAACTTTTGATATTTAAGTGTGTGAAATTACAGGTATCTCTGGATGCTGAGAAACCTAAGCGGCTAGAAAAGTCGTGGGGTTTTTTGTTTGGTTTTTCTTTTAAATTGATTATTTCTATATTGATAAATTAAATATACCTAAGGCCATTTTGTGGAACTACTGGAAAAGATCCCTGACCTATGTTTGTCCTTGTGAATTGTTTCCGAGTGCTCTAGCTGGCCTGACCCAATGCCATGGAGATGACCATTCCAACAATTTACAGTTGAAGAGCTCTAATCACAGTACCCGGGAATGTTCCCTGCTACTGTTTAATCTGCTAGTATAAGTGTAGTCTTAAATTCTGCTAAAGGTAACTAAGATGCCAAAGTTTCTTTGTATGTTCAAACTGTGCTGTCTCATCCAGAATAAGTCTGTAAATTTACAATGGAGAATGAAGAGAACTAGCTGTAACTTAGTACCGTAATTATTGTCAAGGTGTAGAATCACAGAAATGCTGGTTGGAAGGGACATGCGGAAGTCTTTCCTCCAAACTCTCATCTGAAGCAGGACCATCTTCAACACTTAATCAGGTCATCTGTGGCTTTGTCTAGCTAAGTCAGGAAAAGCTCCAAGGATGGAGGTTACAGGAGCGCACAGGGTAGCGTGCTCCACTGCAGCACTGTCCTCGTGGTGACAAAGGTTCTCCTAATGTCTGGTTTGAACCTTCCAGGTTGCAGCTTATGGCCATCGCCACTTGCTATGCTGTCTACCACTGCTGAAGAAAGAAGACTTTGTTTACATCATCGCTATAACTTCTCATCAAATATTTTAGGTTGGAATTAGCTTTCCCTTTAATGTTCTCTTTGACAGATTCGGCCTCCTGCAGGTCATGTGTGGAGGCCCCTTGCCATTTTGGTAGCTTTCTGTGGACCCGCTTTGTTTCTCAACATCCTTGAACTGGCCACCGATCTGGCCTTCTTCGTGCAGAAAAAAACAAAACGCAAATGTCAGTGTCATCTTCTGTGTAATTACAGCTTCACACAGTTAATGGTTAAAGGGGCCACCAAATAATCTAATCTTCAGCCTATCGCACACTTCTACAGTTCACCCATATTTCCACACTGAAGCTCAGGTAACTGTAGTACGATGTGCCATATACAAGAAGCAGGCGATGGAAAAGTGCAGTCAACATACATACGTACCTACCTACCGACCTACATAGCTTCATGTATTCTGGTGCTGTGGATGATCACCATGACCATGACCTGCTGGCCTCCTGCTTCTGCAGACCGCAGAATTCAGCACAGAAGCTTGGATTAAAAATATCTTAAGAAGAGAAATAATGTCAAGCATTTATCTCTCACTGTTAAGAAACTGCATTTTATTATGGGTTGAATTTATGTAACCTGAGCTTTTAGCCACAGGATCTTCCTATGCCTCTTTCTCTTAGCGAGACTGGAGCTCCTCTCAATATGAGGAAAAAACCTCTCCAAGGAGTGGTATCTGTGAGAAAGAAATTTGTGCTCCTCATTTTGCCAGATTTGATGTTATTAAATTCAAATAGATCTCACAGTAGTAGGTACTGTACAATAAACATAAATGCGAGCACAGTGATTCACATTATTTGAATATATTACTTCCTTGAGTTTTGGGGTTTCTTTTAATAGATTAACAATTATTTTTTTTTCTCATTGTCTTCTAAGTACTTTTGGGCATCCAAATTGGGCATTTCTTTTTGGATGAATTAATGTTAAGGAATACTGGTTTCACTTGAATTAAAATCCTTTCTTTGCTTTTCTTAAATGCTCCCATTTAAATGGGAGTTTTAGAAAGGATACAAGTGACCTGTGATTTAAAACTCTTGATTTGTGACTGGTTGAATAGAAATAATGGATAGTCAAATACAATGAATGTTCATTAGGTTTAAGCAGGAGGTAAATGCTTTCACTGGTCTAATGTGAAGTATAGCATTTACATTTTAGCAAAAAAAGCAAAAATATTTTTGTTATGTGTAAGTAGCAGTGTAAACAGTAAACTGTTTACTGGAGTCAATTTTAATTAATTTGATCAGTGGCTGAAATAAAGGTTGCTCTTATTGGCCTATTTCAGCATAATTAATCATCGGTAATAATTCGTTTTACGTGACTTCTTGAGGTTAAGCATTGGCACAGCCATTCATTAAAATTGGGGTGAGAATTAATAACGTCTAAAAGGTTTGCCACAAAAAAGTGAAATATCTGTAAAGATTTATTAAAGGCTAATGATTGATCTACTTGCCTTTATTTTTTAAACCTGATTTCAAATATGGGTCATGCAGCTGTAGAAATATATTAGCTGGCGTTTGATCTGTTTCCAGTGGTTAATGGTCTTTGTGAAACCTATGACACTATGTAGCATATTTTTCACGGTGTCCTTAAGAAGATGCTTGTCATCACTAAGTGGGGTTTTATGCTCAGGGTGAGATTCTAGGAATGAAGAATTCCGCTTACCATAATCAGAAATGAGATACTCTAAAAACGTTCGTGTAGTCTCAGATGATGCCGGCCATAGAACAAGCCGCCTCTTGCAGGGACCTTCATGAGGACAGTTGGGAAAAATAAACTTGCAATCAGGGAACTGTTAATCCTTTCCAGCAGTTTTAGCGGGTGACAGGGCTGTCTCTTACTCTGTATTTATACAGCACCTTGCACAGCGAGATGGCAGCTACAATTTGCAATGTAATGTCCAGGTATTATAATAATGAAATAAGGCAGGAAAGGGAGGAGATGTTATTTTCTAGCGGGAAAACAACGCCTTGCTCTCTGGTACACTCAGTAGGGTCCCCAGGAGGAGCTGTGATTGCGAGGAACCCCTTGCTCGTGTCACTGGTTTTCTCTTCGTGATTAAAGAAAACATTTTCCTAAGTGTGCCTCAACACCATGTACAGTTAATGGAGAACAATTTATGGTTCCCTCATGGTAGATGAAGAGCTGCCTTGAGCCTGGTTGACAGGCAATGCCAGAACAGCTCTGCTGACTTAGTCTTCACCATATCCTGATTACCAGGCTGTAGGCTCTGACATCATTTGTCAAAATGCTTTGTGACGTCAAAGGTCAGAGCAGGTACAAGAGGTCTATGGTTGCTGTTCATCAGACAGGGATTCTCTGGGAGGCAGGGAGCATAAGTGCATAGCTTGGACTGCAACTACATTTCCTTGATCAGCCGTAAGTTGTACAGTAGCAAACCTGTTTTCAGTGGGCTCTCTGCAGTGGCCTGGCATTGTCTGCCAATTCAGTCTTCTGCGTTCAAACTCATTTCATTATCATAGTTTTAAGTCTTTTAAATCACTTTTTGTATCAACCAGCCAACCAACGATTTCACCTTTTCTGGTTTGAACTCCCCTTTCTCGCTCTTTGTAGACACTTCTACCACCCACCAAAGACTACGCATTTCTGATTTACCTGTCTCTGACCTCACCGCAATTTTTAATACTTATACAGGGCAAATCTTCAGCCCCCTCCCTCAATAATCTTTCAGGAGTATCACTTCAAGAGGGGCGAGAGTTATAGTTTACATTTAAAATAAATACTAGGATTTCAAAAGCTCTTAAAGAGAAGGTACAGTTTTGCCAAGGCAGTGTAAATGAAATAACTAAAAATAATTTTAATGCTTTTGACTTGGAGATTTTTTCCTGATCCTTAAGGTACTTGTCCGCAGTTCCTCCATCACATCTGTAGTCTGCTTTCATTTTGAAAGGTGCTCCATTTTGTCTCTGTGCCCAGTCATTGATCTTTCACCATGCTACACGCGATGTCTACTTACTCACTTCCCCCCAACGTTCTCGTAGCTGTGTTCTAGATATATAAATTGTCAAAATTTTATCTTTTTTAAGCTCTTACCCACTTACACAATTTGTTCCTGTTAAGGACTTTTGCAGAAAACAGGTTGCTTGGGCATTTTTAGAACTTTCTTTCTAGAACTCTTTTATTAGTCTTAGTGGACTTAAAAGTGTTTGTCTAGTATAAATTACTTCTGAATTTTCATCCTAGTACTCTTTTTACTGGAAGCCCTCTGAATGTCTGTCTGTTGTCATGAAATTCTCTGCTCCGTTGCTGCCTCTTTTCAGTTCGATGTCTGTGAGAGGTCTCTGGTGAAACCAGGTTGCCTGTACTGCTTTTTGCATATTTGTTTTTGGGAAATCACGAGGGAAGTCATGATCCCAATCATATTTATGTGTATCATATAACTGTCAGATTAGTTTAATAAAAGTTAGGTATGAAAGGGAAGCTTTCAGAGTACAAATATAGCAATCTGTCCCTTTTTTTACATTCTCACCTACGATTCTCAGGTATTAAGATATGTCCAGTTTTCTTCCAAGCACTGTGTTGGTGTTCAGATTCACAAAGAGTGAGACTTGGCATATTTCAGAAATCTAACCTTGCATTCAGAGGTCTCCTCAGAGCAGTAACCTCTTACTGAAATCACTCGAGAAAGAAAAGGATAAAACTACAATTTCTGTTATTCTAGTGGAAAAGAATAGATATTAGAATATCTTACTCTCATTTCTTCATTTTTATGTTACAGATTATTTAACATTTTCCAACTCCTTACGTTGAGCTTGCTATAAATAGATGTCCCTAGGTATTATATTTACCTCCATTTATCCCTTTTCAAAGTTGTTCTCAATGCATGGCATATTCTTCACATTTCTGTTATTCTGTGCCTTCCGTTATGTCCATTTATTCAAGGAAATTCTGTGTGTTGCATAACTGTAGTACAGAGGCTTTGCAGCTAAAAGCTGTAAACTTTAAAGCAAAAAATCAATCATATTTTCTGCTAAATTGACATTAAAAAATATTCCCTTTATAGATTGAAGCTGGATTTCAGTACCGAGTCCAGACATTTTATTCTTCACTTTTCCATCTATGCTTTTTCTGTGCCAGAGCAGAGCCCCAGCACTGCTTTGGTTTGGGATATTGCAGTCATTTTTTGTGAACCAAACTCCCATTAAGACTCTTTTCTGGAGACTTGGGTCTCCATAGCTCCTTACTCCTGAACCTGCTCAGAGTTGTCCTGGAACATCATTCCCTTTCCAACCAAAAGGGAATCCTTGGTTTCCATTTGCCTTCTCAGGAACAAGTCACAGTTGAAGCAAACAAGTAAAGCTTTATATGAGACAGGAATACTCAGGCTAGTGAACACTTCTACTTTTTGACTTTTTTAAACACAAACTTTTTTCTTTTTTTTTTTTTTTTTTTTCTTTAGGAGCTACAAGAAGCATAAATATTCAGGCAAACTGAAATGCAACCTAGAAATAATGGTCTCAGCTTCCTAACCATTTGTGAACTTGTGATTTAGTGGGTTTTTAGGTTCTTGCATGCACTCAACCGGTCTGTGCTACTGGGACGGGCTCTGGACAGTCGCTCTCGAATCATTCTTCGCTCTCCGCAATCAGCTTCCTCTATTCCTGGCAGATGCCGTGGTCAGAAGGGTCCTGCTCTTCAAAGACTTGTCTTTTGTTTCTCTATCTCTCAGAGCTTTTTGGGGATCGTATTAACATTTGGTTTATTCACTGCTCTTTAAGGAAAATGTCAATGTTTCAACCATCTTCCCTCATTTTGCAGTTATCTTCTTGTCCTAGGGTACCTCGCTTCGGAAGCTCTTTGTATTATGACTCTATGTTGTCTTTGGCAAGAGAAGGACATGACACAAGTCCTAAAGCCATCCCCTGACCTCACATCCACCAAGGCAGTAACTGGGGTAGCATTTTTATAATTCAGTCAGGATTCAATCATGATGCACAATTCCATTTCTGAAACGATCACAGTCTGCCACCTCACACATGGTAATGGGTTGTATCTGGAGACAACTTCACGTATCTTACATGCAAAATCCTGAGGGAGACCTTAGGACGCTTGCTCAAGATGACATAGCAGATCTGTGTCTGGACCAAAAACTGAGCCAGAGGGCTGCAGTTTGTGTCAGTGGATTTTACAATAAAATAAACAGAGATTGAAGGAATGGTTTAGTTGCTTAAAGGGACAGCCGTTTAGATGCTGTATCTGAGACATCCACGCAGGGCTGACAAATTGTCACTGGGCGTGTAGGAGACCTACTGCCTTCTGGAGCAGGAGCTAAAGTCCAGACAATTTAGAATCATAGAATTCTAGAATAGTTTGGGTGGGAAGGGACCTCTAAAGGCCATCTAGTCCAACCCCCCTGCCGTGGGCAGGGACATCTTCAACTAGAGCAGGTTGCTCAGAGCCCCGTCCAACCTGACCTGGATGTTTCCAGGGGATGGGGCATCCACCACCTCTCTGGGCAACCTGTGCCAGTGTCTCACCACCCTCAGCATAAACAATTTCTTCCTTAGATCTAGTCTCAATCTACCCCCCTTTAGTTTAAAGCCAT
>NW_008824359.1:8156279-8163412 GCF_000699105.1 Pygoscelis adeliae | reverse complement strand
TTTTTCTTTTTGTTTTTTTTAAAAACAAAATTTTTTTTTTTTTTTTTTTTTTTTTTGCTTTAGGAGCTACAAGAAGCATAAATATTCAGGCAAACTGAAATGCAATCTAGAAATAATGGTCTCAGCTTCCTAACCATTTGTGAACTTGTGATTTAGTGGGTTTTTAGGTTCTTGCATGCACTCAACCGGTCTGTGCTACTGGGACGGGCTCTGGACAGTCGCTCTCGAATCATTCTTCGCTCTCCGCAATCAGCTTCCTCTATTCCTGGCAGATGCCGTGGTCAGAAGGGTCCTGCTCTTCAAAGACTTGTCTTTTGTTTCTCTATCTCTCAGAGCTTTTTGGGGATCGTATTAACATTTGGTTTATTCACTGCTCTTTAAGGAAAATGTCAATGTTTCAACCATCTTCCCTCATTTTGCAGTTATCTTCTTGTCCTAGGGTACCTCGCTTCGGAAGCTCTTTGTATTATGACTCTATGTTGTCTTTGGCAAGAGAAGGACATGACACAAGTCCTAAAGCCATCCCCTGACCTCACATCCACCAAGGCAGTAACTGGGGTAGCATTTTTATAATTCAGTCAGGATTCAATCATGATGCACAATTCCATTTCTGAAACGATCACAGTCTGCCACCTCACACATGGTAATGGGTTGTATCTGGAGACAACTTCACGTATCTTACATGCAAAATCCTGAGGGAGACCTTAGGACGCTTGCTCAAGATGACATAGCAGATCTGTGTCTGGACCAAAAACTGAGCCAGAGGGCTGCAGTTTGTGTCAGTGGATTTTACAATAAAATAAACAGAGATTGAAGGAATGGTTTAGTTGCTTAAAGGGACAGCCGTTTAGATGCTGTATCTGAGACATCCACGCAGGGCTGACAAATTGTCACTGGGTGTGTAGGAGACCCAGTGCCTTCTGGAGCAGGAGCTAAAGTCCAGACGAATTATAGAATAGTTTGGGTTGGAAGGGACCTCTAAAGGTCATCTAGTCCAACCCCCCTGCCGTGGGCAGGGACATCTTCAACTAGAGCAGGTTGCTCAGAGCCCCGTCCAACCTGACCTGGAATGTTTCCAGGGATGGGGCATCCACCACCTCTCTGGGCAGCCTGTGCCAGTGCCTCACCACCCTCAGCATAAACAATTTCTTCCTTAGATCTAGTCTCAGTCTACCCCCCTTTAGTTTAAAGCCATTCCCCCTTTTTCAACAGGCCCTGCTAAAAAGTTTGCCGCCATCTTTCTTATAAGCCCCCTTTAAGTACCGATAGGCTGCAATAAGGTCTCCCTGGAGCCTTCTCCTCTCCAGGCTGAACAACCCCAACTCTCTCGGCCTTTCTCCATAGCAGAGGTGTTCCATCCCCCTGAACATTTTCGCGTCCCTCCTCTGCACCCGCCCCAACAGGTCCGTGTCTTTCTTACGCTGAGGGCTCCAGAGCTGGATGCAGTGCTGCAGGGGGGGTCTCACCAGAGCGGAGTAGAGGGGCAGAATTTGTCCTAAGCCATCTCAAATAAACTACATGCCTTCATGGCACAGCTGAATTAGTGTCTTAATTTCACGCAGCTGAAGGTAGCATCCTATTTATTGAGCTTGTTAGAAAAGAGATATTTCCAGGAAGTGGTAGGTAGTATAGCCAAATGTATAATTTCACCTTTTGAAATTCTTACCTGAAGTCAAAATTGCCTCACTGTATATATTCCACACATCATATAATAACTGAATTTTTTATTATCTAAGCATGATAATATTGTTTCCCTTAGCCCCACACTAAATATTTATATTAGGTAAGGTTTTGGATTTGGGTTTTAAAAGAACAGAAATGCTGTCAGCCCAGGGCTTGTAGTATTTAGAGCAATTATGTTGCATATATGGAAAATTAATTATGAAGAACACAATGTAATAGTGGGTTATGCTCTGCAAAATGGGGATAACGGAATCCAAATTTAGAAAGTACTTTGAAGTCTTTAGGACAAAGGCATGGTGCAACTGTGACGTGGTATTAAAATTTTATCCTCAAAGTTTTTCATGCCCATGGATAACAGGATCTATTTCCTGGGCAGATCCTTATTCACTGTGTTTATCTGTTATGATAAAAAACGTCAACATAATTTCATTAATTTAAGTTTTCAAAGGAGCTTTGCAATGAAACAATCTTCTGAGCTACTAAATTCATAACTGTATGACAGCAGAAATCGATGATACTAGAAGTAGGCCAAAGCTGTGTGGAATGTAATGCAGTGGGATAATGACTCCCGTGCTTTAGTTAGTGGCCGAAGTTTGAGTTGCCGCTCAGGTTCTGTGATTCCCATTACTCCTTCCGTATTTAATCCTTCATTTTATTAATTAACTTTGTAATTAGTGTGTCCTAACCTAAAGCTAGCATTTCTCACTTGCATGACCGCTTGTTTTGTTCTATATTCACCTAATCTGGTGTTGGATTCACACAGGCTAGATGTTACAAGCCTGGCAGTGCATTTCCTCGCTGCCAGGTATAACTGGTTTGCCAGTAAACATAATTTATTGACGTGTAAAGGCTCCGTCCACCTGACGTGTAAGTTTAAGGTTAAATTTGGGCTTTTAAATGAGAACTTTGTAAATGTGGCAGTATGGTGTCTTTCTGTTCCCAACACTGTAGCTGAAAGATTTTAACTCACCTATGTAAAGATCATATAGAAATTGCATTTAGGTTAGAGTCTACCTCATCAACCATGATGAAAAGAAGATAATGCAAAAGTCCCAACTCTTTGTACAGATAACAGTGTTTGGGACAGAAAGGCTTTGTTAAAGCTAAGCGAACAAAGGAAGAAGAGGGTCAATTTACTCATATATTCACAGTATTTAAGGCTGGTAAGGGCTCACTGCGTTATTTAATTTGACATATTTTATATCATAGGTCATTACATTTCATCCAGTTACTGTTTTATTAAGCCCTATAACTTTTTCCTTTAAGTTTAACTGGTATTTGTCTGAAGCGTCTCTCCCAGAAGGAAACCTGATTTGATTTGAAAACATCAGGAGACAAAGAATCGACCACTTCCCTTGGTTTATAGAACATAGGTTTATAGGAGCACCGAATGATCCAATGGCGTAATTGAGCAGCATAGTGTTTTGTAGCAGAGAACCATCTTCAGTATTTAAAATACATGCCTACTTTTCCATTTGCATTTCCCTGGTTTCCATTCCTACCACTGGCTCTTGATATGCCTTTTCACTGCTTGTTCAAAGACCCCTTTTACACTTCGTCATTCTCTTCCTGAGCAGTTGCTTATATCCTTTAATTAAAAACCTCTAGGTTTTCTTTTTGAAAGACTAAACATATCATGCTCTTTGTGGCTGTCACTGAAACTATTTTTGCGGATCTACTTAACGTCAGGATTGATCTCTCCAGTGCTGTTCCTACCAACCTCTTTTTTACGTAGGCATCCCAATTCAGTCACTCTTCCTTTTTATTGCAATATTGCAATGAAATTCTGCATTTGCTTCCTTGTCTACTGCCACCCTTGCACTTTCCTCAAAGATTGTTCCCCATTTGCAGGTGTGGTGTGTGTCACTTGTTCCCTTAAGCAGAGATTTTACATATGACTGTTTCTAATACGTTTTTGATTGAATGGGCCCAGCGCAGCAAGCAATTATTTTATAAGACCATCCTATCAGCCTTCTCATCTGAGTTAGCCACAGATTCTGTAAGTTGAGACTTTTTATTTCTTTAAAATTACTGATGAAAGACTTTAACAGCAGGAGACTTTGTACCAATCCCTGCAGAGGACAGATAAAAATGCTGCCATTCCATGCTTGTTCCCTTTAGACAATTTTTTTTAGAACTGTCATTTAGACAATTCTTAATCCATTTAACATGTGTGCTATTGATATTGTATAGTGCTAATTTTTTAATCAGACTGTCATGAAGTAATAAGTCAAATGCATTAATAAAGTCTAAGTCTATTACATCCATGCTATTACATCCTACATTTATTACAACTAGACTTGTAATTTCATGAGAGAATGAAATCGAGTTTGGCTGACAAGACCTATATTCCATACAGCCATGTTGACTGGCATTAATTATATGCTTATCTTCACATTTTTTCTTCAGCTGAATGCCACTTGAGATATTCTGTTGTATTGTCCAGGAGCAATGTCAGACTAATCCTTAAGATCATAGAATCCTAGAATCACAGAATGGTTTGGGTGGGAAGGGACCTCTAAAGGTCATCTAGTCCAACCCCCCTGCCGTGGGCAGGGACATCTGCAACTAGAGCAGGTTGCTCAGAGCCCCGTCCAACCTGACCTGGAATGTTTCCAGGGATGGGGCATCCACCACCTCTCTGGGCAACCTGGGCCAGTGTTTCACCACCCTCAGCGTAAACAATTTCTTCCTTCTATCTAGTCTGAATCTCCCCCCCTTTAGTTTAAAACCATTCCCCCTTGTCATGTCACAACAGGTCCTGCTAAAAAGTTTGCCGCCGTCTTTTTTATAAGCCCCCTTTAAGTACCGATAGGCTGCAATAAGGTCTCCCCAAAGCCTTCTCTTCTCTAGGCTGAACAACCCCAACTCTCTCAGCCTTTTCAAGATGATACACAAGATGATGTGGTTCATCCAGTTCTGTGAGGGCTGCGCTACCTTGGCTAGCAAAGCAACACAACTCGAAACAGAGATATCCCACATCATGTATTGCAACCAAAGCGATTTCCCTAGGATGCAGACATTTCTCCCAATACAAATGGTAAAGAAGCTTTCCACCGACATCTGCAAGAAATCACTGGAATTGTTTTTGAATCTGAGATTCCTTTTGAATGAAATTAAATCAGAATATACTCTCTAGGAGCACACTTAATGCTCTCCAACCGTGAAAAGCACTCAGTCCAGAGTGAGTCTAAAGTAATCCCTCCTGAAGTGCTTGCGGTGTGGACCTTCAGCCTATAGAAGACATAACCTATAAGGACAGTGAACAAGACAGTAAAGTTTTGCTGTCTTGTGTTGTCCTATAGGCTATATAATTGGTTTTTTTTCCTTTTATGGATTCTTCAATGTACAGCTATTTTAGAATAGGAATAGAAAAAGTGTCAGTAGTGGTGGTCTTGCTTTCAGATACTCTGTTCAGTATCTTATTATGAGAAAAAAAATTGCTGCTAAAGAATACATAGGATTTTAGCAAACAAAAGCAAGAACTTTTTGTAGCTATACCATGCAAATTTTAAATACTTGCAAATAAGAAACAAGTTTGTTTAGTAGTTTTGTTTTGCAGATTTTTAGGAAAAAAAACAATTTCTTTGTTCAAACTGACAATCTCCTTCATTTTAAATTCATTCAACTAGTTTTACTGAAAAATATGACTGAATTTCTGTGAAAAAAAATTTATCAGTAACAGCATTTTGAACCCCACTTTTCACTGTGACCTTTATTCTCTTAATTTTGATTTGATGGGGTAAAAACCTGAGTGATTGTAACAGTCACCAAAAATGCATTTTATAGCAGTTCATTGTTCTATTAGCAAATTTTCTTATCTTTTAAAATTTTCCTTTACTGTGTAATTAATCTGTCCTCTACTAAAACAAATGAATAAAATTTAAGAAAATTCTCTCTTTAGATGTATGCACTGCATGGTAGCTGCTGTATGTGCTACTTTCTGCGAGCACTGGAAGAGGCATGGTTTCCTTTGGTCCAGGCAGAAGTTTTTGCCTCCCAGGCAGAAGTTTCTAGAATTCATGGAAAGCTTTAGTTTGATTAACAACTGCGGGATTGGCTGGCCCATAGTGATAAATTGGCTTCTTGCTGTGTAAGATTGACATGTTTTAGTACAACTGTATAAAAGAGCGTGGATCACACTGAGAAGGTAAAGCATTATATTTTGCAAAGCAGAAATTCACAGTGGATAATAAACCAAACATTATCTCCTAGTTCAATGCTAACAAAGTCATTAAAGTTATTGGAAATATAAAGAAGAAGGTAAAAAAATAGTAGCCACATGTTAATGCCATTGTATACCTGACACGCTCTACACTCTGTTCCAAACAGTGGGAAAACTTAATTAAATTTAGTCTAGAATGCAGAGGAGTAAAAATTTTATAACTTAATTCATCCAGGGCTGGACTAGCTAGAGATGAAGCCCACATGTCATGTAGCGGCCGCCGCAGCTGCCGGGTGGCTGGGTATTCACAGGTGAGGTGCTCTCAAGCCAGCCCTTTGAAGTTGTTCCGCTTTGCCGGAAATAATTAAATGCTTACTGGATACAGCAAGTTGAAAAGAATGAGCTCGCTTCTATAATCCGTCGGCTCGGGCACTCACCTGGGAGATGATTAAGAAGGTGAAAATCTAAACACTATTAGGAAGAAAAAAAGTTGAAAAGGAGCACGGAGGTGTCACTCAGATGTCTTTCTCTATTGCTCTTTACAGGAACATTTTTGCCAGAGTTTGAATCCCCAGTGAAAGAGCTCACTGTAGCTAATCCTCTGAGAGCGGCTATGCTTTCTAAGTGGGAAATGGATATAGGATAAACAGACAATCTGCTGTTGGCACACAGCCCCCTCTGCCACGGTGTAATAAAGTCTTATCATCCGCAGCGAGGTTCTTCAATGGCTAAGCTCCTTCTAAAGCTGAAGGAGAACTGAGCGCCATAACTGGAAATCCGATAATGGCACCTATAAATAAAGGATTTCTATTTGCACAGTTAACAGCAAAGGAAATTATATTTAGTGATTCAATAAATTATTTAAAAAACACGGTTCAAACTTTGAGCTTTTTTGGGGAGAAGGCTTCTAGAAATGTTCATACTTGTTAAAACTTTTGGGACTTAAAGCGCAGCATGCTTTTACAGTGGAATGTTAAAGATCAGCTAACTAAAAGCAATAGGTGAACCGAGGACACCATGACTCTGACTTAATATAAATGGACCTTTCATTTATAGGCACTAAGGTGAAGGGCTGAATGTCACTGAAAGAATAGCGTCTATCACTGATCATTTTAAATAGTTTCAGCTGTTCAGCCTGTTAAATTTCTTGTTAAAAGACATGCAGCTTTTTTGAGAACAAGTGGGTTTATTGTTTCTCTTTGATGACTGCCTCTCCATTTTAAGAAATCTTACAAAAAATATTTGATTAGAAATATTTCAATGATTTTTTTTTTACAATACAGAA
>NW_008824359.1:8122220-8156261 GCF_000699105.1 Pygoscelis adeliae | reverse complement strand
GGTTAGCTGGTTTGATGCTTGCTCTGTTCTTTTGGCGTATGAATGTACGAAACCCAAACTGAAACGTGATTATTCTGTTTCCATAGTCGAACTTAAGCCTAAGGCAAAAAGCGAAATAAAAAGATCAACAGGGGTAACCCAATTTAAGTTTCCTTTTGCCACTTTGGCTGCAGCTCAGTCACGTTCGGCACCGATGAGCTTGTAGTTTTTACATGCTACTTAGGGTAACCTCGTGGTATCTTTTGATTCCTTGTTGTGAGGCATGTTGCGTTTGTGGAGAGGTTGTTCTTCTTCTTCTCCTGTCCCCTGAGACCATTTTCTCTCTGTGCTTCTTCTAGGAAATCTTGTGGTTAATCTGTCCCACATGGAGCCTTTTGCCTGTCTATTTGCTCATGTCTACCCAGTTGATTGGTATAGATTCCACTAAAATTGTTGGGAAGTAGGATTGCTCACCACAAATGACTAAGATTGGTCTAAGTAGAAATAGCCACACCGTATTTTGAAAGAAAATCCACTGGATTGTAGAAAGGCTTTGAGGAAAATTAGAGGTAAATCTTATAGGACCAGCAGCATTACCTCCTTGCTTTTCCTCTGAGGATGAATATTGATTTTAAATATGCTCTAGGTTCTAACAGTCTGCTAGCCACACATCTGAGGATTTTTTCCTCGAGGTCAGGCTATAGTTCTCAGAGTAGCACCATTATTTCCTTATTCAGAGGGAAAGACGAAAGCTGATTCTTTGAACTTCTGGATTAGAGCAGACAGTGTTGACAAGATGTAATTGCTGCTTCAACTGAGAGGAAAGGTAATGCCTCTGTTGTTTCTTTAAGAAACTCTCTTGTGATCTAAAGCTAGTCATCTTAGACAAGCAATTTGCTCCTGAGTGATAAGAACCTTTCATAAGGTTCACATTGGCTTAGAAAAAAAAGAATTAAAGTCAGAAGCCACTCCTTAATCTCTTTTTATTTATACGATGCAGGCTTGCGAGAGCTGGACAAACCACTGTCCGTTTGTTCTCCTTCTTTATCTCAAGCAATGACAAAATTCCTGACCTGGGCTTCAGTTAAGGCAAACCCCATTATTTTCACTGATAGTCCATATTAAACCATGAAATCTGGAATAAATTCCATCCCTGACCTAAGATGGCCATCAGTTCCTGCCATAATATAGAAAGACCTTTTCACTTTATTATTAAGCCAATTATCTGTGACCTGTATTTTTATTCTACTAAATGTCTGATCCCTTTCTGTTAACCTACCATCAGAATTTGCCTTGAGATAATGAGTTGCTTCCCTGGACTTCAATATACCACGACAGTAGCGCATGTGATAGAGGAATTGGGCCATCATTTGCCTGGACAGTATCCTGGTGGACAGGATGACATGGCTTTAGCTACACGTTACGTGAACCTTGTACATTTTTGTCTTTTAATCTCTCTTTGTTGTATTGTGAAGCACACGAGATAGGAACCAATTTGATTTTATCAAAATTTTCATTACAGATATCCCAGATGTGTCCCCTTTTACTCCTCTGCATTCTAGGCTAAATTTAATCCCAGTCTTTTAAATCCCTTTTAATAGCTAGCCCACCCCTCTGTGCCTCATTTAGGTTTTCTTCATTTCTGGTGCCCCATTAACTGATATAATGCTGCCATACTTTTCCCTGTTATGTCTCTCTAATATATCCTAGCATCCTTTTTATTTCTTTCTACTTTTTTTTTTTTTAATTAAGATTTCTCTTGGTACTGAATTGGTGTTTCTACTGAACACTCCTCAGTTACTCATAGACTGATTTTTCTTGTTTGGTGACAGCTAATTCAGAACCCATCACTGGGCCAGATTCAGCTGGTTGTGGCACTGCATGAAATTCAACAATTCTGTTGAAGTCAGTTGAGTAAATCTGAAGTTTATGCTGGTATCAATGAAATAAAAACCTGGCCTAGTGTGATCAAGGAGCTTATTACGTGCTCACCAAAAGGCAGATCTGGCTGTCCAGTTTACTTTTGTTTAGTATTTACTTATTATGATTTAACTGAAGAATAAGATAAGTTTTCTTCCGCATTCATGCGTACATTATGAGAACAAATATGCCTACATTTATAAATTGTAAAATATATACTATATAATATTTATAAAATATAAAAGATAAAATGCTTGTGTAGCACTCAGTGCAATGGACTTTCACCCTGAGATGTCTGAGCACTCATCAGTCTAACTATTAGTTACAATTGAAGTGAATTATGTGGCCAGATCCTTCACATTTTGGGAAGCTGGGTCTTTCAATAATATTGTGAGTGATGAGACCATAAGGAATGAAAAAACCATGCCCATAATGTAACTGAAAAATAGGAATAGTGTGTTTTAACCTGTAACACCTGCTAATCTTCCTTGAATTTCATCTGCTGTCATAAAGTTCAGTCAGGCTCTCTTTGACTCTTTTTGAAGCCTGTTGGCATCAGTGGTTTGGATGATGTGAAATAGTTTGAAATGATTTGTGTGATCTTGTGTAAACACGCTCTCAAAATTTGTTTTTACAATCAATTCCTTTATCCATATCTTACCTCATGGAAATAAAGCCCAGTTTTCTATTGTCAAGACAACTTAGAAATACAAGTTTTCATATTTTAATGTTGTATTTAGAGTATTTAAAAATATTTTACTAGTGGTCAGTTACAAATATTTAAGAACTATTCATTTTTTTTTTCCTGTAAGCTGACAAACTACTCTAGTAACATCACTGTCTTACCTTATTCCCTCTCTGGATATTTTATTTCATGATGGTCTTGTCCAAACTAGCAGACATCTTAGAGTTGGCATGTATAGAAAATATTGTATAAAAAGGCTTAAGTATAAATGATGGTAAATCAAAACACCTTTAGGAAAAAAAAAGAAAGGAATACAAAGGATTGTGCTTTGAATCTCAGATATAAAAAACTAGATATGCACTAGCTAATTCTCACTAATAACATCTGATTTTATTTTGTCTTTTAAGGTAAAACTGGCCACACAGAGACTGTACGAATAGTATATCAGCCAGAAAACATCAGCTTTGAGAAACTGCTCAAGGTCTTCTGGGAGAATCATGACCCGGCACAAGGTAGAGTGATGAGTGAGCCAGTATTTAATTATCTTACTAATTACAGCTGGGATAATTAGTGTTTGAGCTGCATGGAAGAGATGAACCTTGAAATCACACTGGAGCTCAAGAATATGATTGCAGACGTTTATTGACAGAGAAAGAGAGGGAGAGAGAGAATGAGAGTACAGAAATTCACAATACCACTCCTCCTTTACAGCTGTCTGTGCTGGGAAAATTCCCACAGAGAGGCACAGTAGACAATAGAAATTTTTTTTTCAACTTTGATTATGACAATTTCTTCTGTAATGCTATCTTTTGTCTCTTAAATTAAAGCATATTTCTTCGCAGCTTCAGAGCTGGTCGTTTTATTTGTGCCGAGGACCTTTGTCCTTCGTAAAAAATTTTGTTTTTTATATTTTTCAATGGCAGCGAATATCTTTTCTGATTAGAAAAAGGGAACAAAAAGAGGTGAGAGATGGTGCGTAGGGACACCAGCAGAGCATTCTAGCTATTTATTTGCCTTCTTCGAACCTTTTGATTTAATTTATCTTTCTTGGAAGAGGCTTCGTGACGACATTACACACATCTGTGCAAACATAAATGGGAAACTGTGTTGAGAAAACATTTTACATGTTTATATAGTTTCAATAAACATCATCCTTTCTACCATTTCCCAGAAATATTACACACAGCCACTCATTTCAATATTTTAACAGCTATCATAATTATGGCACTTGTTACTACATCTGGGAACAAAAAGTGCAGATGATGATACCTTCAAAATGTGATAGCATCCTGGGAAAACAGTAACTCTGAGAAGGATCCAGGGGCTATCGCGGATAAGGGTCTTCCAGTGAGCCCAGGGCACAATGCACAGACAAAAATGGCTGTTGCAACTCCTGCCTGTATGAAAAGGGAAGCCTTAGTCAGGAGTATGAAAGCTATTTTCTGCATGCAGAGTCAGCAAAATCTCAGAACATCTAGAGCAATTTCTGTGTTGACATACCAGAAATTACACAGAGATATTGCTGGGGATTCAAAGGAGGGACAGAAAAAGGATATAGAGCCTAGAAAACTGGCCTGGTGCTATGAATAAACACGTTCAACTAGTTGCAGAGACATAAAACTATGATGGAGTAATCTTTACAGGTACTTATGTGAGGAGCAGGTATCTCACAGTGAGGTTGACAACCCAGCCACTGGTAAGCCACAAGTTCCAGTAGCTGGAAGCTGAAGTTTGAGAAGTTCCACCATGAAATGAAATAGTTTCACAGCTCGCAGTGTAATTAAATTTTGGAGTCTTTTTCCATCACCATCCTTTCGAGTCTTTAAGATGAGATCATTTATCATTTTATGAGGCGCTTGATTTAAGTCCTGAGAAGAAATTCTATGTCTGTGCGTCAAGTGTGGTGGCCTATACTGGGATTTGTTGATTTATGAGCCTCCCTTTTCAACTCCTTCCTTTACAGTTGTGTTCAGAGCAATTTGTCTGCACCACCCTTGAAATACTCGCAGCTCTGCATTAAGACAATTGCCATCTTCAAACCATGTTCAGGGCCTTTGTGGTTTGCTCGTAGGGGTCGGGAATGAGGTTTTCTCCCTATCCTCCCAGTGGTTGTTTTTAGGTCTTTTTGTGTTCTTTTTTTCATTGGATTGTCAGAGATTGGCCATCACCAGAGGCTGGCTTCTTTGTAACGGGCTGGTTGTTTTGATATAGCAGAGAATCCTATTTCTAGATAATTGATTCATGTGCCTTGCTCACATGTTGGGATTCATCCTGATTGCCAGAGCTGGGAACCAATGGCCAGAACTATAAGGTTCTTCACCTTCCAGAGAAGCATGAGGAACGGATTTCTGCTGAAATAATCTGGGCAACTACCACCTAATCAGTCGTCTGCCATGTCTGTAGTCTTGGCTTTGACAGCGTATGGTTGGGCTCTGCCTGTGGCACACATACAATAGGTCAATCTCTGAAGGACTTCAGTGCTTTAGGCTGACTGAAGTTCATGTGCTGGACAGAATGGTTATGTGGATGAAGTTTAGTAGTTGTGATAAACAGGTCAGATCAGATGAATTTATGATTCCTTCTGGCTTTAAAACAAAATAAGATGATGGCATTATGTCCGTCGTGGTTTAACCTGGCAGGCAGCTAAGCACCACACAGCCGTTCGCTCACTCCCCCTCCCCCCAGCCAGTGGGATGGGGGAGAGAATCAGGGAAAAAAAAAAGTAAGATTCATGGGTTGAGAAAAAGACAGTTTAATAGGACAGCAAAGGAAGGGAAAATAATAATACTACTAATAAAAAAAAACAACAACAACAACGTCAACAATAAAAGAATATACAAAATAAGTGATGCACAGTGCAATTGCTCACCACCCACCGACCGATGCCCAGCCAGTCCCCGAGCAGCGATCACCACCCCCCGGCCAACTCCCCCCAGTTTCTGTACTGAGCATGACGTCCCATGGTATGGAATGTCCCTTTGGCCAGTTGGGGTCAGCTGTCCTGGCTGTGCCCCCTCCCAGCTTCTTGTGCCCCTCCAGCCTGCTCAGTCGGTAGAGCACGGGAAGCTGAAAAGTCCTTGACTAGTGTAAGCACTGCTCAGCAACAACTAAAACATGGGTGTGTTATCAACATTATTCTCATCCTAAATCCAAACCACAGCACTGTACCAGCTACTAGGAAGAAAATTAACTCTATCCCAGCCGAAACCAGGACAATGTCTTTATATTCACCTTGCATTCTCACATAACAGAGGTTCAAAATAGTTCCAGTCTGTGCTTTCAGGAGAAGGTTGGATGCTGGCAGATGTATAATTCACTCTTTGATTTCTGGCAACTGGGGAAACATCACCTAATTAGCCCGGGCACAGAGCCACGCTAATGTGGCTGTATTCCTTCTGGGATGTGAGCTAATATCGCTGCATGACACTGTGCTGTGTAGATACCCAAGTCATCCACAACTACCTCAGGCATCTATGTGGCACTGCAGTGCTTGGTGTAAACATACCTAAGCCTTTATCTAAGCTTGGCTTAGTAGAATTTCCAAATGGTTCTTCTGTAATAATTTGTCAAAAGTGAGAGCATCACTTTATCCGCAGAGAAGATGGCAGTCTTCTCTGAAGACTTTGCATACCCCAGACTTGGACAGCTTGCTTTACCTATGTATTTTTACGGCTGCTTAATGCTAATCTCTGTTCAAGAACTTTGCAAAGGTCATCACATCTCTACCACCTTTCTTCATTTGAGGAAATCAAGGAAACCACAGGGTACCAGTTTCACATTTCTTTGTTTCATAAGATAGGGATGGTATGCTTATATACCCTTTCAAGTTTGAGCTGTTAGCAGTAGAAGATCTTTAAGGTGTAATTTTTTCTTTGCCTTGATTTGTATCTACTCCCTGCTTTTAGCTTGCTATGGGAAATGTGGTTTTATGTAAAGATACTGAAAGTGAGAGTTATCTCGCTGACCTATGATGTTTTTCTCCTTTCCTGAGGTTCAGCTGTGTGCACACAGTAAGTCTTACTTAGCCAGCCTTACGGGAATGCAGTACTTGGTCTGTCAAAGAGAATTTTTTTACTATGTGGATAAATTAGGAAGATTTCTTATTCATGAAATTCAGGACACTCTTTGGATGAATCCAGTGTCTCATGTAGCCAGCGAATGCTGGACTTCTTGAGAATAGCGCTTACTCAAAAGTAGAAAAGCTTTGTCTGTGGCACTGTCTTATCTTTTTTCCAGAAGTTGGGTTAACGCCATTTAAGCCCTCCTACCCCCAGCATAGACAATGGACTTGTCTAATTGTTCCAATGTCATTAAACCTCAAATATGTACATTCTGTTGCAGTTAAAGACCTTTCAAATATCAATCTAGATGGTACCGAGTTGCTAAAGAGTACAGACTGGCAGTCCTATCATTCATTATTGTTTGAACATATTAATATTCAAAAGTTCCTGCTTTCCAAACAGTTGGACCTCCTGCCTTCAAGATGAGACCGACATCTCACTGGGATTCGAATTTTCTCTGGGAGGCAGCCTGGGTCTTGTTTCGTGAAGCTCTTGAGTCTGAGTATTATACAGAAATCTATTGAAAAGCAAGAACCTTTGATCAAGTCAAACAGTCTATGAGTTGAAAGAGATTCTCCCAGATGAGCATCTCCTAAGTGTGGGGCCCTGATAAAGTCCTCCTTGACTATTAATTTAGGCTCTATTTTATAATTCATTACATTTGGGATATTGAAAAAGCAACAAACAAACCCCCAACTTCTGCCAAGTGACATATGGTTGTCATCTCTGTTCAGCTTCTAATGCACAGATCAGCATTCCTTCTCTCCTAGGAATGATCTTATCTATAAGAGGATTGCTGCGTACAGCTCTGTAAGTGCTTGAGGTGGTTGCTTCTTTGTCACTGATACAGAAAAAGAGAATGGAACTGATATGCTGAAAATATGGCAAACGAATCTTATGGCTATTCACTTTGTACACAATTCTATTTTTCTGAAGTTTATAGAGGTGTAGGGCAGATTCTGCATTGCCCTGTTTTTGCGCTATGAGGCCATCCTCAGAGCCTTCCAGATTTTTAAGACATCAGCCTGACCGTCTCCTCAAAATTCCACCCTGACGATGGTTCTGCTGGCACCTCCATGCTGTGTGTCTGGAGGGATGTGGACTTTCAGACCATCGGTTTGTCTGTGTTGTGCCTCAGCCTGTAGTTTCGCGATTGCTGTAAGCTAATCTTTGACTTAACTGTTAGGGAAAAGGGCAATTTTCTTCTCTCTCCCTGGCCTGTCTGCAGGATATAACCTCTTTCTTTGTGTTGACACTGGCAATCACAAAGTTCTCTGATCAAGCTGAAAATTAACCCTGCATGAATTGAAGTGAAATGTAATTTGCAGCCAGGATTTAAATTGCCAGGAGCATGACTGCTAGTGGGACCACCCTTCTGGCGTTAGCACTGACCTACGGTATGTGAGCCAATTGCAAAACCCAGCTGTGCTTATGTTCAGGGAGGAAGATGTCATATTTTATCTGATAAGAAAGTTTGGCCACTCTTTGTGGGGTGTCAGAAACTATTTCTGCAAACCTTTGGAAGAATCTGATACAGAAGAATCTGTTTGTCATGGTGCAAATGTGATTCCTGTAGAGCATATTACTGTTCATAAGTCTCCTGACCCTGTGTGTGGCTGAAGTCCTACACGTGTCAGAGATTTCAGCCCAGTCCGGGGCAACTTTAAAGAAACGCTCCTTGTTGCTTTCAATGGCTGTACAGAAGACAAGCAGAAGAGAAAACAAATACTATTTATTTCTCTTTAAAACATGTTCGGGGCAAATGAAAAATCCACTCGCCTGCTTTAGCTCTTTTCTCTCTTGAACACGATCCAAAACGGTTGCTTATTTTGGTAGTTCTGCTCCCCATGTTTGTCAAGAGTACCTGATCCTTCCCAGCCCACAAGAAATAACTCAGGTACAACTACAGTTCTCTGGGGTGAGCCCCTGCTGTACACAAATCCCATCCTTTTTCATTGCTTTTTCTGGCTCTCTGGATGTTTGAATTAGTGGAAGGAGCTGAGGGGAAGCCAGGACTCCATCGTTCTGGCCGCCCTCTGACAGTGGGGTGAAGGGTAAAGGCACCCACGGCCACCGCTGCCCAGGAGCTTCTGGAAATTTTCTTCTAGCCTTATTGATTCTTTGAGTGTGAATAGACAAAGGACCAAAGTTACTGGTAAGTAATCTCATTCCTCCTTTCTGTCATGAAGAAGTCCTTATCTTGCCTGTGTTTGTACAGGAAATGAAAGCAGAACTGATATTTTTCCAGCAGTTGAGGACCATCTGTACTACAACGAACTCATCACCTGCCAGATTCATTCAGAACATCTCTTAGTCCATATGTCTTGTGTATCCACGATAAAGAAGAGATGTATGAGCCCTTTCTTCTCCCTGTGACCTTCCAAACAGTTTGGCATTTAGCCTTAGTGCTGATACATGAATTCTCCAGATTAATATCTGGTTTTGATTGCGCTGACCCATTTTAGTTGCAGAGGGTATATTTATTTCTCACCAGTTTTGAAGGACTGTACTTTTTTTAGACATTGCATAAGGAATCTATCATCTGCAAATAATTAAAATTAGACACTAGAAATGACATTGTATTGCTAATGAGCAGATGTGTCTACTTATACCAGTGGAAGAACAGCTGTACACATAAAAAACGCTACAGCGACCCTAAACCGGCATTATGTATTCTGCTACAGGCCTGTAACTTCATTTAGAGATTAAAGGGAAAAAAGTAATCTCTCCATGTAAAATATAACCATTTTTGATTTTTTTTCTTCACATTTCTGTAACTCTCTTCCCTTTATAATTTGAATGAAATTTGCAAGTCTCAGATTAAAGGACAAAGCACCTTTGTCCTGTATTTCAAATGTTATTAAGAGCCCTGATGGTTTCAGTATTATTACAAGGTGTAACAAAAAAACCAATAGAAATACAAAATCTGTTGTCCCCAGACATATTAAATATATTCAAAATAGAATTACCGACCCCTCAGGGAGCCATTCTTGGTCCAATACTCTTCAATATTTTCATTAATGACTTGGAGGATATAGTGGAGAGGATGCTCATTAAATCTGTGGTAAAGACATTGCTAGGAGGCTCTTGGAGGAAACAAATAAAACATAGCTCTGTGTTGATAAATTAAAAAAAGCCATGGAAATCGATATGCTGAGACTCAATAAAGATAAATGTATATTGGTTCATGCAGGACTGAAGACTCGACGATAGACAGATGCACTATATGTGAGTTGTTTGATAGGAGACAGTGTCTTCCATTGCCTTCAGGTTCTTCTAATTCCCGCTCTCGCCAATGAAATCTCAGTGATGGGACTTTTAGTTGACTGATGTCTAGCCATCCCACCAGCAACCAATTTAGTGGTCCCTTGCCCATAATCACCTCATAAATACCTGCAGTCTATACTTTTTGCAAAGTAGCAAAGAGAGTCTTTGCCGGTGGTGCTAACCAATATTGCCTTTTGAGAATGCAACTTCATTTCTTTCATGAACTGAAATGCCTAATGTTATGTTGTTCCCGTTCTTTGTCCTTTCTCTAGAACTAAATATGCATTAAAAATAAATACATATTATTAGGCTGTTTTGCATCCCCAGGAATTTTAGCTGTCATGACCTAATTTGCATATTAGGCTCTTTTTATCCATATAAATTAGAATAGACTTTTTCTGACCTATATTTCCAGTTTAGGAGATGTTGTTTTTCCATATCACAGTGAGAAGCTGAGATTTGACTCTGCATCTTTTTTAATGAAGGGGATTATTCGCCAGTGCAGTGGTTGCTGAGAGGGCTGAATAATTTGCATTATGAAGTGAGTGGTGCTGAATCAATTCTGGCTCAAGGGCAAAAGTCCTTCTGGGCTCTGATTTCTTCTTACCTTTAAACTACTTTTAGCTTATTTATTTTATATGTGACAATGATGTGTTAAGCAGTTTTCCAGAACTACTAAAAATTAACTTCATCTTTCAGTATTGCTACAGTCCGTAATAAAATGGTTCCCTGAAGATGAGAAAAGCCATGGCATCAGTCTTTTCTGCCATTGAAGATGACACTGTGACTCTTATGCTGTGGGAAACATGAACCCAGCAGTAACCTGAAGGGATTCCTTTTGTTCATAATGCCGGTATCTGCTAAGAACAACTTTGGAAAGTGCTTTTATTGTCTTACGGTCATCCTTGGGATCACTCCTGGGTTATTTTGTGATTATAGCATAGCTGTGTTTGTAATTGAGGAGAGGAAGAGGAAGGGGTAAGGAAGGGAATCTTCATTTTATTCAGGCTTGTTGATTTTTAACTTTTGAAGGAAAATCTGGACTTCTCAATGCTTAGGACTGTCTTCGGTAGCTTTCAAATATCCATGAAGTCCAAATATCCATGGGTATGCGGTGTGAACAACAGCAGCTGGATTTGCATGTGTATTTATAGAATTAGAAAAGAGCAACCTCAGAAGGTCTTTTTCTGCAGACTTTTTTGATGGACTGTTCCTAATCTTTATACAAGGGAAGCAATAGACAAAGTCAGAACAAAGTAATACCAAATATTCTTTTCTTTTTCGAATAACCCACTAGTGAATCTACTGTACTTGGGTCTAGAAATCTGAGGCACTGAAGCATGGCATCATTAATCATAGTTTATGGTGATTATTAGCAGGCTTTTAATCTTTGTTTTCATGTATAATTAGGTACAAGAGGTCAATGCCGACTCTATTCTAAACAACAATATTTTCAGTGAATGACTGTTTTTCTCTGCCTGCAATTTTCTCTTGCATATTTATAAGAGCATACTTTCTGTGTTCTGAGAGAGCAGTGTCCCATGAGTTTATCTGCTGATAAAAGCAAATGACAACATTGTTATTTTTATTATCGCTAATTATTTTTACTACTATTGCAATAACACCTGGTGGATCATAGCAGGTTTAGATTCATAGTGTTAACACATGCCTAAATTTAGGCAAGACATTAGTGAGCAACAGATAAATGAAGAGAGAGGAGAAGGCACATGATGAAAACAATAGCAAATTTGTGTGATTCCATAGCTGAGCTCTGTGTAGTACCTGATCTGAATTGCTCTATTTCTTAATTATACTTTATCACATGATCAGTAGTTGTCCAGCTTATTGTAAGCATCGCAACACAGCTAGTCCATGAAGAAAAGAGGCAATGAGGGTCCAATTCAGATGCCTAAACAGAAATGTCCTTCGCCACGCCAGATCCTCTTGGACATTCTGCCTGTCTTCCAGTTGGGGCTCCCTTATAGTATGTCACGTCCTCCAGTCTCTTCTAGACATCTCTGCTCTATGCATTTATTTGGTTTTGAAGACTATCAAGATCTTCGGTCAGATTTGTCTGACCAGCATATACACGTCAGGTAGGATAAAGACTGAGATAAAGTCACCTAAATTTAGATGTTTCCATGGGCATGGAGTGTCTCAGCTCCCACGATTTTCAGTGGAGATCTAGTCAACACAATTGACTCGCCCCAAATTAGGCACCTATGTTTGGTCAGCTTTTGGTTGCCTAAACCTGAAAGTTTAGTTCCAGCTGCACCGATAAATACTGTTTAAAGATTCCACTCCCGTCCTAAGTTCACCCAGCCCTGAGGCAGATTTTTAAGAGGAGGCACCTCTGAAAGGGCCTAATGTCTGTTTATGACAGAAAAAGTCTAAAAACTTGTCTAAACCTAATCATTTAACTTTTGATTAAAGTTAAGTAAAAGCCAGTCCCCTGCAGTAAGTTTAATGCCATTAAGGATGACTTATGTATATATTCACCATTCTATTTGCCTGTTCTATGCACTACTGGTAAAGATGTATTTTCAATTAATAATTAGAAATGGATTAAAATTCCTATCTGCCGGTGACGCTTGATACTTGAGCTTTGTGACACTCGTCAAAAACTAACCTATGTTTTTTTGTGGGCTCAAGTAGATCATGCACTTCCTTCAAAGGTCAAAGAGCATTCCAAAATGCATGTAAGCAATGTTATATCTGAATGAATCAATAAATAACAAAGCATACAGGGAACTGTTCTTTCAGACCAAGTCTTCATTCAGACTTTCTAGTTTTGTAAAATATTTTAACTATCTTGAGAAGCAATGTGATGCATTTTATAACTATTGAATAATAATGCTAATAAAAAGCAAAGAGAATTGGTCAGAGATAGAGCCTACTTTTCAGTAGAGAATCATTCTTCCGGAAAGCCATGTGGGTTTTTTTTTTTCTTTAATTCTTTGTAGACTAAATAGTTATTCTCTCATTAGGATTTATAATTGGATGTTAACCATGTCATCAGCCCTTCGTAGAGTCCATCCCCTGTAGCACAGGAGGGCTGCACGTACCAATTCCTATCCCTGATTCGGGTCAGGCCCAGTTTCTCCTGGATTTCATGGGGTTTCATGGCATCAGGCAGGTCCTGCTTGTTGGCGAAGACGAGGATGATGGCATCCTGCATGTCCCTGTCATCGATAATGCGGTGGAGCTCCTGGCGGGCCTCGTGGATGCGGTCGCAATCGGCGCAGTCCACCACAAAGATCAACCCTTGCGTGCCCGTGTAGTAGTGCCTCCAGAGGGGACGGATCTTGTCCTGGCCCCCGACATCCCACACGTTGAACTTGACGTTTTTGTAAGTAACCGTCTCCATGTTGAAGCCCACGGTGGGGATGGTGGTGACATATATAGGGGCGGTGTACTACTACCTCTTCTTGAGGACAGCCTGTCGTTTCCACTAATGGACAAAAGGGAGACCTGATAACTCTTCATGACTCAAATCTGATAATGTTGGAGGCCTGCATAAAGTCCCTGGTATACCATATGGGAATGTCTCTGTGAACAACTAAGGGGAAAGCAACAGTTATTGACCTACATGAAATACATGTGATATATGTGCTTCTCCTTCACTGAAAAAAAAACGCTAGCATATGGACAACAGAAGATAAACGTTGGAAGCAGAAAAAAATGGTGGGCATTTTGCTGGATTGAACTTAAAACCTACCACTGCAGAGTTATGCATTCTGAAAGTTGCCCCTGTATTTCATATTGGATATAAAGCTGACTGCCAAAACTGTAGAGACCAATGCCCAGGAAATGGGTTTGGTGAATGCAGAGGGGCAGGAGAGATTTATTCCAGGTGGGAGAAGGAGGACGTGAAGAATCTCCTGAGAGGGTTTCTCTTGTCAGCTTGTAGTTCTTGGATCACTTTTCCCAGCAGATGCTAGGGTGGGCCGTACTAATTTAGTATGGTGTGATGATGGTATGTGAATCACAGAATGGTTTGGGTTGGAAGGGGCCTTCAAAGATCGTCCAGTCCAAGCCCTCTGCCCTGGGCAGGGACATCTTTCACTGGATGAGGTTGCTCAAAGCCCCATCCAAACTGACCTTGAACACTTCCAGGGATGGGGCATCTACAACTACCCTGGGCAACCTGTTCCAGTGCCTCACCACCCTCTTGTAAAGAATTTCTTCCTTATGTCCAATATAGAATAGAATAGAATAGAATAGAATAGAATAGAATAGAATAGAATAGAATAGAATAGAATAGAATAGAATAGAATAGAATAGAATAGAATAGAATAGAATAGAATAGAATAGAATAGAATAGAATAGAATAGAATAGAATAGAATAGAATAGAATAGAATAGAATATCAGTTGGAAGGGACCTACAATGACCATCTAGTCCAACTGCCTGACCACTTCAGGACCGACCAAAAGTTAAAGCATGTTATTAAGGGCATTGTCCAATGGGGTCATATTGTGATGGCTTTTGGTATTGCAATGCTGTTAAACCTTTTGGATAGGGTGTCATTAGGGTCTACAGATAGTGATGATGGACTACTCTTTATCTCTGTCACTGTATCAACTGCACTCCTCCCCAGTGAGTTGGGATGGGAAATTGTGTAAGAGATGAGGAAGCTGTAGAAGGCCTGGCAGGGAAATTGATATCGTTACAGGGTGGTGCTGAGACTATTTCCATTTAGCTCAATCCCATGGGACCTCTTTTCTTGGCTGTTCCTCCCCTCATCTCACAAACCCATTTGCACGCCTTCTGCATCTTAGTTCTCCTCTGGTATTTTGCTGGAAGAGAGGAGGAAGGCCTTCCTCCTCACATCTGCACCAAAAGGCAGTGCAGGTAGAATCATAGAATCATTAAGGTTGGAAGAGACCTCTAAGATCATCGAGTCCAAATGTATCACTGCTTCAGCTCTGGGGAGAAGGCAGAGGTGTCATGTACCTGGTTGGCATAGGTCAGAGTCAAGCCTGGCCACACTGGGAAACATTGTGAACTTTGAGACATGACTGCTGTGGCAGGTGCCACAAAATCAAAGATTTATAAAGCTGCTCTTTTTCACTGTTATTTTGGTTTTGTTGTAGCAGCATGTTGGCCATCGGTGGTGGGAACAGGCAAGATTTCTTGTTGCAGCAAATTGGTGGCAGCAGCTCATCCCATTCCCACAAAATGTCCTTGCTAAAAGAGTGATGGAGCGTGTTCTCCTGTGTCTCCATCAGTGTTTCTGGGTATGTTATGGCATTAATGAAGAATCTGTTGTCTGAAAAACTCTCTACTTAAAGAGCTATTGTTATTTCATACAGTGAGTGTTGTATTGACTGTTATCAACAAGCTCATTTACACCAGCACTGGAAATCTTAAACAAGTACGAATTTGTAATCTCTTTGTCCTTGGTGATACTCAAAACTGGACTGGACAAGGCCCTGGACAACCTGCCCTAGCTGACACTACCTTGAGCAGGGGTATTGGACCAGAGACCTCCACAAGTCCCTTCCAACCTCAGCAAATCTGTGATTCTGTTTTAGCTTCAAAGCTATGCCAGAAAACCTGTAATCTGGTGGTTTGATGAAGGTTAAAGACCAGACGTCTTTGCAGCTGACGTAAATTATTAAAAACATTGCTGTAGGCATGATGTTCTAAGTGTATGTGCAAGTTGGAATGTGGCTAGTATTTGCTGTCTTGATCCCAAAGCAAATGAGGAAGACCAAAACTATAGTTTCCTCCTTGACACTGAAAACCATGTTTATTGAAAGCTTTGTAAACCTCTTGGTCTATTGACAGTATAAAAGTTTTCTTTAATATGTACAAGCTCATTAATGTATCCTAACCTTCCGAAGAAACTTTTATATTTCATTTATCCTTCCTGCACTCCAGCACCTTGAAAATCATCAAGAACTCTCAATCCCCAGCACTGTAACTAACTTCTTTTCTATTAACATTTTTCTCCTTTAATCATTTGCTATAAAGAGTTTTACTTTCCCTTGGCAACTTTTAAGCCGTATAGATATAATCATTACAGTGATTGATGACATCAAGCCAGGGTGACATGGTGCAATTGATTTTTACTAAATAATTATATGATGAGCTGGAAGAAGGAGTTTTATTAGTCTTAACTCAGCAAGGATTGATTGGGGAAAAGAAAATGACCAATCAGTATATCAGGTTTCTGCGGTTATAAGAAAATAAGTGACAGCTGCGGAAAAGTCTATACATCACAGAAAAAATTACGACAAAAATAAGAGCTATGAACTGCTCTTTAAAATTTCACTGGGTGGCCCAGAAGAGTCTGGCAGACCTTAGCCAGTTATCTCCATTATGCTTGGGATCCTCTGAGAATAGCAAGGGTGACGAATGATGCCATTACATTTTTTTATTATTTTTAAACAGAGGGAAGATAAGGAGTGTTGTATAAGTATTACTTTCAAGTCATTGCAGGGTTGAGTCTTCAAAAGAAATCCCTGATTTAGCCAATAAAATAAATAAAGTATATTTTGCTTTAGCCTTCTGTAGGTAATATATCCAAAAATCACTGTTTTGAAACAAATCTGCTTGTTTGCAATTAATTCCCAATTTCTAAAGCAAAAAAAAAAAGAAAGTATACTACTGGGAAATATGTTTTTTTTATTAATGCTGTGGATATTCCTATTTCTTATTGACCTCAGGATACTCTGGAGTTACACAGGAAGGACAATGACCTACCTAAGGTGCATCTCAACAGAAACTCACACCGTAGCGTAACAGCAGTGTAACTGCTTGAAAGGGGCAACTCTTTGCCCCAGGCAGGAAGACACTGTAGTTTTGACAAGGTATAGAAACCACAAAGGAAAAAGCACCGACCAGCTGAACAGAGGCAGGGATGATTTAATATATTCTGATCACTCAAATCGAAAGAGAGCTAGTATTTGCTACTTTGATGCCAAAGAATATGGGGGAGGCCAAACCCAAGTCATTCCTACCCAGGTGCCTCAGAAGATATCGAAGTGTTATAAGAGGGCTTTTTAGAGCCATTTCTTTAAGTGTTATCTACATTTTGGGAAATAATAGTTTTTCCAGCAGCAGTGTGTTTCTATTGCATGGCAATCTCAATCTGGGAATCGTTCCTTTTGCAGGATCTGGGAGACCATCACAGCTCCCTGTCCTTTCCATCTACTATCCTGCGGCCACAAATTTCTGTTTCATATAAGTCAGAGCATGCACTCAGCTCTTGAGGGCATTTTTTGATTAATTGGTGTTCTGGTCTCTGCTGGCACAGTGAGGAAATTTTATGTTCTCCAGAGCGGTCCAGGCTGAGAACCGCTGAGGTGCTTTGGTCAGCCAAAGTAAAATTCCTAAATATGATCCATGCCCAAGATCTAAACACATTTAGAGCTCCAAATGCCCTCATCCTCACTGGTTCTCTAGAGACAAGAGCTTACGGGGACTGGCCAGTGCTCACACAGGCACTGTGCTTTGGGCTTATACTCTTTGGCACCATGCAGCCGTATCCAAAACCATGTATTTTTGTATCTTGCCAGAGAGGTGCAAATTCTATGCTTTTCTATCAGTTCTAAATTCAGCCTCTCTATCTAAACATCTCTTTGACAAGAGATTTTACGGCTGTTCTCAACATAGCAGCTGATTTTCTTTGTCTCAGGTATCAACAGCAGGTGCCAGCCTTTTGACTCCAGGCTGTATTTGTTCCTGTTACCGTTGGATGTGTTCCTGATCACCGGGTCAGGGTGATAGATACTTGCTTTTTTTGCCAGTTACTGTCTTGCACCATTGACATTAGTAAAGCACAGCCAGATGAAATGGGGTGATCTTGGAAACGCTGGGCTGGCCAAGGGGGTTCTGGTGTCAGAATCCTGGAGGACCTGATGTGAAGCTCAAGGACCTGCCTCTGCTCTGAACCTTCTTACACCAGCTACAAATCAGGTAAATCACCGAGGCTTTGGCTTCCTCTGCATCACGGCAGGGACATTGAAACGCTGCCTGGTTGTCTCTAGTTACAGAGATTCTGATCAACACTGGGAACGAGTCCTCTGGGTGTGCTTTGTGACCAAGTGGACCAGGTCTGATGCTACGTGTAAGATGACGTTCTGCTTTCAGGCCTCTGGAAGCTTTTCCGCAAACTACCTATTAGAGAGAATTGGGCTTGAGATGACTCAAAATGTATCTGCTGGTCATTACAGCTGCAGAGAAGGCTTCTTCTGTGTTATTTCATTCTATCATTGCAAAGTTTCTGAAAGAGTTGGTGAAGATCTTTCTTCCTGTCGGAGACCTCATTTCTCAGTGTTAATACATTTTGTTAACGTCTTTACGAAGCAACCTGGTTACTGTCTCGGCCTAGAATGAAAAAGAGGTTCGGACCCTGCTGACAGATTTCCCCATATTTTATATCCTTGATGAAAAGAGTTCTCTCCTGGCTTTACCCTAAATTCTATCCCTAAATTGGCAGGCTTTGCACAGAGAGTGACTTTAAGACGTCTTGCAGAAGAACAGTTGTAGGCAATCAGCATTTCCGTGCCCAGGAGATCCAGCTGCTCTGAAGATGTGCAGCTGATGTTCTGTAGGAATTATTCCTTCTTCCAGTACTGAAGATTTAGACAAACCTGATTGACTGATTTGATTTGGAATTAAAGCAAAATCATGTGCATCTCTTAAAAATGGAGTTTGGCACAGGTGAAAAAGAAAACTTTCTTCTTCTCAAGTGCAAATGTCTTATTCTGATAAAATTCTTCGTAGAGAATTTTTGTGGGAAATCTAATCCTGAAATGCATCCATTAGTGATAATAAATATTGCTTTAATCCATCCAATCCATAATGTCAAGAGCTTTATTCATTTTTCTATGAAAATGTAACAAAAATAGTGGTCATTCAAAGTACTTCTAAATCTCAATGTTTTTATAATGCTTGATTACAGTTTGCAATAGATACTGGTTTTGAAGGGTGTTAACAGATGTGTTTTGAGTCCTCTTTAATTACCTGGGACCTTGTAGGCAAGGTGAATGGCTTGAAGCCTGTGGAGATTATTTGTGGTTTTAGTTGTATTATTGTAAACTTAGAACAAATTTCTTGACTTCAGTGGAACCATTTTGGTGCACAGAAGATAAGAGGTTGGTTCATTGTCTCAGCAGAAACATTTTTTTCAGATTCTAATGTGCATCCAGTGTAGCTAGAATCGATGGCAGCGATGTTGACAATCCCTTGTAAGAATGGCTTTTGATTTAGCAGTACACAATATCTTCCAATGTGTTTGCCAATGTTATTAAATCAATTATTTATATTTTTGCATTCTTATCTGAAGCCTAATGTGCATAACTGTGGTGTTGTGTTAACAGAGAGAGACAGAATGTCATGATAGACAAAATAAGAAAGGCATTTCAGAAGCGGAAGGAAAGTTAACTACAGATGACATTGTAGAATTTTTAGATAGCCAAGCAGAGATCATTTTTGATTCAGTAGACTTTCTTTCAAAGACAAGATTGTTAAGCTCAATCATCCTACCACAGTTGTTCAGTAAATTGAATTTCTTGCCTTGTTTGCTACTCATTGAGTTAGTGAATCTCAACAAGTAAGACTTGCCAGAGGGTTTTAAAAAATCAGTGACGGACCCTTGAGAAGTAAGTTTGCACATGTGAGGTACATTACAAATAAGAACAGCAACAGTGGCAATCGATTATGTCTGTACACATGGAATTTATTTTGTTTTATTACCTCGTAGTTTTTGTGGCTTAGACAATGTATTAGCTACTTATTGTGGGAGATTTAGGTACAAATTGATTTAAGTAACAAGTAAAAATAAATGACATTTTAGCTTAGATGATTGATCACATTAAAGCTACACTTTGAGGTAATACTTACAATACCTGTTCAGTCTTCTTCATAGCTAGTGGATGGTTTAACAGCGCAAGCCAACAACTGAGTGCTAGGAGGGGCCGTTATTATCGCACAGTCTGACCTCCTCCTTAACTTCATTAATTTCATCACTGACCTTGTACAGCTCTTTGAGCTTTGGTATATCTTTGGGGAAAACGTATGTCCTTGATGTGAAGCCCTCAGGAAAGGAATGTGGCTTTAGGTGCATTGTTCCAGTGAGAAATGTTCTTCACTATTTGAACGTTGCCTTATTTCCCATCTGGATTTTGTATACTTTGGCTTTCAATTGCTCTACCTAGTTAAATGACTTTGGCAGGACTAAAGAGCCTTATTTCTCAGGTTATTTCTCTATATAGGTATTTGTAAATCAGAGTCAGTTCTCCTCTTAGCCTTCTCTTCATTAAATTAACTAAGCTGACCACTTCCCTATTATTATGTAATGGTGGCACTTGCATATATTAAATAATCTTGTTTATCTTCTCACGCAGAGCACTGTGCACGTGAGCTCAGGCTAAACTCATACTCTTGAAGTGCGTGCTAGAAACTGGCGTACTATATAGTGATCCTCCATTTATAGAGATTTTTGTAATCTGCTCCCTAGTTGGCTGTTAAGTAGTTTGTTAAGCAATAAATAGATTTGTAGAACGCTAATGCTTAAGCTCAAACATCAATCAGCATTAACATATCGTGGCAAAACTAACGCTTTACTGGCCTGTATTCATTTTATGCCTAACTGTTCAGTAGCACCGGCTTTACAAGAGCTCCCTACCACCCTAAAATGCAAAGAAATAAGCAAAATACTCTCTGCCTTGCAGACCACACTATTAAATATTGATGAAGAATGTAGTTGTTGTTCTTATGTGTAACAATGTAACATTTTAGCAGTTAAAAAGTAACCCAAATCATCAGAAAACTCCATAACATTTTTCAGAATCACATTCACTCATGTATACTGTTGGTCACTGAGTGGACTTTTTGTCCAAATGCATCTTTGAAAACATTTCTGCATCTTTTCCCTCATAAATATTTCAGCCAGATTTCATTTGTTTATTGTACTATCCTTTAAACCATTTTTCTGTTTCCTTGGAAAGTACAAGAGGGCTAAAAGTTAGCATGTTTTAATGAGTAGTATTACGTTGATATAGTAGTATCACAGGCTCTTTCTCTACCTTCTGCCCTTTGCCGGGGGGTATCAGGACCTACAGTTTTTCTCCGTTTCATCTCCATAGTCCCGAGAGCTGATGGTAATCTTCAAAGGGGCTTCTGTAGCCTAGTGGCACTCAAAAGACAAATCCTGATGATTTCCAATTTGTCTTGGGTTGCAGTCACTCCAGCTTTTTCACTCACCCAAGTTCACATAAAACACCAGACAAACTCAAAATTAATACATTTTATTACAGCAAAGCAAAAAGTTCTGTTCTAGAATGCAAAATTGGGAACAAGGTTATGAAAGACAGAAACCGCAGAACTGCACTTGCCGTTGCAAAACTGCACCTCCAGATCATTCTTAACGCTAAAGCTCCTCTCTAAGGCTGTTGTTTGACTTCATGGAATGAGATCCACAGCAAAGCTGGCTTGCGGTATTGCTGCCCGAGGGAATGGGAATGGGAATGGGAATGGCTAGCGATGCGAGGCAGCAATGCCTTTGGCCAGCGTGGCTGCCTAGGACTGCATAATGCCAGACCACGTCTGGACTAGTCACCTAAGGGGACAGCAAACTCTCCTCTGCTTTGGCCCCTTATTTTATAGTTTTGTGAGTAGAATCCATCTCGTATTTTGGAAATTCGTACATGAGCAACTTCATACAACTAGTCTTTTGAAGGGATTATGTCTATCAGCAGTAAAGGGTCTAATCCTTGTACCAAAATTACTAATTTATGATATAATTTCAAGGAGTTACTGAGTATGTATAAATAGGGTTTTGTTTTCTTAATGTTAGATATAAACAGTATTATATATTTTTGCCATTCATATTATCCCCACGCAGGTTGCAAATAGAATTTAGTAGAGATTACTTGTATTACTTTGTTTTCTACTTCTCCCAATCTCAAAAAAATTGTGAAAGGGTTGCTGTTCCTAAGCATTACTCACTCTGTAACAGTATTAACGCAGCCAGACTTTCTCCAAACCTCCTCCTTAGTGTACTTCTCTGTCGGAGTCCTCTATGGAGCTCAGATTTGAGAGCTTCGTAAGAGTCATGCCTTCTCTCCGTAACTAGTGGTGATGATGGTAGGAACTGATAACTTCAGAGTTAATTCAGCAATACATGCATGCTAGTCTTTTAGCGACATCATTGCTTTGTGAACAGAGGAGAACAGCTAGTTATCTCCAAGGGTATTTTGAAGCTTTCTGCCATTGAGATGTACTCCTCCAGCACAAGGGAAGTTTTAAGCACTTGGTAAAATAAACTTTTTTTTGTAGCCATTTGCATGGTTCAAAATAAATATTTTAAGAGTACCTTGATTACAGTAACTGCAGCTTGATTATTTAAGGTTTTACATCTGTATTTGACTACTGTGTGATGTACCAAAATGTAAAATGCTCACATTTCATTTGCATGTCATTTAAAAGGAGAGTTGAATCTCTTCAGGACTATTTAACCAAGGAAAGACTTGGACTTCCTAAAAATACCTACTGCGTATGCACGTAAGAGACCGTGCTAATCCGGATGTATGGGACATCCTAAATTTAGGTCTGTTGAATTTATGCCTGCACCCCAGTCAGGTAGGGAGGATGATCCTCATGGTGTTCTGTGTTTTCTCTCTCCCCAGGAATGCGACAAGGTAATGACTTTGGCACACAGTACCGCTCGGCCATCTACACGTTTTCTCAGGAACAGATGGAAGCTGCCTTGAGATCTAAGGAAGAATATCAAAAGGTAACATTGGGCAGGGCGCGGAACTGCTTGACATATGAGCGGAGGTCAAAGATGTCACCAATTAGCACAAAATCACTTCTTGTGCTGTGCACTGTCTCTGTGTTGCTACTGGAGCTCCTCATTCCAATACCGAACTTGCATCATATTTGCTTTAAATTCCAACTTTTGTGAAATGTTTTTTTTTGTATGTGAGTCATTGTGTAACTATGCAGAAAGAAAAATAGTTACTTGTGCGGAGGTAGTTTTAATGTCTTCTGGAGATTTTTTTATGTGGGTGCACCAGAGCAGAAGTCTCTGATCTTAAAGCTATTCAAGCATATCTGGACTCTGTACTCTGAAGGGTGTAGCCTAAATCTCAGACCTAGGAGTTCTTGAACACTGGGGGAAAGTCCTGATGTCCTGGTTTCTGCTTGGTAACTCAGGATCACCCACCTGCTGCATATAAGATGCTTCTATCAAGCCATTCCATAAACGTCTTTGGTTAAATGTGACAGCCCGTGACTTAGTAAGACTATTTGTTTTGACACTAGGATTTGTGTGAGAGAAGATCAACCGTTTCCCTTTCTATACACAGTCCTGTTTTTCAGTGAAGATGTATTCTGTCTCTTCCCTGCCACGTAAGCTATTACTTAACTAAAGGCAGAGGGATTAGTGTCCTATGGTAGATGGCGCTTGGGTAGATGAGGCCCTTAGGGACATGGTTTAGTGGGCATGGTGGTGTTGGGTTGACGGTTGGACTTGATGATCTTGGAGGTCTCTTCCAACCTTAATGATTCCATGATTCTATGATTCTATGGTGTTGCTGCCTTGTAATTGCTGTCTGATCTGCCTAGTGGCCTTGACAATGCAAGATGCAGACTCTACAGCAAAGATATATACATTCTTATAACTTACATGTTATACATCTTATAACTTACATAACTTACTTATAACTACTCACCTAGGACATCAGGGCAATAGACAGAGTAACTATTAAGTAGCGCTAAAAGAGTATCAGCTTTCATGCATTCACTTGTACTATAACTTCACTGAAGAGTTATGCTGAAGAACCAGGGTTTGTGGTGAATACCTAACATTAAAGGTAAAGAGCTGTGTTTTGAGGAGTGAGGGTATAGCAGTCAGAAGCCTGTACCAAGGTACGAAGAGGAGGTGCACGTGCTGAAGTCTTGTGCGGCGGCGGTTTGGTTTTCCTAAACGTGTGTATGACATTGGTGGGCTGAGCTATGTGTGCACTTGTAGGGCTGGTTCGTTCATGCAGTTGGCGTTATTTTGCATGCAAAGGGATGCTCTGAACTGCAAGTAACTAATTTGCAAGTCGTTCTTAGCAGTGTGATAACTGTGCATGTAAATTAAGTGTTCAATGACATATCTATTTTCTCAGGAGTAGCTGAACACATGGGGATAAGTCAGTCTTGCAGGTGTTTATCTTTGTTAACAGAGTGGTTTCGGAAGGTTCGGTATTCATATTTATCATGCAGAACTTCTTTCTACTCATTGTTTACCTTAGATCCATTGCTTTTCCAAATTGTTTTTGATCCTTTTTGTTAACATCTGCTGACCAATATCACACTGTAAATCTTACAGCCTTGTTTGCTTCCCCAACTCTATTATTCTCTGCTGTTACTTGTCATTAAATTAATACTGGCTTGAAAGCAAAATTACGATGTAGAAGATTGCAATATGATATTACAGAAATTTCCATCATCAACTAGATTTTCTTAATGGCACAATTTAAAATTTACCTACTTTGAAGTCTATCACCATTTGAAAAGTGTGTATAATTAGTACATTTATATAATTAGACAGAACTCTGTAAGTGATCACATGTAGGGTTTGTTTTTGCACTGAAGTAAGGGGAAGGAAGGGACTGTGTTGCCAACTAAGGAAACACAGCAAGTATGTACTGAAATTCCTAGAGGATATGCGGTTTCTACGTATTATCAACAACAATATCTACAATATTATCTACTGTGGCATTGCAGTAGCAGTAGAATGGTTGTATTGGAAACATACTGAGCAAAGAATATGTTGAGGAATCCCTTTTCATATTAAATGTTTTGCAGTACATTATTTTAATGTAAATGTGATACAACCACTTTCCTTATTATTGCAGTAATTTAAAATAAATACCAAGCTCTTCCGGCGGTGACACGTGCATATCTATGCACCTGATAATGACAGATAAAACATGTGGGGATGGCGTAACCCTTGATTTTTCCATCATAAGCAGCAGTGCATACCCCAAACGGGGGAAGGACTAACAAGTATTAAAAGTACAATCACTGTGACATGTATGACTCTACAGGTTTTTGGCACAGCAAATGAATAAAAGGAAAGGTAGTTTATTTGCTTGTTGACTGAATAATTGAGCATGTGCTCTTAGATGTCTTTTCGAGCTGAGGACCTGGAAGAGAGTTAAGAATGTCCTTCAAACAGAAAATTGTTTTGTTTTGTTTTGTTTTGTTTTTCATAAAGCCAGATATAGAATCATAGAATCTAGAATCATTAAGGTTGGAAGAGACCTCTAAGATCATCGAGTCCAACCGTCAACCCAACACCCCCATGCCCACTAAACCATGTCCCTAAGCGCCTCATCTACCCGTCTTTTAAATACTTCCAGGGATGGTGACTCAACCACTTCCCTGGGCAGCCTGGTCCAATCTTTAACCACTCTTTCAGTAAAGACATTTTTCCTCACGTCCAATCTAAACCTCCCCTGGCACAACTTGAGGCTGTTTCCTCTCGTCCTATCGCTTGTTCCTTGGGAGAAGAGACCGACCCCCACCTCGCTACAACCTCCTTTCAGGGGGTTGTAGAGAGCGATGAGGTCTCCCCTCAGCCTCCTTTTCTCCAGGCTGAACAACCCTGGATATGATTGACAATCAGATATGATTGTTAACTTAAAGGAAACATTTTTGTTTGCCGAGGATAGAAACCATACAACCCCAAGGTTTATATCATTAATATCATTAATTATATCGTTAATATCATTAATATCATTAATTATATCATTAATATGATATAAATATTTATATCATGAGTTCCTGCCTCCATGACAGGCTAACCTGAAGCGCTAGCTCCTCTCTAGAAGCCAGATAGCTGTGTTCAGCTCTGTCTACGTTTAGCAAGCAGTATGGGCTGAGAGGAGCAGATCTGCAGAGCAAAACAGTCCGTATTGAGGACCCGGAGCACACTATATGCGTTTCAAGAGGGTTTCCTTTTCAGTAGCTGTAGTTTGGTCCTCTGAACCACGTGCCACTAGCAGATGGAAGTCAGTGGTGCATTTCTGGTTTAGCTCCGTCAAAAGGAATTGGGTTCATTTATCCCAAGACCGCTCTGTGAAGTGAACCAAAGCATGATAAGTGACAATGATCGGGAGATTTATTACAAAAGCACACTTCTGCTCCAAACTGAAACGCTAACGTAGCTTACACCTTTAGGGTAGTGCTATGCTTGAGTGGAGGAATACTGTAGTTAAGTGCACCACCTCCCTAACTCCTGCCAGCCTACGAGTGAGAATCATAATGCGCATTGAGCCCGAGTATCCTGCAGGGTTACATCTATTTTAAGTTGTGAAACTTGTTGCTGATTCATGCAGCTGTTTTAACAGCTGAGAAATGGCAATACAGCAATGAATATGCATTGAGCCATGCATCTTTAGCTGTTGATGAAGCTGAATGCGTACGGTCAGAGTCGGCTAGTGGTAATATATATTATAATACAATAGTGCTGCCGGTAAATTGTAACACAATGTAAGTGTAATCAGAAAAACATAAAATGAGGGCTAGGGCTTGGTGAAAGTACTGCGAATGAGCTGTTCCATCAGTTTTGCCTGAAGCTGAAGTTTTTTAATACAGTTGAACCTGAGGTTACTCAATTTTCAAGACAGTTGCTAGGCTGGATTTGGTTTTCAACTGAATTATCTAGGCAATAATCCAAACAGTGACATCAGGGTGGGAAGACATTTGTATTTATTTTTTCTGAATCGGAGGCCTGCGTTTGTTTTGTCAAGCGCTAACGCTGGGTTTTCAGGCTCCGAGAACATACTGAGTCGCTCCCCTGCATGTTTGGCTTATGTTAAAACAGCATCCCCAAAATGCCAACGTCTCTGCATCCTCCTGTAGGACAGCACCGACAATGAACGTTGTGCACAGGGAGCAAAATGCGGGTCTATTACTTTGTTACAAAAGCAAATATTTGGCAGGCAAAGATCCTTCCACAAAGCAACTAAAGGGCCTCTCTGTGGATAAATAGGAATGAATTGGGTCTTGAGCTCTTGACAGAGGTGCTGGGTGATAAGCAGGTAATAAGCTCCTGATTTGTTATAGCCAAGAGAAGCTGGTGGGGAGAGTTGCTGTCATTTGCTCTTATAGTTTTTGGAGGGAGTTACAAGGGCTCAGAGAGACAGGAGTATAGAAATGTCGAGATTTTATGAAGATGTTAAAAATGTGGCCTTTACTAAAGTCCAGAGAACTGGAATGAATTTATTTTTTTACTGAACATACAGGAAACGTAGAGGACGTACAGAAGTAACATTTTTTTTTCGCCCTTAGAAATGGATGGAGCTTTGCTAGGAGTAATGTCATACATTGTTTTTATGATTTGGACTGTAAGGGGTATAATCTTGGAAAGTTTCTCTGCACGAGTAGGTTGTGATGCTGATAGAAATCCTCTCTGAAATCTAAACCAGCTGGTCAATAGACTGAGAAAACAAATCTAATAAAAGCCAGAGTTACAGAGGAAAAAAAGAAAGAAGCAATGCTAATTGTTTGCTTTGGGGCCTGCGAACGTGTTTAAGAAGTTCAAAAAGTATTGTAAGTAGGGGTGAAGAAATTAAATTTAAAAATTAAAATTTAGTATAAATATAAAAAATCCAGGCAATTGAAACTAACCCACTGCCCAATCTGTTAGTCTGGAGTACAGTCTCTTTGTGGAAATGTCAGGACCTATAAAACCGTAGGTGGGTAGACTTTCTGGAGATCTTGAAGGGAACAGTATACGACGCTCAGAGAAGAGACTGGATCACACTGCGGCCATAGCAAATGTGTTTCTGTGAAGGCCTGAAGAAGGTGCTCAGTTAAATGACTGAAACTATCTTTGGCTTGGTCAAATAGTCATTTTTCGTTGCATTTTGTCACACAGCATTTTCTGTTAATTTAACGAAAAACTTGGCCTGACAAACATCAATTTGACCAAACATCTAAAATTTCTTTTTGAATCAAGTGACCAAAGGATAACTGTGCTGGGCTAAATTCCCTATTGGTGTAACTCCACAAGAGGCAATATATTTGTACAATGGGTTAGTTTTACCCATATGCTTTATCGCATATGCACACGTGCAACTGAGAAGGGAATCCTTCAACCGATAACTTCAAATGTACTGTTTGGTTTCACAGATGTAGGTATTGGAGCACCTGAACCTGAAGCACCATTGGTTTTTCTCTGTGCTTCTGTTTTTTTGTTCTGCATGAGTTTTACAGTGATGGGTTTTTTTTGGGGGGAGATGGGTTTTTAGTTTTGTTTTGTTATTTACCTTTTAAAGCCCTGAACAGTTATGTGATAAATCATGGATGGCCATGGGAAGAATGGGGATGAATATTGTTTTATACGGTTGTGGATTTACAGTGCTATCGTTCATTTGCAATGGCCAAATTTCAGTGTGGCTACAGTTACATGATAGCACTCCTGATCCAGAACTTGCTCACAGGAGGTCTGTGAACGCATTGAATTAACGCTTTTGGTAGTTTTCCTGAAGCTCCTCTTTGGTGGGATAGTCAGATACCGTGTCTTAGCCGAGAGCTGAAAACCAGCTGCTGGCCAGTGGTTGAAGCTCCCTTATTTCCTTGTGAAGTGGAAGTGCTTGCACGAGCAGTACTACGCTCCACTGGAAGGACTCAACTAACCACCGACCCGGGAGTTCACATTTACCCAAAATGGAGTAATTCCCAGGGCCTGATTCAGTTGCCCATGCCTAGTGGTGTTGGGGAAGCCCGAGCGTATCTCAGCCAACCTACAGCTGCCACTCTACAGCACACAAGTATCCCTCAGGGGCTGTACCATATCTGCCAGTCCTGCGTAGATAGCTGAAATACCCTGGGCACCTCAAATAGCGCTAACTGCCTATATTTAGGTACCTGATTTTAGGCACGCTCCGATCTCTCGTGACCGTAAGGGAAGTTCAGATACCTAATTCACATGTGGACCTCACCAGGTATAAACCAGGTTGTGATGGATGGATGCGTTCCGCAGAATAAGGGAAACAGTGAATTAGTACTGGCCAGCGTAAGAGGCGAGAGTCTGCAGCTCAGCAGCCTAACAGATACTGTGAAACTTCCATGAGCTTGCCGTGGGATGATGTGGGGACAAACCAGCTAAAACCCTCAGCTGCAAAAAAGAGCTTTATATTTGGTATCATAGAAAAGAGGAGAGATTTAAAAGCCGGAGGTTCCTGGCCAGCGCAATGAGCTTTGGAGCAGAAATCTGCAAGGAAATGAAGTGGTCAGAGTTGTATTTGTCAAGGCTGGAGGAAAGACCATTTACAGACTTACAGGATCGACAGTTCTGAGGTTTTGATTGCGTGAAGGAATGCCTTGTGGAGTGAATTTACAACATTCAGCTGTGGTTTTATGTAACGTGCTGTGTGAGTTTAGAACATGCTTTGGCTGGGAGACAGTTTTTCACGTGTTTTTTGGCTGGGAAAAGTTAAATAGCTCTTTTAAAAAGTAGGTTGTTGTTATTAAAGCAATACAATCGAGTCAATAAAAAAATAGCACCTGCTTACTCCTCTTCAAATTATGTCTATTTCAGAGCTTCACGTATCGAATTAGCTTTGCTTCACTCTGATGTGAATAGTAGCTACTTGATTCCTGATTGATGGTGGTAGTTCTTATGAAAATAAGCAAACCTGATCTGATAAGCTAAGCCATTATTTATTTTGTAATCACTCTTCTGTGCTACAGAGATACCCTTTTTATGTTCATCCTTCTTTGAGAAAGCTGCATTCAGCTACGGATGAGGAGGTTTTGTGTGAGCAGTTGCCAACTCTTTTCATATTACCTTAAACTGCAGAAAATTTGGCTTCTTTGTCACTCCCAGAAAATTTGGCCACCTTGCGGCAGAAAGATAGCTCAAAACTAATGCACACTTTTGACTGCGTTTCTTGATGGCAGTGGCAACAAGATAAAAGCTTTAATGGCATGAACTTAGGATACTGCAGTAGGCTTGTTTGAGTTTCTTCGAATAAATATGTCTGTGAGATGACCTGTCCTATTGTCACTGATTAACAACCCACTTGTGCTTTCTTTGTTGAATTTATGCTGAAATGCATCTACATGATGCATTTATGAAGTTTTACGGTTCTCTGCTGTGTCTATTTTTTTCTACCTTTTTGATAGGGAATTCTGTTATGATAGGCATGGTCAGCGCCCTATGGTTTTCTCTGCAGCCATAACATGCGAAATCAGAGTTTGCTCAATATTATAGTTATTGTTCTTCTGACCTTTCTTAATAAATTTTCCTACATTTCTGGGCTGTAGAATCTCATCTCATGTTGTGGGAGGAAAAACATCTTAATATCGCCACCAAGATGACTTTACTTTGAAACAATGAGGTGGACAGGATGTGTATGTCCAAATGAAAACACAAACGAGCATCCCTGGAACGCACAGGAGGATTAAGGACACCTCCCAAAACTCACTGAGGCAGAGGAGAAGTGCCACCATCCCATGCTGAGTGCAGCATGCTACCAACTGCATACTATTTCTGTTCCCCTGGATGCAGCAACAGCACATGTTGCTTGCTTTTATCAATGCTGAAGAAGGCAAGATTTTTCCGTAGCTTTCGATTCTGCAGGTATGCTGTTCATTTGAGCAAAGGCCGGGCGTTTCACTTAGCCCGCTGACTGTTGCAAATATAGCTAATCATGCATTTGAAGTTAGAACTGTGAACAACATTAAGAAACCGCACTTTCTATTTTACAATCATTTTTTCATCTGGGAGGTCATGGAGTTCAGCAAGGAAGCTATTTGCTTTATTGTACTGTGAATGTGAAGCCAGTGCTTCAAGCTAACACTTATATTGGACATTTAAACTAATATTAGAAATTGCCCTACAATAAACCAATGTAAATATCAGATAGATTTGACTCCAAGAATGGGTTGTAAATAAAATGTTTCCTGCTTTGTATTGCTTGCTCTGTTCAGCTTGCCAGTAATGTAAAAACATCCTAAATTTGTCTAGACATCAAGTTTTCATGTACTTATGCAGATGAATTCTCAACCTTCAGGGCAGATCTCGATGCTGATCCAGAAGATGAAGATTTAAAGGGCTAAGCTGACTTGCCTACAGGAGTCTAGTGCCATCTGAGATGTCCTACCCTATCTGACCTGGCCTCCAGCTGCCACTCCAGCTGGGCACAGATCTCCTCTGGGTCCTAGGTCATACCAGTAGTAAGACAACATAGTGTTGAGTCTGTAGTGATGCCAACACACTGAAGCTAAATACCTTTACATCAGCCTGTAAACGTGTTCCCACATGGTTCAATGGCATCTAGGATAATTTTGAAGGGCTTCTAGTTCGGGCTTTTGAATTTCTTGATCTTGATTATGCATCTGTTATAGCACACTAGAAGTTTCACAAGCATATTGAATGTCAGGAGCATCAATTTGATAATGATATTAATAATGATGGTTCAAGTGTACACAGTGATTTACAGGGAAAAGGATATCGTTCCTTCTCTTAAGGAAGCTCTCAAGGAGCTTAGCTTAACTAAGAGATTAGTTAAGGGGAGGACATGATAAAATAGTCTAGAAGAAGGTCAAGGCAAAAGAAAGATGATTATGATTAGCTGTTGCTGTTCTGTGTCAGATCTTGTTGTCTTTGGGTTAAATGTAGCCCTTAAAACTGACTTAAGCAAAAATTTCCAGGAAACGAAAACTGAGAAATCATCTTGAGATGTGTTGAGTCTCGAGATGTGTTGAGAATGTTGTGTCTTAATTCTGCTCTGGCCTTTGAATCTATCCATGTCCAGGTGAAAGATAAGCTTGTAGTGGGACTCTCTGCATTGATCTGGAGAGGGGGAGAGGGGTTGGCCTGGTTTAGAGTTTCCATACAAATTAAAAAATGAAACAAAAAGCCTTTTTTTTTTTTTAAATGACACATGGATTTTTTAATGAGCATGGTGAAGTCTGGGAGCGTTACTTCTGCTATCCAAACAGTTTGCTTATCCTTAGTGCAAAGCTGTGGAATCCAAAGAACACTACTCAAACCTCAAGTTTTCTCAGTGACAAAAGTGTGTCTAAGCCAGAACTCAAGTAAGTACTCATGGAACGCTTTTGCACTGTTTATCCAACTCTAAAATATAAAGCCAAAAATTTATCTGAAAAAGGGCTTTTCAAGTCAGATAGAAGAATATAATGACACTTCAAAAAGTCCTGAGCTCCACGAAGCTCACACATGGAAACGACAGATACTCAATATTTATAAAATATGCTGCTTGTGTATCTAAATATGGACATAGGAGTGTCCGCTTAAGCACTCGCGTTCAAACAATTTGATAACTGTATGTGCTACAGCATGTGTCGACAATTGTCATAGCCTGACGAGGTTGCTTTCTACCTGATGTTAACATTTGCTTAAATAACTCTCAAGATTTTCTCGCAGGGCCCAATGCAGATCAGCTGTACAGCTGCAAATGCAGAGCAACACCATTAGAATCAATGGAATTACTTTGGATTTCCAGTAATGCAATTGAGATAAAAATCTGGTTCAGGCGTTTCCTTAATTTCAGCGTTTTCGTTCCCCGAAGAATTGTCAGAGAATTCTCTGTATTATTTCCTGTTTGAAGTATGCCACTCAGTCAAATATAGCTCTCAGCTTTTGGGAAAACAAGTCAATACTTCCTGGAAAGAAAAATCAGAGCATGCTTTAGCAAGCAACATTGTCATGTCTGTTTTGCTCTTGTGATCTTTTTGCATCAAGATCTTTTTCTCCTTTATTGACTTCCACAGATCGCTTGTAGACTAATTTTTTTTTCTTTTAGATTCAGGTTCTCTACTGATTTCAGTAAGAGCTAGATTGCAGAAAGGGCTTTTTGGTTGATGGGCAACACCATCAACTGTATTATCAGTCTTGTGCTAGAGCTTTGTAGGCTTGCAGACATTAAAACCAACCCAGCTAGCAAAAGCCAGGACGTTTCTTTTTGTGTTAATGCGTATCAGTCATTCCCAAGAAAGCACGGAGTTACAACAGACACTAACGTAAGTATTTTCTCAATGGTGTATCAATGGGCTTAAGCCTGTATATAAATCATTTGTGCACAGGCATATAAGAATATATAATGATACTTTGTTAAGAGCTGCTGTGAAACACAAAGGAGAAAACATGCTGGACAGATGCTGCTGTCCCTAAATATTTGGGTGTGTCTGAGGACATGGAGGGATGGGATTTGCCTGACTTCAGTCCTGTTTTACAAAAATTTCAGTTCAGGAATCTCTGCTTCTATGGCTTTGACTGATTTTATTCACTGGCTCTGTAGCCAGTAATTTTGTCATCTTATCCTGCATGGCTTATGAGCCTAACTGGTGAAGAACCAGCTAGATGGATGTCGGCATTCACACCATGCAGGGCTGACAAGCAAGATCAAGCAAAGCCCACGTTACAGCTCTGCATTGAGCTGATGTAGAAAACTCAGTTCTTCTGCCCTTGTCTCTTCGTTTTCCCACTCCTAAGTTTATTTCAGCCTTTATTTGTTTGTTTTCTCCCCACGTTGTTTCCCGGTCCTTTGGCTTTCCAGGATCTTCTGTCATTTGACCTTGCCCCACATCCCTTTCTTCCTAGTTCCACATCTTCCCCAGTCTTCAAATTTTCCACTTTCTTCCTCAGGCCTGTTTCTGAAAAAATCTTCTTTTTATCCTTGCAGACAAAAATAAACTTGTATTTTTTCTAGCTGACCTTTATTACATGCCATTTAGTCACAGGGTCTAAAAGTAAATCTAACTACCCAACATATCAAGGTGGACAAAATATATTCCCTCTTCCTGCTGCCTAAAGCATCCTAAGATACCTCCTACTGCAGGACCATGTAGGTCTGTGCTCTGCTGGGCCACTGCAGAAAGTGTCATCAAAGACTGAGAAATCATCTTCAGTGACGCAGTGCTCCCAGCCCCCAGGACTTTTTGCTCTGTAGTTTTTGGTCCTGACCTTTCCGCAGGCAACCAGCTTCCTATGGCTTATTGAGGTTAATATATTTCCATTCTGGCTGCTCCTTTCTCCTTTGCTTTGGTTATTTTTAGGTGACTCAGTTATACCACGTCTTTTTCAATTTTTAACGGAACTGTATTTCAGGTGTTCACAGAAGAAAAACTCTTTCACACATAAAGGCAC
>NW_008824359.1:8112099-8122205 GCF_000699105.1 Pygoscelis adeliae | reverse complement strand
TAGGGAAAGGCATAATGAAGACCCATAGCCAGAAGCTTAAACTAGGTGAAGGTATATATTTGTAACAGCAGGGGACTGACAGTGAAAGCCACGGATGCACCATCTCTTCAGGAGAACAGTCGGTATTATTCAACTAATTACTTTTCATCAGGAAATGTGTCTAGTCGAAATTGTAGCTTTATGCATCAATGTTCTCATATCAGTGACTTTCACCAGAAAGATTTTTTAAATTTACTTTTGAATTTTCTTGAAGTTTTCATCTTTTAAAATCAGCTTTCTTTTTTTCTGTGAAAAGTGGATACCAGAACTGGACACGATATCACAGAATGAACTTAATCAATGACGTAAATAAAGGTCAAATTCCCTCCCTGGGCACACTGCTCTTTATACACGTTTCTGTAGATGTGCCTTTATTCTTTGTTCCTAGATGTACAATTTTTGGATTTCACCTTCCTAGATGTAGAACTCGGGGTTTAACTATGTTAGAATGATCTCAACTGTGCAGTGTGGGCGCCCCGGCATTCTCAGCATTTGCTGTAACTCTGACCTTCATGTGATCTTCCAATTTTACCAGCACTAATTTTATAATTATTTCTGAGGCTAGATCACTGCGCTTCATAACAATTCTGGTGAAAGTCCGTCTTAATCCAGTTATCATTTGCTGTATTGATACCGTGTAGCATGTCTTTTTTTATGAAAATACTTATATGGTACTAAATCCAACATGAAATGTTAACTGTATTGTATCTACAGAGTTTCCTTTGTCAGCTAAACCTGTAATCTCATCAAAGAAAGTTGTTGGATTTATATTTGACCTGTTTTCTACAAAAACATGTTGATTGGCACTAATTATACTCCTTACCATTTGAATGTCGTTTCATTTTTTTTCTTTGTTTTTGTTTTTAACCAAGTACAAATTGGCACGGTGTTGCGTGTGTTGTCTTACTTGTCCCTTTTGAAGTGCTGCAGGAAACCGGTGCTCATTCCCTCTTTCAGAATATTCAATACTAAGCAACCACTGATTGTGTGAAAACCGCATTTTTCTAAAAAGTTGACAAATTAGACAACTTTGGGTTTATTAGCCAGTTCTTCACGCTGAAGGAGTCCCAACTGCAATCTTCAAGGCTCAGTTTTTCCATTCCTTAAAGAAAGCGTCCCAGATTTATTTTTTTTTAATATGGAAAACCCAATATTTTCCCCAGTTGTATTTCTCAGAAATGGCTGAACAGCCATCCTAGAAAATCTGGAAAATTAATTGCCTCCAGCAAATACAATTCGATGACAACTTTCAGCCCAAAAGGTAAAGTTTCATGGAGCTTAAAACACCCAAAGAAAAATTCTGGAAAAAGAGGAGTTAGAAAATCGCAGTGAGGGATTGCAGCATCCCTCCTCCTTCTCCACATACACACACAAATGTGCACTTTTAATATCATCTCCCTCATTTTACTTTCTGTAATATTTTTTATTTTTATCTCAATCAGCTAATTATATCTTAACTCTTCTTGCCATTATATATACGTGGTCGCTATTTTATGTGCCAACAATTATTGTGTCTTAGCTCTTCTTGCCATTATATATACGTGGTTGCTATTTTATGTGCCAACAATCATAGGAAATAAATTTCCCTATTATCCCATGATATATTATAATAGGAAAAACCTTCAATGCGAAAATTCAGGGATTTAACAGGGCTGGAGGAAGACCTGATTTGTTTCATTGCCCTCTAGTGGCTTCACAGCACGTCTGCAATGGCACGAAATGCGGGAGCGTGTTTTCCGTGCTCTTTGTGTGCAACACAAACCACCAGGTTTCTTGTCATCTGAGCGTCCTAAAGTTGTTTGTCCACGTTTGTGTAAACCGCAGGGCCCTGTTTTATATATCAGATGCAGCAGAATTATCCTACCGGTGTTTGTAAATCATGACAATGGGGGATTCGGTGTTCTTTATATTTTGCTACGGAAAAGAGGAAGATGCGCGTTACCTGTATGAGCATTATTTACCAAGTGAGTTTTGGGAGGGACATGCAGGTATGATGGCCCATCATTTAAACACATACAGTCTACAGAAGTAGACATCATTTTTTAGGCATATTTTCTGCTGTGTATAATTATGAATTCATCACACAGTCCAGCTGAAGAAGGGCTTGGCAAATATTTAATCCCATTTACTTGAAAATTATCCTTCCATCTTGGAGTGGAAATCTTCGTTGGCATCCACAGGGGCTGATCGTTGGGTGCGTGCAGGTCCACTTGCAGGTGCAGAGATGTTGAAGGCCCATGCGAGTTCATGGTTTTGTGTCTTGAACTTGCTGAGCATCTTCAACCGCATTGATACCCACGGAAATCAGGAGCGCTCAGCACCTTTCAGCGTGAGCTCTTCACCGTTGTCACGCTCAGTGCTTGACACTGGACAGAGACCACAGAAATCGATGGGATCTAATTCTCACTTTGCAAATAGAAAGAACGTGACTTCCCCCCCCCTCCAAATTTCATTGCAAGATAATATTTCAGCAAATATATCAGTAAGGTGCATTACGCCTACTGAATTTGATATGTACAAGACATACTGAGGGAAGGAAGAAGGGGGAATAATGCTTGTGTTTCGAAAAGATCATAATAAGAATGGCCTTTTGTGAATTAAAAAAAAAAAACAACACAACAAAACTTGAGGCAAAAACATTAATTTTGAACAGTAGGATCAGAGGAAATCAAACACTGCTCCAGACCGGTTGTTACTATTTTTTACGTTGAGTTAAAAAGCAATGCACGTCTGAATTATGGCTTGTTAGTCTTAAAAATGGAGTGACATTTTGCCGTAAAATGCCTGTCTAATATATATTGACTTTATACAATGTCATCTTTCTGCACTATCCTGGAAGGAGAGGAAGGGAAAAAGCTTTACAGGGCATTTTTGAAATGACAGCACAGTTCTGGCTTGGATAGTTGCTTTAGGTAAGCATTAATTTAGTATCACGAGAAAATCACAGCTTTCATTAGAGAGCGGAGCACGGGCGACTCGAGCACCTGTGCAGAAGAGATGAAAGCACATTTATTTGTACGTCCGTGTTTGCAGATGCGCATTGAGAGCGTAGGAAAAAAATATTGCAGCTTTGCACTTACTTCAGAAATGACTCACTCCCTCTGGTGGGAACATTTAATTCTGAACGTGTGATGCTGCTTTCCCTCCTCCTCCTCCTCTTGCATCCACCCCCCTCGCCACATTGCATTCATCTTGCTTCGCGTGACATCTGCTCCGTGTGCTGCAGAGCAGCGCTTTGGTTTCTATGGTAGCTGCTGTAGCCAGCGGACCCGTGGACCGGGTGGGGAGAGGAGGAAGAAAAAGCCCAAAGTGGCCGGATTCGGGTGCACGGTGGCCATCCGCCCTCGGCCGGCGGGCTGGGCTGCATTCGGAGAGGGTGCCCCAAGAGTAGGTCGCTCCCACGGCCAGCAGCTGCTGGGGCATCCGGGGCCAGGGGCGTTCGCTTTCTCCTCCAGCGTGAAGTGGCTGAAGGACAATAGTCAAGTGGAGGGTGTGAAGAACAGCAGATTGCCTGTTTGGTTGAACTTCACTCCGTGTTTCCTTTTGTCTTGTTTAGGGCTCCAATTTTGCAGCAAACAGCCCTCGGCTTCTGCCTTTCAGATGGTGAAAATGCAGATGCCAGACCTAAGATAGTATAATTAAGTGTCTATTTATAATATAGTTTGTCATTAGAATTACCATGTCATTTTTTAAACAAGAGAGGATAATGCCAGTTCACAATCTACACGTGTAGTTGTTTTTTTTTTTTTTTTATTTTAAGCACAGTTCTTGTTTGATTTGTTCTGGCTCTGAATTCATTAAGAGACCTGAATTAGCATCCTGCTACATTTTCTGTGGCTTCTTCGCTCCCCCGTACCCCCAGGTATAAACACTGGGATTCTGAGCTGGCTCACTTCAGCTACAGTGAGTTGAATAAAATACAGAGCCCACTTCTTCATTTTTTTCAATTCTTTATGCAATGGAATTGGAATATGGTTTGTGTTTCTCAGCTTAAAAACCCGTGAGGATTGTCGTTCAGGTTGCAACGTCATGGCTCGTGGGCCACCGCTTACCACAGGGCATTGCTGCTACAAAACGTCCTGTGTTCAGAACCAATGTTATCATGTTATACGATTCCAAAGATGTATTTATTTTAGAACAGTTTGTACATGGGAGTCTAAGCCTGCAGGAGCTAGGATACTCTAGTAAAATTAATATTAACTTGGCAAATGTGAGAGGAAAGGTTGTCAGAGATTAATATCACTCCTGTTCCCCTTATCTGGTATAACGAAGGGCACGCATCACGTGCCAGCGTGTGGTGTGTGAGTTGATGGATGATACTGGGCTTTGAGTATCTGTCTTCAGAGAGGCAGCTACTAGCTTGGTGGGGTAAAGTTAGTGTTGGACGTACTTTAGAGAACTCTGAATAGTCTTTTTTATACCAGATGAACAAATCCTTTTCATGTCCGTGCTTCTTTTATTCCTTTTCTTTGAAAAATCTTTTCTTTTTTTTTTGTTCCATTCCCTTTAATGCTTGGAATTTCAGGAAGCTAAGGCCAAGTGTTTCGTCTTATATGAACAACATTTTGCATCTTCAGGCCCGCCTGCTGTACTTTGTATGGTTGTATTATCTAGCTGTACTTTGTATGGTTGTATTATCTAGCTGTGTTTGTACCTTGCATCTTTTCCATTTTGTCAGTTATTCCCATTTAATCCTACATAATCTTTCCATGAGTCTTTATCAGCGTGTCAGATCTCAGATCCCCCTCAGTCTGTTTTAAGTAGCTGTCAATGGCATGATACGTTCTCTAAAACTCAGTTGTAGCCTGTTGTTGTGTGTGGTGCTCTGGTGCTGTTCTAAAATAACACAAATTAAGCTTTAGTAGAAAAGAAATCACAGAAAATTATGCCAAAGGAAGAGGAAGACCTTTTACCAGGCTCCTTAGGATCTGCGGTCATCCCCCCGTTTTACAATGCTGCTTGGTTGCCTGTTCTACCCTTAGTCTTGCTTCTGTTCCCATCTGTTGGGTGGAGATGGAAAATCCCATCCTTGTCTCCCATCGTTAAGGACATTTCATTTCTATTTATTATTAATAGTCCTTCTTATAAACTACTTTTTTTCTTTTTTCTTTGTTTGTCTAAGAGCAGACAGCAGTGAGAGGCTTCATTGCTTTTTAAACTGAATAAGCGTCTGACTTGAATCCCTTGAGTTGCCTAGAGGTCTTATTGGGTAGCTAAATTCCACACTGGCTTTCTAAAGGTAGCTGTAAAAGAGAAGTTAAATCTCTCTCAAAGATGGTAAAGTTACCTGAGTCCTCCCCCTCACTTACAGAGGGCACCCACTGTAGATGGCACCTGGTTTCTCTCAAACGGCCAAGTATCCCGTAACAGTGCTGTTCATTGCTGTAACTTCATCCCTGGAAGTATTTAAAAGACGTGTAGATGAGGCGCTTAGGGACATGGTTTAGTGGGCATGGGGGTGTTGGGTGTTGGACTCAATGATCTTAGAGGTCTTTTCCAACCTTAATGATTCTATGATTCTATGAACTTCAACTGTAACTGATTTCTTTGGGAGCTGAGATCATCCCACATTTTCCAGTATTTGGCCCTGAATGGTCGTAGACCCTGTGGTCCACTTCGGAGAGGTGGAACATGAATTCTGCTCGTAGGAGAGGCCACATCAGGAGAGGGGGGGGATGGCCTGAGCAGTTACTTGGAGAAGGTTAAGATCTTTGCCTAAAATGGTGCTGGAAAGAAACCGATGGTGATCAGTAAGGGTGTAAGACAAACGACAAAAATCCGAAGGCCGAGGGCTACTTGCAACTGTGCAGACACCTGATTTATTCCGACTGTAAGTTAAATACTGTTATAAGTTCCTCGGGCCCAGCGTGGCTTTCATTTTACATGCTCATGTTCTCAACTTCCATTTGCTTTTTTGGCTACTACTTCAATATATATAGTTCATACTACTGCTACTGGAATAATACATACTAAAAGGTTCTTTCTTATCATTGTTGGAGTCCGTGACATCTTGGTTGTAGGTGGGGTGTAGTTATATTTACATTTCTGTATGTTTCTTTTGCAGCAGTTGGTTGTTTTTTTGTCTTGAGATCAGTCAGTTTATGACTTATGTGTCTATGTATTGATTGGTGTTTAAAGATAATATTAAAAATGAGATTAGCATGTAGCAATGATATATTAAATAGTGTAATTCATCATTCTGCAGAGGCCATCATTAATTTAATTTGTTTAATTAAAATAGCCCATTAAAATGCTGGTGCTGGATTTAGTTACTGGCATAAAAACACTACTGGCTTCCTTTTTGTTAATGGGACATAATATTATACAAGGTCTCAACAACTTCAACATTTTGCTAATTGAGTCAGCAGTTCAGTTTGAAATTAGTGTTGCTGGGAAGGAAAAACAAATCAAATATAGAACCTAGTTAGCATTTAAAACTTAAAACAGGGGGTTTCCTTATTTTCTTTTTAGTGAATGTGAGCAGGAGGTCAGGTTGTTATGTGAACATTAAAAAATGTCATCACCCGACCCGCTGTATGCCTGACAATGCGTCATGTTTATACTGACAGAAAGAAGCAAACAAAACAAAATGAAAAGGTAATGAGGTAGAGCACGGAAGGGCTGCAAAATCTTCCCCTCAGAAAGCTCTGCAATGTTTATTAATGCTGCTGGTTCAATAGAAAAATGCAACCTGCAATAAAATGCCGCTTTTTCCCATTTCAACTTCTACTTTTGGAATTTGCCCATGATAGAAAAGACAAAAATGAAATAATTCCATATCTGAGCATAAAAGCACAAAATATATCCATGCTGGTAAACAGGTTTCATTTCCACCGTGGTTTTGAAACATTGTGCACGGGGTGGAGAAAGTCCAGTTTTACCCCTTTGGTGGAGTCACCTGTATTGTTAACACCATAGCCCTAACCTTCCTGCAGGCTTTCCTTCCGCAGGGCTGGGCTGGTTCCGCCTTCTCCTGCAATCTTCCCTCTTCGGGCTGAGTTTGTGCTGCCTCAAAGTGAAACCCCCAAACCCATTTTTCTGTACAGAAATACAGTAAATGCCTGTGCTCGGGGCTGGCTGAGCCATCTTGAATGACCTATGCCAGTTCCTAAGAGTTGAACACAAGGGTCCGATGGCTTGGTAATTCTGTAGTAGATGCGAGGGTAAAAATTTGGTTGCCTAAACTTAGCACCTGGTGCAATTTGAGATGCTTCAGGATATCTGAGATGTTTGTATGGGGCTCTTAGATAGGTCAAAGGACCTGCAGGAGTCCTGCTTCTGGATCACCAGCTGGAGATCAATGCAAAGTATCTGTATTTAGGCAACTGAATCCAATCTCCAGTTTACTCGTAGACTCCTCTGCTGCAGGTTTGTCCAGAACAGGGTCATGGAGTGAGCTACAATTAAACAACTTGCTTGGGCTCTCTCCTTGGGCTCTTTTGTTCTCTATTACAGGTGCACATGAAAGCTACGATGATACTGGTGTGGTGAACATGGTTATGGCCTGGGTCCAAGTGCTGCCCTGCGACTGTGCACACTCTTCAGTTTGTTAGCGTGGTCGCTGGCATAGTTTTAGCCTTGTCTCACTAACAATCTCCAAAGCAATGCCCATGAGAGATCTGAGGGTGCAAGGTGAAGGACAGTTCCCAAGAGGCAGTTTCAGTGTGACCAGACCGTTGGGAGCAGGAGAGTCTGGTTGCTTGGACGTGAGCCCAGCTGCACCGCCTGGCCTGTGGACTGCGTAATGAATAATGAATGATTCAGCACACTTTATTTTCCAGTATGAATGAAGCCATTCCACATCAAGAATTACTTCTGTGAATGAGAAGGACTTATACCATTGCCTTTGATCACAGTGAAATCAAGGAATACTCTTCTCCGCAGTTGTTTTAAATAATGCACTTCACTTAGATGGGTGTCATTTTGCCAGTTGAGAAAATTGATGGAAATATTTAGCAAAACCCATGCCATAACCTTCTCTGGTCGTTGGAGATTTTCGGATGCTCCAAGCACTGAGAAGGGGTAGGACCTAGGGGCACTCCTGGGTGACACTGTGAGGGACCAGCGGGGTATAGGGAGTCAGATCTGGGATCTATTGGCCAAGTTATTTTCTGTAGAACTGGAGAATTGGAGCTATAATGATAATGCGGAAAGCATTGGTTCAGACCCCTCTGCAATATTATGTACAAGTCTGGTCACTCATCCAGGACAGATGCAGAGAAGTCTTACCAGGATGATCAGGGAATATAGAAGTATTAAACGAGAAAAGACTGTGATTTTTTATCTAGCAAGCAAGATGATGAGGGAAAAAAGAATTTTTTTTTCTTGAAATAGGAAAGGAGTAAATATCAGAGAGAGGGGAAAAAGCTGTTTAAGGTAAAGAACAATGTTAACACAAATCCAGGTGGGTATAAATTGGCCATCTTTACATTTAGGTTTGAAAATTAGATGTTTCATAATCATTAGAGCAGCTGGGTTCAGAAACAGCTGCCCCGACAGAATAGAGGGGGTAAGAAATCTGACGATTTATGCGACAGTGCTTGCAAGGTTCATGAAAGGATGTATGTGAGCTTCCAGTGGCAGAAAACTGAATTTGATAACACAGGAGGAGGGCTTTCAGACCTGTGGCCCTATCAGTGCAAAGTGCTCCTATTCTATGAACTAATTTATCCTCAGTTTTTCCCTATTTTAAAAGAGCTGGGACTGCATTAAGCCATTATACCGCATCCCATGCCTTGTCTTTATGAATTTATAGATTCGTTGGGAGAACCATTACTTTGTTCATCAATATTCAATTTCCTGGACCCTATGGTACACCTGTTTTGTGTGTCCCACTATTCACAGCAGTTTGTGTCATGTCACAAGTTGCAAAGCCTGATGTGCTGAAAAGATGTGAGGTACAGAAAATAAGCAATTCTATGGCCGTCAGAGAGTACTCTGATGACGGTAGAAAGCTAGGTTTCCTGGGATCATACGCTGACAGCCAGTCAAACTGCAAGTGCCTGGTTGTCACCGTCATCATAAAATACTTCAACATTACCTGAAGTTACCTATGAAAAACACTGACCACAGAACTGCCATCATCTTAATGACGACCATGAACAGAGACAGCTTAACACATCTCTTTCTGTGTAATAATCACCATGTAAGATGACTTCTTCTCTTTGCTAATTATGACTGATGAATCTATCACTGTTTTTTATATACACACACACACATATTTATTTCTTTTATTTTTACCATACCCATGTGTCAGTTAAGTTCATAAAAGTGGATCTGATAAAAGATGAGTTAGGGAGACCCCTAAAATTCAGAGACACGTCTCATGCACGTAAGTTCATTTAGGTCCTTGGTAACTGATCTGTGAACTTGGGCAATAAGCAGGAAGAAGTTAATAAAAATGGGTGTGAAAATATACTTGCGAATTAAACATGTGAACCTAAACTGAAAGTCCTGATTTTAAAGTTCAGGTGTTTTGGTTGTGAGGTAGAAGTGACACTATGTCCTGATTAGCCAACCAGTTCACCAACAAATGATAGATTTAGAGTTTATTTCCACCAGTGAATTTAGAGTGAATACAGATCACAAACAGGTAAAATACTGAAATTAGCCTCTTCACAAATATTGAATGAACAGAATAAAAAGGGCTATATTCATGGAGTAAACTGGCCAAATAGTCTGTGAATGGATGCAATAGGGCTTTTACATCTTTTGAACAGATCCTCTTTTCCGCTTTCAAGGTCTATTCTGCCAAAGACATCAACACTTGAAATAAGTACTAGATATTGGTGATCCATGGTGTCTTCTGCAGGACCAGAAGTTTTGTGTGAGTAACCATATTTAATCTGGATGATCAGCGTATCTAAAACCACTACTGAATATTGCAGCATACCCCTGATGTGGAGAACTGGATTGCAAATGTGGTTTGATGTTTTTAAAACTACTAGGTTAATTATTGCTTTGGTTATAGAGCTAGAATTGCCATCTGTCACAAGCTCTGTGGGATAGAATCATAGAATCATAGAATTGTTTAGGTTGGAAAAGACCTTTAAGATAATCAAGTCCAG
>NW_008824359.1:8072542-8111451 GCF_000699105.1 Pygoscelis adeliae | reverse complement strand
CCCCAGGTCCTTTTCCGCCAGGCAGCTTTCCAGCCACTCTTCCCCAAGCCTGTAGCGCTGCATGGGGTTGTTGTGGCCAAAGTGCAGGACCCGGCACTTGGCCTTGTTGAAGCTCATACAGTTGGCCTGGGCCCATCGATCCAGCCTGTCCAGGTCCCTCTGCAGAGCCTTCCTACCCTCGAGCAGATCAACACTGCCGCCCAACTTGGTGTCGTCTGCAAACTTACTGAGGGTGCACTCGATCCCCTCGTCCAGATCATTGATAAAGATATTAAACAGGACTGGCCCCAATACTGAGCCCTGGGGAACACCGCTCGTGACCGGCCGCCAACTGGATTGAACTCCATTTACCACAACTCTCTGGGCCCGGCCATCCAGCCAGTTTTTCACCCAACGAAGAGTACGCCCATCCAAGCCATGAGCAGCCAGTTTCTCCAGGAGAATGCTGTGGGAAACTGTGTCAAAGGCTTTACTAAAGTCCAGCTAGACAACACCCACAGCCTTTCCCTCATGCACCAAGTGGGTCACCTTGTCATAGGAGGAGATCAGGTGAGTGAAGCAGGACCTGCCTTTCATCAACCCATGCTGGCTGGGCCTGATCCCCTGGTTGTCCTGTATGTGCCGCGTGATGGCACTCAAGATGATCTGCTCCATAACCTTCCCCGGCACCGAGGATGACCAAGCTTATTTTGGCTTAGTGTTTTCCTACATATAATGTTTATTATTCCCAAAATAATATAGTGTGGGACAGATACTGTCATCCTGGAACAACTTGTCATGTGATGACTTTACTCATATCATCATACCGTACTGTAATGCAATTACATTTTCATGTGCCATTCTATTATGCTGTGACCTACATGATATTATATCGTCCATAGCTTAGAGTTGTGACACAGAGAGGGAAAAACGGTGCATCTGACTGACATATCTCGTCTGTTTAATTAATGTTATTTCCATGTAACGAGTGTCTAGCAGTTAGCCAGTAGCTTTCTTGAAAGTTCAGAGCACTTGGGAAAATAGGGTGTTACTGTCAGATTAAAATACACTCATTCTGTTAAGGGTCCTCCTCAGATCTATCACAAAACAACCCTCTTCTCCTTTGCATTGGGAAGCTGTAAGATCAAGTGTCCTGGTGCTGGCTGCTATTGCTGTATTACAAGGAAAAAGGCATAAACACATCCAGTTTTGTTTGAGGCTTTGCAGGTAAAAGTGAATACTTAACTGTCATCCTAAACTGAAAATACTTCCAGGTGAGAAAACACAAATCTGTGGAAATACCACTAAATAAACAGGCAGATGTGTTATCCCCGAGCTCAAGTCTTAATTGAGCTTGGGCTCTCATTCTGGGAAAATACATTGCTGTTATCAGCCTTGCTGTGACGAAAAGTTTCAAGCTCCTTGCCGTGTAAAGTTTGGGGAAAAACTCACATTCTGAGTGAGAACTAAATTAAAGGATCATTTTACACACTGGCAAGTTAATATAGTGACACCACCAAAGCCTCTTGCAGGTATTTTCCCCTAAAAAATAGGTAGAGGAAAACTGTAGGATGTGTCACTCTTACCTGTTAGCTGCTAAAAAGATACCTCCATGTCTTTGCATGCCATTCCCCCCTGTCACTTACTCCTTGCTTCTTCAGGCTTTTTCGTTGCGTTTTTTGATTTAGAAACAGTAAAGAATATTTGAGCCCCAGATGTGTGTGCGGAACAACTTCAGAATTACTGGATTTTTTTCAAACATTTCATATTAAGCTAATCAACCGTAAAGGAGAGGGCCAGGGTGTTACCTCCTTTTTCAGTTTATTGAAGTGATCCTGATGGAAATCCTTATGACCATTTCTAATCACATAAAAAGGAGGAAAATAAAAGAAGGAAAATTAATTGCCAGCAGCCTAGCTTTCATGATGAGCTGTACTGACAAAATGCGACGTCTGTCTATAGGCGATGAATAAAGTGCATGTGATTTCAAACTGCGGGAGATGAGAATGTAAAATCTGTAGCAGGTCTCTTGTCACCGCCTCTTCTGGCCGACCAGAAAAAAATCCTCTGGGTTTTTTTTTTTTTTCCCTTTTTCACAATTTTGCTGTGGAACGCTCTGTGCAAACAAGCTTCAAAACCCGAGTTACCGAGCTTTTCAATTAAATTCCCATCAAAGCCACAAATAGAAAAATCAATGCGGTTCATCTAGCATTTCTAAAGTTGCTCAAATACTGCCTGAAAAAGGACGCATTGGCAGTGTTTCCCCCCCCCATTGTTTTGTTAATGATTTAAAAAATCTGAGATTTTAGGGTCTCCCCTCCGAAATTTGAAACAAACTTAGAAGCCCGTTTTCCTCCCCTTCACGCATTAGATATGACTTCTTCAAAACCGCTTGGTTATTACTGGTTGTGTGTCCACTTCTGCCGGCTGTTTTGCCAGCACGATACCAGTGAAAGCAAATCCTTCCGTGGGCAGCAGTGCCGAGGACCCGCCAAATGCACTTGAGCACGTGGGTCTGTGCGTGCTCCGCAGGACACCCTCCAGCCATGCCCGAGGCAGCGCTTGCAAGTCCCGGCGCAGGCCGGAGCTCTTTGCGAGGGTGAGCCTCAGAGGATGCTCCGGAGACACTCAAGGAGATTTGCAATTTCAGACGAGGCGGCAGGATCAGGTCCCTGAAGCACTGTAGATGTTTTTGCTGACCGTCTTCGCAAGCGGGTGCAAAAGCAGTGGCGAACTGTGAGCCTAGCTGCCGCGTCAGCATCGTTTTAATTAAGTATATATTGCTTTATTTAGCTATATGGATAGCGTCAGTTGTATTATGTCTTTAAATGAAGGACGGGAATGCAAATGGAGTGCATTTAAGTGTAGAGAGCAGAGGATGGTATTATAGTAGGAGAAAACATCTAAATGAAACGCAGAGAAAAGAACTGAGTCTCAGTGATATTACTGCTTATGGCAAACTTGGTTGAAATGTGCATTCACCCATTATCTTAACTCCTCATGTGCACACAAATCGCATTCCCAGCTTATTCGGAGCCTGCATACTGTTAGCACAGTCACCGGGGTGTTTGGGCAGCATTATTAAAACAGCATTAGTATGCAGCAAGGTGCTCCGCGCCTTGCTAAATCACTTTGTAAAGTGGGACTACAAGCTCTCCCTCTCTTTGTTATGACAGCGGTACTCCTCGCACTTCTGATGCAAGACTAATAAGACTTAAAAGTAGAGAGTTAAATTAGGTAGATGGGAAATGAAGGCAGGGGTAGAGACTGAACTGGGCTGCTGGAAAAGAGTGGGCTGGTGGGAAAGGCAGAGAGAGAGTGAACGTAGATGGGGAGAGGCCCCGGGGAGTCGGGCTACGTGAACAGGGCACAGGAGGCCTGAGCAGGAAGGGAATTGAAGCTTATTCGGAGTCTGGCATGATAAAGATGGCTAACGTTTCAGCATGAAAAAGAAAAAAATGAAAAAAACCCCAATATTTGCAAAACAAGACGATCCAGCGAAATGATGCATGTGAAAAAGAAGAGAGTGAGGAACAAGGAGGACATAATACACAAAGGAAATAGAGAGATAAATGGCTGGAAAATTAGAATATTTCTGTTAGAAGGAAAGAACATTCGAGTGATCTTTTTTTTTCCTACAGACTTTTAGTTCAAGAATGCTTCTAACCAAACAGAACGCCGTATTCCTGGTCCTATATGGTATTTTTTAACACTTGCCAAATGGTGTCTGCTAGCTTGTAACAGATGTAAAAGATTATTTCCCAAATCTGCAAGAATTGTCACTTTACACTTGCAAAGTGAAGATGTCTTGACTGGAAATACAGGAAGAATGAATTATGCATGGAAAGTGCTGCATGCCTATTTTTAATGGTGCATGGGCATAGTCTGAAATATTATTTGTTTCCTTGACTTACGTGCAAGAGGGGTGTGAGTGAGGAAAGAATGAGAAGGTGAACGGGGAAATCTGCCTTAAAAACACAGGCTGAGAGTTCCTGATCACAGACACACCAGTCCAGCACTGCAGAGCAATACTGCTCTGTGAGGAACTAAAATTAGTTCCTGTAAAATGTTAGTAACTTCATGGTACCTTTGTCACCATCCCTAATAAAATGGCATTACAGCTGCAGGGCAAGGCAGCGTTAACAGTGGGCTTCCAAAATTGAGGCTAGATAAACGGTTTATTTATTGATTAGCCACGCAGAAGCAAAACAGAAGCAATCCTGATCAGAGCAGCATTTTCCCTTGCAGCGTGGAAGAGGAACGCACGTTTCTTCCCGTTGTTTTGAAAGTCACAATTTGGAACATCAGGTGGAAGAAGCGACGACTTTCCCACTGTGCTGGCTTGTCGCGGGTGATAGATGGCCTGTGCTCCCCCATCAAAGACCTCGCGCATCCCTTGTTTATATCCAGTTGTAGAGGACGGGGAGAGTGAACAGCTTGCACATCAGAAAGTTTGTACTGGAGGGGAGATTAATGAGATGAAGACGTACTTGCTAGAGCCATTTGGATCCTTAGAGGAGTCTGAATGAAAGATTTCCAAACAGCGAATGCGTTCAGGTTGTAGCTTCAGTACATCGTAATACATATAAGCAAGAATGATTAGAGAGGTAAAGTCACAATTAGTATTTAATTCTAAATTGAATTTTGACTCCCTCAGTTAAGTAAAACAGATTTCTTTCCAACATTTCTATTATACTTTGTAGACTATGTAGGGCATGTCAGAAAACAAATTCTGTTTCTTAGGAAACATCAAGATTATCAAGGTTTATGTGCTTGCTTTTGTTTCCCATCAAACAAATTGAAAAATTATTTGATTTTTGTGTGTCTGTGAAAGAACAGAGATATCCTGAGAGAGGGAGGATTTGTGCATACTGCCCAGTTTGCGATGGCTGTGAGATTGCTTCCCAGCACTAATTCCTCGATGATGCTGGAGAGGTGGGATCTGCTGCCACATTGCACTGACACTGCGTTATCACCTGATGGGAGGTGATCCCTACCTTGAGAAGGTTTCATGGCAAACACCAACTATTTCAGTTCTGATCTAATGAACACAGATGCTTTACAGAGACCTGTAGAAGAGTAGAAGGTTGACTGAGGCAGCGCAAAGAGCGGGAAGAAAAGTTTGATTAGGGAATTCTTCCCAGCATCTAGTGATGAATGGGACCTTGATGGGTGTTTCCCTCGGCTAATTCTTCCACGGTTCAGGAGACCACAATGGCCTCTCAGCATCCTCTGGTTTTCCTCTCTCTTTTTTATCGGCTCAGCCATTGAGAATATCCTGCTTGACACTGATCTTGGTATGAGGTGGCGTTGTATTGGTACTTTGCTATTTAATACCTAATAACTTCATTGAAACTGTATAATGGAGATGGGTGTAGTTGAGAAAATTTGTAGTTAGAGAGGTAAATAGGCCATTGAGCAGACAGCCCACATGCTCTGGGAATACCGCTATGGAGCTGCCATTGCACACATGATGTGTTTGTCTTCTACTTCTGTAAGAAATAAGTCATTATAGAGTAATACTCCCTCCTGGCACTGCCTCTTCCTTTCGGAGGGGATGGGAAATGTGTTCGGCCTCCAGTAGATCGGTTTGGCAGGTGTCAACTGCGGGCACGACTTTGGCAGCTGTAAGACCCAGATGCCCGGCTCTGACTAGTTTATCCATGGCATCTGGGAGTCAGTTCTTATGTGACCTGGCTTGGCCAGCTTGCTTCTTGAAGAATGTGGTGTAAAGAGTTATGGTCAGTACGTTACTTTCTTCTCAGTTTTTTAAATCTGATTTATTCTTTGTGGTCTTGAAACTATGGGTAGAGAATGTGTCACTATAGTGGAAGAGTAACAGCAAAAACTGTATGCGGTGAACAAAACACCCAACTATATCGAATATTCACATCAACATGCCATGCCTCTAAAAAGTTTTCAGCTAGCTATATGGTTTCGTTAAGAATTGCATCTTATGATCTTGTGGTGTGTATCACACTCAAGCACGTAAAATCACAGAGAGTAGTAAGGAAGTCACTTTCCAGGCTAAAATTACATTAAAATCTTGTCATGCCCAACAGCTTTTTGAATGAAAAGTAAAATCAAGATTCCTTTAAATTCTGGGAATGTGGCTTCTGCCATGTGTTTGCAATCATGACTTTGTGCCCGTTGACTCCAAGGGAAGCAATTAATCCATTTTTGGGTCGTAGACTGGGGGATCTGGTTTTCATCTTTTAACAAATGTCTCTTGGCTCCTTGGGGAAAAACCTTTCGTATATTATGGCAGTGCAATGCTGGGTTTTGTATGTGTTTTATATTCGCATGCAGTTACATCTTGTGCACTACACGTGAAAATCACAGTGACCCCATGCAGACCGATCATTAGCCGGTATAAATAATCACAGCTCTGGTGCTTTCCAGGCATTCACTTCGTTTTATGCTAGCTGAGAATACGACCCATATCCTTTCAAACCTGCTGTGATAACAAACTCGGAGCCCAATCCTGCTTTCAGCAAACCCAGGAGACTTTTTGCAAATGGCTTAATGGTGCCTGAGAAGGCCCCAGATCTTATAGCTTTCTTTATGTGCCGCTTGCAGTTTTAAGGTTTGGGAATATGTTAACTTAGCTCTGATGAGAAGGGGAAAAGGCAGCAGTGCTGTTCTTCATCTGTGGAAGTCCATTTGTTGGGTAGGCTGTGTTCTTTTAATGCTTTCCTCAAATGCCATTTTGTAACAGTAAAATGCTCACTAAAAATACTAAAATATTTTTAGTTGTCGAGTATAAATCAGATTGAGCTGCACATTTCCCTCGTGAGTAAAAGTGATGAGTTTGTGTTCATTAACTCGGGGCCATCTGGTGCAGGCATGCTGCAGTCTGTGAATCAAACATGCATCAAACTCCAGGGATCAGAATAACCGCCAGACCCAGTGTTTGGAGGGCTTGGGGGTGGAGGGAGGAGGAAGAGGGTAGTCGACTATAGATTTCGCTCTTTTTAAAAATTAACTCGGCTCTACAACAGATTGCAGAGTTTAATGTTAGGCTATTGTAAAACTGTGTTCCAGGCTCATCAGTGACCAGTCGAGTAACCTTCAGGGTGCTCGCCTGCCATTAAAGTAATTGTACCTGTCATCCTGACTATTTTGTGTACAAAATGACTAAATAGTACTGTGTTTCTCTGAATTTTTAAAAAAATGCATCTTGAGGGTGCAGCTACACAGATGCATATAAGAAATAAATCTAAACAGCCTTTCTCAGTTTGTCTGGGTTTGTACTGATGCAAGTCAGTGGTGTTTTCACTTACATCGGCATAACTGGATCAGATTTTGTAGCACTTCGTAGAAAACTTTGAAAAAAGAAGGAGTTGTAATTGGAGGCCCTGATTCGATCTTAAAGGTCTTTTCCAACCTAAATGATTCTATGAAATCCGCTCCGATTACCAACCTGGCAGCCTTTATACGTTTCTCACCCAAATGTCTCCAGACTTTCTTCTTCCTGCCTTTCCTGTATATGTTTTTTTCTGGGCTCTACCTTCATCTCTTCCAAGCTCACGTCTGTCACGGGTTGCAGTGATAGCTGGGTGGTCCTGCAGGGTAGGGAAGAGCCAGTTTTAAGCCTGCACGTATTTTGAGGTGATCCAAAGTCACCGGGCTCCACCTGTAAACCTGTGTAAGCTTGTGAGTTCATCTCCGGCTCCTCCCATCTGCACTGCATCATGTTTTCATCATTTTTCATCTATTAACCCTCATATAAGCTTGAGAATGGCATGGACTGGGGGCTGTGGGAAGCATGGCAACACTTCCTTTAAATTCTGGGAACATGGTTCCTGACACGAAACATTTTTTTTCTTTTCTGAAGAAATACGTGTGACTTGGTTTCCCTTTTGCTCCTTTCTACCAGGACCTGCAAAGTCTGGAGGGGTGAATTTCTTCCCCACAAATGATGAGCACGAGGTAGGCACAGGCCAGGCAGGTGTGACTGGGCTGAACACAACCTGTGTGAATGGTGTTACTGGGGGACGATGATGACAGACCATGATCGGTCATACACGGCTGTTGCAACTGCAGTCCATGGGAAGTCCATGGGCACATAAACCCAGCAAAGCTGGAGCGTGAAACAGCAGCAGGAAAAGAGCTGTTATTAAATAGTAATAAGAACCCTCTTGCCTAGGAGAAAGGGAAGGATTTAATTTAGTGGACTTGGGGTCAACTCTGTAGTGGTAAAAAAGAAAAAAGGATCAAGCCCGTTTTCTGATCCTGAGGCCAAGTTGTCACATGCATATAGTTGCTCAAATAAAAACAAACTAGGGTGGCTGCGTCCATATTGCCTTCCGAGGTAAGTCCTGGGCCCATTGCGTCCCCTGGTACAGGCAGTGTTGGGGCAGACACCAGGGACTGCAAGGTGCCATGGGCCACCCAGCTGCACCAGTGCCTGAGACCATGTCCTGGCCCTGCTTGGTTTACTCGTGTAAACATAACCCTTTGGGGCTAGGAGGTACTTTGCACAGCCAAAATGGATGTGCGTATAAACTTTGCTTTTTCTTTCCAGCCTCAATCCCTATAATAACACATTACACTATTTTTATGCAAGGTTATCTTGTTTTGAATAGGCCATCTGTGTCACTGTAAACATCTGCTTATTCCTAACTTCAATAGGTTTTTCTTTTCCTAACATAAGGAGGGGTAAAATCTCCAAGAGGGAGCTGAAATTATTGTGAGCTTGCTGAAAGAGCCATATATCTAGAGCCATAAAATAGACAGTGCCGCAGCCGTTGTCCGTATCGTTTGAGTTGTTTCAGTGGTGCCTCGCGGGGTTTTGCCCAGGACAGCAGTCACTCCCCTGAGTATCTCCTAGGTGCTTGATGCCTGTGTTTGGGCAACTGACTTGAATCCCCAGAGCCTTTAGAGCAATTCTGCTGACCAAAGAGAGATGTTTACTTTAGGAGGAATTGAATTGCTCTCTGGGCTCCACTGGGCTCAGCTAAGTTGCCCACACATATATGTCGAGTGCGGTTAAAGATGATCTCAGGTATCTGAGATGTCCACGTAAAGCTGGCAGACATGACTCGGTACCCACAGGAGATCTGAGCCATGGGAATGGCAGTCAGGGGCCAGGCAAGATTCCCTGTGGCATCTCAAATAACGCCTATGGATCCTATGTTTAGGCAACTATATCCTGCAGTAAGACTTCATTGTCTTTAAAGGGAGCTGAGAAACCTTCTTGTAAATGCCCAAGTCAAAGTTTCTGAAGGAGAATCCCGTTTCATCTAGTTTGTTAGATGTCTTACTGGGGTGTAAGTTGTATTCTCCGTATCTGTAATGTATCCACTGGCTCGTAGCCTACAAGTTGTGTCCGTCCTCGCAAAAGGCAGAGTAGTGTCTCCTCACTAAGCCAGGCGCAGTCCCTGGGTGGGGACTGGAGGCCAGTTTTTCCTGCGGGTTGTGGCAGTGCTGGTGGGCCACTACTGCAGTCTGTCTGTAAATGAGAAATGACGCAGCTGAAAACCAGGATGAAATCCATACAGGAGATAGGAGAAGATTCAGGTCCATAGGGTGTCACTGACTTAATTAAAAAAAAATAATAATCTATTATTAATGTATGAAGGGAACGAGAGCAGGAGTAAGTAATCGCTTCTGAGCAAAGACCATGTTTCCATAACAATATCCCTATCACCAGGTAATCCATATAGCATAAGCTTGTCTCTCCTGCTGGGATGTATTTTGGCATATTTGGAAAGAAAAATCCTGAAACTCAAACAGAATTACGCCTTTGAAAAAGTTGTGGTTTATTTTTTAAAGATTCCCACTCTTTTCATCACTTTCTTAAAGGACTCGTTGTATTAATGCGACCCAGTCAAAGGAGATAACAGTGCTGCACAGCCCCCTTGTTTCCTTTCTCTGTTCTCTTTGAGTCTTCTCATCAAAGTGACCGTCCCTGCTCTGTCTCTTAATTTCCTGCCTGGATTCAGTCACTCTGCTCTCCCATTAAGGGCAGTTTTGTGAATGACATCTTTGAAAGCTCATCATGGCTTTCATTTGCCTGCGAGGGAAATGACTGCTTACTCATCCCCTCTGGGAAATCAAGTTTACCTTCCAAAGAAGTCTCTTTTTTCAGTACTTTGTACTGGAGTCTTTGCAAAATTCTCAGTACGCTTGTTGGCTCTTCCTTTGTGCCACCTCTAGGAAGAGAAATACAGGTTCATGCTCATTTACGCAAGAAAGCGGGTGACTTTCAGGCTCTGATAGCTCATTTTTCGAGTAACTTTTTCCATAGGACAAGGTGATTCTTTGTCAGCTTCTATTAAAGGATGTTTCAAAGTTGCACCGATTTCTTTCTCTATAGGGTTGCTTTTCCCCTTTCAGTCTCATGACGTTTCAGTTTGAGTCTTTGGATTTTGGATGCTAATAAAATTCTGGATTCTGATTCTTTTCATATTACCTGCCTGTTACTTAAGCTCCTTTTATACTCATTTTATGGCTTCTTTGCACGGTGAGTGAGTGCAGCAAGTTCACAGCAAGCCTTAGCAAAGACGAAAATCAGGTGCATAGTTTGCGTTGAAAGAGAACTAAAGGTTCGTTACAGCACTTGACTTTGCATTGCCTTGAGAAGATGTCTAAAGCTTCCCAAGCCTTTGACGTGAGCAGCAGAGCACACCGAAACCTGATCTAGCACAGCTCCCAGCGTCCGAGCACATTGTGGTTCATCCACCAGAACCACTAGTTTTTGCGATTTGCACTCCACACTTCCCGTTATTGCGATCCGCGAGGCAGTTTTTTGCCATTTCATGGAAATTATGTGGTTAGATCAATTCTCAGTCAGATAGAAGTACCTCAGCAAAGCAATTTTCAATTTGTTTTTTGTTAGGCTTACTGAGAGAGGCTCACTTGTGCTTTCTGAGGGAGACTTCATAACTACTACTCTCTAGGAGCAGAGATCTCGGGAGGCCATAGCGGATAAAACAAGGTTATTTTCATAGACCTGCACTTGCCTTTTTTTGGTTCCTATTTCCTTTCAGAAATTGTATCTTGTGTCAGAGAATAAAAAGAAGGAATTTTATTCAGTACTAGCATCCTTATTATTACTCTTAGGCTGTCCTTTCCTCTTTTCTTTTCTTGGCTCTCTCCTTCAGCTATGCACATACCTTTCGGAGTAGGACGTAGCCTTTTCTACAGCCCCTCGGTGATTTAATAGGCTCAGTCCCAATAAGCTCAGCAAAGTTCAGGCTCCTCAGTCACTTCGGGGATTTCAAATATGTTACTCTGAAAGCTAACAGGGGCAATGACTGTCACATACTATGCCAACGTACTGCGTCTAGAGCGGTGCCAACATACTGTGTCATGAAGCTGTGGCACAGTATTAACTGACAGGGTAGAGCCAGCCCGTCTCCCTTTATAAATATGACTGCGGTACAGCTGTGCACTCGCACTGGGGTGTGTGGGAACAGTATTAATTTAAATGCTTTAATTCCATCTGGATCTTCTTGGCTCTATTCTGCGACTCTAGAAGAGCTCTTTTTTGAGGCAGTATATCTGAAGAATTCCGTTTAATACGAGTAAATGATCCATTGTTATGTGTTGGTCAGAAAAAAAGGATGAAGAAGTCCTAATTAATCAGATCCCTTCCTAATTGGCTATGGCAAAGAGATTTCCAAGCGTGCCAAGTGCATGAAGTGGCCGAATAACTGGCTTTGCCTAAATAAGATAGAGACTGTTTCTGGAACCGTTGCACTGAATTTGTTTGGATTTGCTTTGAGGAGACAGCAGCAGAATGTCGGGTAGATTAATCTTGGCTTTAGTACATCCTATCCCGGAATATCATCCCTTTGCCTCCCATCCACTTTGCCCAGGAGTTTGACTGCAGCATTTTTAGCCTTGGATTTTGAATAGTTCTGATGAGGCTCACGTGAACCAAATACAATTTGACTGGCACCTCTGGAGCAAGTGATGTTTCAGCGAGTGAGTGGAACTAAATTGTTGACCGCGTGTCATTAAAGAAAGGAGAGAGGGATTTATAGCCTTAGCCATTAGTTTTCTTCATTTTGGTTCACAAAGCCTTTTGGACCATATATAGAGTGCAGCTTTACAACATTTCCAGCAATAAAATGTGATGTTGACCATTTCTGTTGGCTATTCTCCTGATGTTGGTACTTTTGGATCACCTCACTGGCCCAAATCTGCTCTCTCGGTGGGGAACAGTCCAAACCAAACCTGCTAGGCAGGAGTCAGTTGTCGGCTGCGTGTACGCTGGATGAAGAAATCTGGGTGCTGTGATGGTATGTCACTTAGAAAAAGCTCTGACCCTTTGGCCCTCTGAGCTTCTGCATTTTAGAAATCACCCCAGGAAACCCTTTGAATTATGCCCAGACATTTAAGATGATCATTTGCTATGGATGTGAGCGACCATTTGGCACAGCCACTAGCCCATTGGTGTCAAACAGGTCCCGAAGAGATGTTGGAGAAGAGGAGAGGATCTGTCCGAGCCCAGCACTATGCCCAGCAGAAGCCACTCCGCAGAGCCTTTAAGCTTGCAGTGGTACATCATTTTTCCACAGTATCACAGATAAAAGGTACAAGGTTTTCTCCTACCCCGGCAGCAGTATAAAAGGCAAGATGGGTAAAAGTAAAGAGGGTGAGATAGCACTGGTATAAGAATGGCTGCAATCAAGTTACAATGAGATTATATCAAATGTGTTGTGAAAGTTCTAATAATTAATTGTTTCTTAAACTGTGCAGCCTATTTATTTGATCTTTCTTCTGCATTTCTAAAGCAGTATATAATTTATTTTTCTTCATTCTTTTTTCCTTGTGAACCATATTTCTATACTTCATGCTTGATTTAGTAACCATAGCAATGAAATAAATGCATTGTCTTCATTTACAATGGTGTCTAAATAGGTACTCATCTCTGTGTAAGCCCTTTAACAAGGGATAGTTCCCTGCCACCATAATGAGAAGGCTATGGGCTGCGTCATTGAAATAATTTTCACTTTGGCTTTGTGACATCAAGCCCAAAAGTCTCTGAAAATGCATTTGTGTCTACTTTATTTCTCAAGAGTATACATAAAAATATATAACCAGAACTTTCCAGAGGTATTTTTTGTGTAGAGAGAGAACATTGTACGCATTGTGTCTTTCCAGATACAAAGAGATGCATTAATACCTTTTATTTTCTTACCCTGCCCTCACATTATCAATATCCCAGAAGTTTCTATAGACGGAAAAAAAAAAAAGCATACCTATTTTTTCTCGATAAGAAAGAGTACATACTCTTGTTCTTGGGCAGTCCTTACAGGAAGAGATGTAAACTGCATTCATTTCCTAAGGTTAAAAATGAAAGCCTCAAAAGCATAAAAAAAGAAAAAAAAAATTCCTTTTGTGTTCTTGATTGCTTTTGCAACTCGGTGGCAGACACATGACTCCTTTTAGCTTATTCACCTTTTATATATTAATTCTCTTTATCATAGACATACACAAACATAATTCAGCCATTTCCTAGAAAACAGACACAGATTTCTATACATGTACGCTACAGTCATGCTATAGCTTCACAGCACTTGTAGGAGTTGAACATCACGTTTGACCAGCAGCTGGCAACTATTTTATTTCGCTAGGATCATACGGCACAATCAGAGAATGCTGTGGAGGATTTGCACTGAAAATACAGCATTTCCTCTGTGCGTCACATTCTTTCCGTACCTCTGCCACAAGCAAGAAATGCTGAACTAGCGTCAACCCTGAATCCTGCTCAGACAAATGCAAACTGCATGTTGCTACATGCACCGTGAGCATCTCTTGGATGGAGTAGTGTTACAGCTACTGAGATTTAAATGTAAATCTTTCAGCTCCAGGCATATTCTTGAAAAGAAAAGGCTTATTATCCCTTTTACATATGGAGCCTAGATTTCCAGAAAAAAAGAGACTGGAAAGGATTTGAACCACCGGCAAATTAGAGACCTAAATTAGACTTCCCTGAAAATTTTGCACAGAAATATTTCTTGACCAAAAATGTAGTTTTAACTAAGAGAAGTTTTCTTATGAGGATGAATTTTATATCTTTGGATAGCGAAGCATCTAAAAAAATCCATTTTAGGCTGTTGATTGTGTATATATATGTTGACATATGTATGTGTGTATGTGCTATATAAACAGCCATTATCTGGATTTTTGCTTTTTCATAAAAGTTAAAAAAAATCAGTAGGGTAAGAACAGATTAAAATGCAATGCTCCTATTTTATTTGATTTGGGTTTTTTTTGTGAAAGGAAAGAATTTTCCTACTAGCTCTATTTTAAACTGTAAGTCTTAGCTTCTGGCCATCGCCTGTGTGTTACAAATGCCCAATTGCAAAAGCCAGCTGCTGACTCTGGACTTTTAAACTCTGTATATCCCTAATAGACTAAATCAAGAAAAAAAATCTCTTGCAAGTGCATAGCATGGCTAGCAGCAGGATAGGTTATTTATACATTCCCTGGGGTTCGCAGGGAGTCTGAAAATTGAAATTGAAGCTTAGCCCTATGTCCTAGTAATGTCACTTCTGTATCACCTGCCCATATGTTACTTAAACAGTTCTCACCTGTGTCACTACTGGGGTTTGAGCCTTTACTGCCTGAACTAAAGCCGTTCCCTAGCTGGGGGCTGCAGCAGAGTTGTACTCTGCATTTTGGGTACAGAAGGGGGACTTACAACACATGGGGTTGCGCTCCAAAGGAGGTAGGTGTGTGCTGTCTTTGACTTTTTTTTATCCTTTTATCTGATGAAAAACCTTCTGAAATACTATTTCTTTTTACTTCTTGTGGTACTGGTTTAGACGACAGCACAGGCAGATCCTGCTTTTGCAGGGTAATGAATTTAGGGGGATAATTTTTTAGGGGGAGGTGTTAAAGGCAGAGGCTGTTCCTCAAGATTGCAGTAAAATAGGAGTGAAGCCTTGTGGTGGACAGACCCCTGAGCCCTAAATAATGACAGCAGAAATAATAGAAATAATAATATTCTGGTGATGATCAGACCTTTCTTTTATGTATATCTCAAAGCAATAGTGAATAGAGAGGTTATAGGAAAACAAGGTGTTCATCCTGTCTCACCAGAAAATTCATGGGCTCCTTTCCCATACAAAATTGTTGCCTTAATCCTTTTAACGTAATCCTTTCCCCTGCCTTCTTTCTTCATCCCCTTCCTCGCTTCTTTGCCCCTTAGGAAACAACTTTGCCAACTACAAATGTCACAGGGCGTCATCCAGTCATGGTAGCTGCACTCTTCAGAGTCCAGAAGCTGTGCTTTGTTTTCATAACTGGGGAAGAAAGATCCAATGCTATGTGTTTTCAGCATCTTTTTACTTTTGAATGCATGTCTTAAAAAAGAAAAAAAAAAAAAGTGTTGCCTTCCGTTTATGCTAAGGACACTATGAAGTAGTGCTGGAAATAGTAGTGCTGCCCGTCTCTGACGTGCGTTCCTGTCCTGTGGTGCTCACTTGCTCACGGCATTAGAGAGTTGGGAAGGAAGAAACCGAATGGCTGTGTATTCTATGTTAGAGGTGACAGTATGAACAGGGGGATCCTGAGTTCTGACAAACCATTTCAATTTAGATTTTTTAAGACAGTTTTGAAACTCTGCAAATCCTGGAAAGATAAGCAAATACTCTTGTTCTTATAAAACATTTTCTTTCGCATCTCATAGGACCCTCAAATAAGACCTAAAATAGGCAGATGTTCATGACAAAATCCAGTGTTTTCTGAGCACGGTATTCAGATTCCCCATATTTCTGAGGTTATTATGAATTATTGCATCAATGGGCCAATAAAAAATACAATGACTGTAGAATTGGAAGGGATATCTCATGTCTTCAAAGTTCAGTCTTATGTTGTTGCAGACAATATCACATCATCTGGTCCTTTTCCTATAGATGATCAGACTTTATTTAGTAGTGCATCCTTTCCCCAATTTCTTTTCTGCATGTGAGTCTTTTGATGGACAGCTCTATAATCTAAGAGCAGAGCAGAGGAAATCAGATCGTTGCTTCCAAAGTAGCTGATTATGGAAATATGTGATGGAGATAAATTTACTCTTCCATCATTCAGAGCTTCTGAACGGTGCAGGACTGCTAGAGTGAAGATACCAGCGGTGAAGAAATTATGTTTGTACAGGCTCTAAAGCCCAAACTTCTCATTTTGGGAGCTCCTCATGGAGTCCTTTTGCAGCATCGATTTCCCATAGAGGAGCCCAACACATTGTTACAGGTCTGCTGCAGTGGTTCTCAGCAAACTTGAGGAGGAAACTTCACATGGACTTTGCAGTGAAGATTCAGCAGACTCATATCCTCAGAGAAAATAGCTGCTTGCCCAAAAGTTACAAGATAGATCACAGTATTTCTGGGTGGCACATGAGAATGCTGAACCAGGAATGACTGACACTATTTACCAAAACAATTGGATATAGTCATATTTCTCCAGCTACTACAGGAAGGTGTCAGTATGAATGTGCTACCAGAGAGGACTTGACCTAACAGAACAGAGCGAAACAGGCACCAGTTCTTTGGTGTACATTTCCTTCATGTTTTCTTCTATGCAGGGTCCTTCAAAATCCTTGACCTGAACCGTTTTTGTCGTCTAAAACTTCCTTTCTTATGTGCTCCTACTCAGACTACCTCTGGTTTCCTTTAGGTGCAATGTCCTGTTTTTTTTGTGAGGTTTTTTTTACCACTGTCCAGATTTATAAAATCTGATGATGCATCAGGTTTGAAATGTTCTCTTCTGAACTGGCATGCTAGGAAAGAACATCTATGGTGAGATGCAGCTTCTGCATTTAAGTGTCTGCAGGTAGGGGCTACCTGTGCACTAGTCAGTAGAGCCCGTGGAATCCAGAGAGCTATGCAGGTGGCCAGATGTCTACTCAGGGAGAGCAGAATTCCTCTTGTGTCCCATTGATTAGATCCCCATTAATTGTACAGGGAGGTTAGACACCTAACACACATGTACACCCGTTTACGTAGACACCTATGTGTAGGGGTGTCCGTCTCAAACTCAATTCTTCCCTTAGGACCAAATGATCTGCCCTAGATTAAATGATCTGGTGTCATTGAAGATGTTCTGACACATTCATCCTGGCGTGAAGCAGCCTGTCCAGATAGGTGCAGGTCAACTGTAGGTTGTGCATCTCACCTGCCAGCCCTATGTAGATGGTTAGGATGCTCTAGGGCATCACAAAGGGCGTTGGATGTCAACGTGTGGTAACTGAATTCAGTCCATGTAGATACCTAAATATAGGTGTCTGAGCCTGATGCTGGATGTCACTCCTAGTTTTCTAGAAAGATATTCTCTGAGCTGTCATGCAAGGGTATAAGGGAATTCAGTCTACGAAAGTGAAGCATATGTCAGTGCAGTAGATGACAACGTTCCCGACACTCCCCGGTTTCCTTGGGACATTTAAGGAATTCATTTCAGAGGCAGTTTCTTTTCATGAACATAATTTGATCTTAATCGTCTCTATACACGTAACATTAAGTTTTTCATTTGCCTCATTAACTGTTGCTTTAAAATTTAGATGGTCAAATATTGATGAAGTACCAATCTCTGGGACAGACCATATCCTCATTCACCAAATTCAACAGTCTTTGGGCTTTTTTCATCTTATAAATTTTCATTGATTCCCCTATATGTGCAGATCAATCACTTTTCCTTTTGCCAGAGGAAAATCTGTAATAGCTGAAAACAAATCATAGAATCATAGAATCATTAAGGTTGGAAAAGACCTCTAAGATCATCGAGTCCAACCATCGACCCAACACCCCCATGCCCACTAAACCATGTCCCTAAGCGCCTCATCTACACGTCTTTTAAATACCTCCAGGGATGGTGACTCAACCACTTCCCTGGGCTGATGTCCCAAATTACCCCAAACGGGTGCTCCAGGAGGGGTGTCTCTTCTAGATACTGTGTCCTCTCTATGTCCTGTGCTGATGTCTTGGATGTTGTAGGTGCATCTGAAATAGCATTAGATGACTGTCTTCAGGCAACAAGATTGTACCCTGGACAAACTCTGTGCCTGCCAGTGGAAGTTTTCCCTCTGAGGTATCTGGGAACAAAATATTCTTTAGTATCTATGTCAGTGGTTGCAATCCTGGTCCATGCTTACAAAGTTGAGACTCGTGCTCCTGGCTGTCATTGTTTCAGCTATTGAATTCTGACAGAAGAAGTTAAAAAGAAATCAAATGTTTCTTAAATAGACTGTTTCTTAACATTTCTTCAGAATGTTTCTTAAAAAGAAACACGAATGTTAGGTGTCCTGACAGGACGACCTAAGTGCTGTCTTTTCCATGAAGATATTATACACCCACAAATAGGAAAGACAATGGTCCGTCTGAGGTCTGATGAAAGAAGATGGTCAGCGGAGAAGCGTGGATTAAAAAAGTGGACCTTATAGTTAAAACGCTGGCAAACAACCGCTCTCTATGTTGTCTGGCCTTTAGCTGAGCAAGTGTGTACATTGGTTGATATATTTTATTGAGAACTCATGTATCACAGCTGCTCAGGGCTGCAAGCATAAGGCATGTCTCAGTCATTCTGGGAATCCTTTTCTCGCTGGCTTGAAAATGCCACTGTCCTAGAGATTTAAAGGTGTCGCTGACCTGCGACATATTTTTCTTCAAATAAATTTTAGTTGCAGAATTTTTTGCAGAATTCATTGCTAATGAAGAAAATTATATGAAAGGTTGGTGATTTCATTAGCTAAAATTACCTCAGAAGACATGTGATACTGCTAGGTGGGCTTATAAAAACTCAGTTATGGGTGAGATCTCTGTATGGGGAATATATTTGTTATTATTAAAGTAGCAAAAAACCCCAATCAGTTGTGCACTCCTTGTGCAGTTTCACCAGGGCTGAATATATGAAGGGTTTAGGTTTTAATACCCAGTGGAAAATGCAAATGAAGTAATGGGATAAAGCGAATAAAGTCTTTGATTCTAAGTCAGTAGTACTTTCCGCGATTAGAATAATGATGTGGAAAATCATTGCGTTCTAAAATCCATTTTGTAGCTTATACCTGTTGAAAGGTTTGTCTCATGCGTGTTCCCGTTTGCAGCAATTGGTTCAAAGTAATAAAAATCCCCAAAGATTACACATCCAAAACAGCTTTCATATTTCTGGAGGTGGGCAACGGGACAATCAGGCCGCCAGTGCAGACATTCTTGCAGAACTGCTTTCTTGGTCTTGATTCTTGCTGTAACCCAGCCACTAAACATCACTGGTGGCTGTTAAATCAAACTTTTTTCAGATCTCATGAAAGCCGGTGTAATTATCCTCCCAAGTAACAGACCACATTTTATGCGTTCTTAAGAAATCCATGGTTTTATGTATGCTGTAATATTCATACCAATAAGAAGATCTTGAGGGAAATCCATGGGCCACTGTAGCTCTTGGACTACTACACAGTGATTTTCCCGTAATAAGAGTTTGTGTTTCCTGGACATGCAGAATTTGAAGCCAGTCACCTGGAAACCAGAGACATGCTCTCCAGTCCTGAAATTACTACTGTAGATCCTTCTTACGCCATCCCCAATTTTTCAACATCCTTTAAAAATGTGGTTGGCAGGAGTGGATTTAATATTCCAGCATTAGTCTCGATGCTGCTGTAAACGAAAATCAAGTCTCTCTCTACTCCTACTCTGCTGTGCACATGTCCATGTATTGCATTAGTGCTTTTCATCACGGCATCTTAATGGGAGCTAGTGCTAAGCTGTTTGGCTACTGTGACCCCTAAATTACTTTCAGATGCTATTTTCCATTATGTAATCCTTTGTTCTCTCTGCTCCTGCTTTCCTTCTTCCTAGCTGAACACAGAGTCATAAGTCTATATTAAAATACGGGTTTGCCGATCAGGCCTAATGTACTAAGGAATCCAAGCTGGTTTTATGACTACCTCACTCTCCTTAATACTAATTATGATGTCAAACTTTGTGTCATTCACAAATGTTATCAGCAATGATTTTATATTGGTTTCCAGATCCTATAAAAACCAAATGAATAGTGTTAGACCTGAGACAAGGCCTTTAAAAGGTAACGCAACGCTTAGGAGATGCCTCAGGTGGTTTACTTTATAGCCAGTGCGAAACGAGGTATGTTTAGGAGTAATTCTCAGATTCTCAGTGGTGCAGGTGAACGGTGAGTAGCGGTGCTTGTGATATTTCTTAATGGTCAATATGGTGCAATAAAACCCTGCTTTGCCTCCCGCTCCAAAAAAAAAAAAGAAGCATTTTAAGGGTAAAAAGGAGGCAAATATTGGTAGCTAACTTAGCCAGCTGGTCTCCCCCTGTTCCCACTGTAGTTAACGGAGAGAGAAGGGCTCCTCTGCAGTCGGCGCAGGCTAGGACTTGGGCACGCAGAATTGCCTCCTGTCTCTGCAGGAGAGTTGAAGGATTGCAGACTGTTGAAGGATCTGAGCTATCTTCCGTTCCTGAAGCTGGGGGATGTGAATTACTCCTTTCCCCCGGCTGTTAAATAATAATCTTCACTTTTTATGGGTCTCTAATCTGAGGTGCCAAGCACCTATGAAATTCCCTCAGTAAGTAACGTAAAGAACTTGCATTAACATCTTAACGTTCAGGAGCCATTTTAGGCGTTAGAGTAGTGACAGTGCTAGCATTTCACAAGCAGCCCTAATGCTTCCCCTGCCTGCGTTTGTTTTACAGTGATCTTTAATTTCCTGATTGCACAATGGTTTCCAAATAATGCAATGCACAGCGTAGACATTTTCTGCAATTCTTAGAAAATGTACAGCATGGTATAAGCAAAACAATACAGTATTCCTATGTAATCTTCTACATATACAATGGAGTAGAATAATGATGTACATCTGAGGAAATATCCAGGTCTCCTGCATTTTTTCGTATAAATTAACTATGTATCTAATTGCCTCATCTGCCAGTCTGCAATTTGCGTGTGTTCACAGGTATATTGCTTTTGTGTTTAACTGCTTCATTTCCATGAATTGTATGCATGGAGGGGTTGTAGAGCTCTGTGTAGTACAATGCTGCTTGCTAAAATATTGAAATACATACCTTAGAGAGAAGAAAGATCATTTAAAGTTGATTAAGATCACGTTAAACAGTAAGTATACAAACCTTATAAACAAACCAGTATTGTAGAGAGGTCTATGAAACGAGAGAGAGCAGAAAACAGCAGAATCACCTTATAAACCAAATTCCCCTCCTACGAATGACTTTGTTAAATTCAGGGGAGTCGGACCAGAATCAAATCTGTGCAAGACTGAAGGAAGGTCCTGTCCGTGTGTACTGCCTAGGGGGGCAGCGGGAAGAGTGCAGGTGCACCTCTGGTTGCGGCGTTTCCTGATTTTGCTGATTGCTTAATTGTAACATTCTCAATACACTTGTTTCAGAGTGGAGTTTCTTAAATGAACACCACTCAGAGCTCATTAGCACCTGCTATATATACACAGATATACAGATATGCAGGAGCCAGCATTATCATGGTTAAAAAAATACCCGGAGGAAGCATCAAGGCTGGAAATGATCACGTATGAAAACTTGAACCTGGATCCGGAGTTTTGGAGCATTTGATCAGCTAATTCATGTAGTACATTGCAATGAACTATTCTTCCACAATGCTGCTTCTGTACTGCAGAATGGGAAGAATCGAGGAGAGTGTTCAAAACCTCAAAACCAGTTTGTATTATTTGCTTGTGGGAAGGTTGAGGTTAGGTCAAGACTAATGGCTGACAGCAGACTGGCCCTGCAGGTATTTTCACACGAGAGCTTAGCTCTGTGTTACAGCTTGATTATCTGCCCTGTACAGTGTGTGTAGCCTCAATCTACCCAACTGGTCTTGCAGCGAGATGAGCCAGGATTCTTCCTTGGAGAGCTCCGGTGCTTTTTGCTGCAAGGATAGGGTTTGTAGGCATCCGCCTCTCAGGCTTGCTGACACAGTGCTATGGATATGCATTTGGGGGTGCCCGGAGTGGCTTATCAAGGATGCAGCCTGTGGCTATATCTGAGCTGATAAACATTGCCAGGGCACAGGTCCAGGCACCGGACTGCCACCGTTCTTATTGTTTGGGTGGTCCTGGCACAGTTTTGGCCATGGTGAACTTTCCAGACACTTCCCAAGCACAGTTTGGGAGCTGGCACCTGCCAGAGACCATTCCCAAAAGGCAGTTTGGATGCTGCTACCCAGTTCTGGAGCGTAGGAGAGCATGGGCATGGCCAGACCTTGCCAGCTGGCCTCCGGCACCGGGTTAGCTGAGTTGTGGCGGTCTGCAGTTTGAGCAAAGTTCTGTTTTAGAGCTCTGATCCTTTGGGGTGGGTCCAGCACAGCTACTGTCAGCCACTGCAAAGTGAGACATCTCGTCTAAGCTCCCGAACCATGCGCCTGCGGGAGTGCAGAAAGCTGGGCTCCTCCAAAGGGCGATTCATCCCACTTAGTTACCAATTTGGGAAAGACCGACAGCGGGTGACGAACGCTCCCCTCTTGCAGCAGGGCGGGTGTCGATGTCTACGGGAGGGCAGAAACCTACTGCAGGAAGCTGATGGGAACAGAGATGGATGTGCCACGAGCATGCAACAAGGCTGCAAGCACCAGGCCGGCTTGGACAGCATGGATGAAGTTCACCCCTTTGTAAAGAGCAGCACAAGGCTTGCATAAACTCACACCCTTCACACGGGATGCGAGTGGTGCAAAAGCTTTAAAGCCGTCTGGGTACGGCTCAGAAACAAGCCCTCAACGGCCGAGCGATGGGCTCGCTCTCATCTCTGATAACTCGCGTCCAAAAAGTGCTGATTGGGAGAAGAAAACTTTCAGCTAATTACTGTCATTGTTAAATTTTTTTTCAAATTTTTTTTCCCTGCGAGCTCTGACTACTGTTCTTAATTTCCTGACCAGCTTGCGCCCTTCCCCCGCGCCTCTCCGAGCATCTGTGGTCGTTTCAAATTGAGCTGTACTACCTGCTGCTCCGACTTTCTAACATACCATACCAGTTGGTTTGCCAAACAGTGAACTGCCAGCCATCTGCCATCCGAATCAGAATTTACATTGTTTCATCTTAAAATAACGCCTTCAGAATATCAAGTAACTCTCTGCATCAGGTTTTGTGAACTGAAAATCGGCCAGGATTAAAAACAAATACCAAATGTGCCTCCGAAAGGAGTGGGGAGGGGAGGGCAGGGGGGAAGTTGGAGAGGTAAAGTTTTCAATTTGCTGTTTACCTGCTCCGGAGTCAGACAATAAGGCTGATAATGAATGCAAATGCAATCTCCTTAACACGGAAGCAATTTCACGGTAGCTGGTGAGGTGGAGCAGGGGGAACGGGGACTGGTTTCTGTGCATAGTGTGGTACTCTCTGACTTTTTCTCGAGTCAAATACTCCTTGGGCCTCAGTTTCTCTGTCTTCAAATACTTCAAACTAAGTATTCACAATTTCTTGGAGTACTCTGGTCTTAGGTCTGCTCTTTGGGTGTATAATTTTCATGACTACATCAGCTAGCTGTAAAATAATGAGTCAATTGTAGCAGAGTATTAACTTAGTGGAGATCTAATTTGCCTGACTCCTTAATCCCACTCATCAGGAGGAAAAATAATAAATTTACTGAAAGTGTGAAACACATTCTGCTGTTTGATATTAAACACTTCATCACGAGGTTTTAGGATATATTTTAGTGACAATGTCAGGCAGCTGACAGTTCTTCTGAACTCAAGCAATACCCCCCACTCTATACCTGTACTGAAGGTCTCCATAGGTGATGTTTGCTTGTAACACCTAGTAAATAAATGAAGAATCCTATTGACTGATCACAGTCCCTCTGTTCCTGTGATCTAAAACATAATACTGGCCAGTGTATTTCTACTTCGAAAAGCCCATCAGCATATCCAACCTATGGCCTGTTGTGAAAGGCAGTCAAACAGAAAGGGGTTCAGATGCCACCAACAGATCTTAACTTGGCTCTCTCTCCTCCCGCAAAACCTTCCACGTGGTTCTAAAATCTCTTGAGCCCTAAAAAACTGCTTTAGTGTGATGGCTTCTTTTAGGCAATGTGTTGCAAATACCCCTGTTGCTGAAGAAGTCGTAGCTACGTGGCTGCACTTACAGTGACAAGTCCACGTAGATTAGTTGCCTTTAGTAATGGAAGGTGTAGGAACATAGACTACTTATAAATGTGTTGAAATGTCAGCCCACAAGATGAATTTCCAATGTATTTAGTTCCTAGTTAAGGGGAAAATAGATGCATATTCCAGCATACACTATAATAGCAGTCTCAGTCTTCTCGTCTTCCAGGACTGTGGGAAAGGTCTATTTTGGAGCAATATCCACCCGTTAATAGTAAATTAATTCCCTCAGAAGGAATCATCACAAAACTGACATGTCTGCATCTAGGCCCAAGGCACTGAGTAAGAGTCAGACTGCTTATCTGTGGTGCCTAATACATGCTAAATACCCAGAAACACTTCTTCCCAGCAGCATGTCCTCCAGGATCTGTAAACTCAGATGGAACATATGTTTTGGGCCAGAGAACAGAAGCATGTCAGGTTGATTACTTAAGCACTCACAGGGCGATTACTCTTCCCCTGCTTTAGCTGTTTAAAATTAATGGCCTTAACCTAAACTTGTCATGTAGGTTGCCTCCTTTATCAATGGAAAGAGAGCAGAGCCTCCAGGGAACAATTCAACCCATCCTAGAATAGGTCTGGAGTCAGCATACCTCAATGACAATTCCCACCTTTCTCCTGAACCGTAAGACTTAGCTAAAACTACATGTCTACATTCTAGATGAATCCCACTAAAGTAGATTCCACCTACTATTTTGGGTTCCTGTTTGTTTTTTACTCTACAGAAACTGCACACTAGGTCTTTCTTCTGCCAGAACCCAACAGCTGCTCTAGAAAAAAAATTTTTTTTCATTGATTTTTGAAAGGCTGAGCTCTTCTCAGTTAAACATTTGGCCTCGGGAGACCACTTCATATTCTGAATCTGGGTTGGACATCGGTAGTGTGAACCCCTCATTCAGATGTTTAAGCTTCAAATCAAGTGGATTGACCCATCTTTGTGCCTAGAATTTCAAACGGGCTAACTATAAATTACTCTTTAGAAGTGCCTGGGGCTAAGTTAGTATTATTTTGTTGAAGAGGCAAGCAGAGCCATGGCATGGACACTTGCATTGGAAAGACATTCTCCACACTATTAAAATGTTATAAGGGTTCCTCGTACAGTTGGCCAGTTTTGGTCCAACAGAAACTCTCCTGGATAGTGACCAGGCATGGTTAGAAAGCTTGGACAGACAAGGAACTATTCCCAGTTGGAACTTTGGATGCAACCAGTGTGTTTGGGAAGTAAGAAAGAGTAGCTGTGCCATGTTAGTTGGGCCTCAGGGGCAGAAAATGGCACCTGGCACATTTTATTTGCCGGTATAGATGGTAGCTTGAGCCTCTGCATTATCTGCGGAGTGCTTAATTGAAGTACTCTGAATTAATGCCAGGCACCTGCATTTTAGGTATTATAAAATCTAAGTAGGGACCTGAAGCGGTCCGAATCTCACTGCACGTGCCTTGGTTTGCTCAGAACTGGGCGAGGACCCAGATTCTGTTCCGGGAGCCTTCTTTCTGCATTATTTATGTACTCGTGTTTTAGTAGCCACTGTAAGTCCAAAACCCACTTATGCAAAGTGTTATGCTGACATGTAACAGCAAGATTGTCCTGTCTCCAAACCCACTTATGATTCATGTATAAGATGAGAGGTAAGAAGTATTTTCAAGAAACATATGGTAGGAACACAGGATAACAGAGAGGTCCATTAGTAGAGGTATTTGATGAATTTCCTTCCTTGCCTCTTCTCCCAAAGGTCTTGCAAAAGATAGTTTATGATAAAACTACTAATAAAACTCAAGAAAATAACTTCAGTTAGGGCTTGAGGGCCATCAGGTTCAAGCTGGTAGATATGTCTTTACTGCAGCCCCAGAAAAACTGGTGGAGCGTGTTGATACCCAGATTACTTTCAAAATGGTTCTGGACAGGGGAAATTACCCATGTTGAGCTTCATGCCTGCACATTCAGCCTGCTACTCATAGGCAAACGAGCTAGTTTAAAGCTATCTGAGGGGCCTTAACACAAACCCTCAGGTTTTTTAGTTGCTAATATTTCACATCTCTCCTCATTCATACAGAGAAGCTCAAGCCTTTGCTAATCCTTTCACCTGCTAGCTGTTTTTGAATATTAGCAAAAAACTGTTTCAACTTGTCTAAGGTCAGTGAGATGTTTCTTCAGAATTGAAATCCAACTATTCAGTGCTCTTAAACTCTCACAGAAACATTTGAAAACAGTTACCTTTTAGAAAATCAAGGATGAAGAATTCGATCACGCTGTGTGATTTGCATTTATCAGTAAATGCTTTTACTGGCAAATCTTGTGGTTTCTTCTTTGTATCTCAGTTGAAGTTTAGCCACCTCGAAACGCTGTTCCCAGGATACCATGGGAATTGTCAGGCATCGTGCAGCCGTAGAGAAAAGGAAAAAGGAGTTACAAGAATTAGCACCTAGCAAAAATTGCTCTTACGGGGGGTGGGGTGGGGTGGGGTGTCACTTGGTCTGGACTTTCTAGGTGGACTCAGACTGTGGGAACCCAACTATTTCAGGTTTGTGGAAAATTTTATAAATCTGTGTTTGACTTTTCATGTCTTTAATGTCTCTCTGTTAAGGAACGATTTAGAGGGGAAAAAATTGTGAAAGTCGGTGTATTTTCACAGTACTTTTTGCCTTTAGGGGTGGAAATATCCACAGAATATCAGACATCATTTTTTTTCCAGTTCTGTAAATAACCTCAAGCTTTTAAAACTCCAAGAAATTTATAAACAAAAATATTTGAGATGTAAATATTAGTGTCCATAATCCCTGTACTGTTTATTTATAGAAAACCAAGGAAACACAGGAATGGTAGGTGGATGAATTGAAAAACACACTTTATTAAAGAAAAAGGCATAATGAGCAACCATGTACTGTGCTTGGTGTTGTGCCCAAACTAATTCATGGAAGACTTGCAGACTGTGTTGTCATCTGAATTATGTAACTTTTGAAGGAAGTGCTGCAAAGGATGTAATTGTTAGGAAGATCATTCTATCCTGATATAAATGGATTCTTCCATTTTGTGAAAAAGAAAAAAGAAAAGCCCGTCAGAATTAATTCAAGGTCTTTATATGGGCCATTTATAAGACTAAAATAGATAGCACTTGGGCAAAGGAACAGCGAAGCTACTGAGGTCAGATTTAGACACGGGACCAATGATATTAGTGAGAAGCAGTTGGTAGAAATGTTCATAAAAACGATTGAGAAAGGGTGACTGAAGGACCAAAGCTGAAGATGAACCTGCAATAGGCACAGACGAGATGACTTATGCTGTGATTTCCAGCCCTGACTTCCAGTCGCTGCGTATGCGTGTGTCTGAAAATTGAAGTGCATCCCTCTTTGGCGTGAGTCAGAAACTTGAGCGAACCTTTGGATCTGGGCTGAGCCCGTGCCTGGTCCACAGAGCTGTAACGATCCATCAGTTGGGAGTGCTTGAAACCTCCCTGCTGCTAAGCAGTTCCTGGAGCAGCAGAGCGGTGCGCGTGATTAAGGAGAAGGTAGTTATGGATCGGGAGCCCTGGGAGGTCCTGTACTCCTTATGCCTTCTGAGGACAGCAGGAAACTGGGCAGAGGGGGGTCTGGGAAAAGGAGTGAGGCAGGTGGTGATAAAAATTGCTTTCTGAACAGCTCAGTGTGAGTCTTTTTTGACTCCTCGCTATTTCCCAGTGAAAGCACCCTTTCCTAGGAGCCGGTGCCAGAACTTTTCCCATGTACGTTTTCATGCCTGATGCAAACTTGCTTACCTTTCTCACCCTAGACAGAATCTCTGCTATGTGTAGAAAGGAATGTTTTGAAGACTGAGAAAAGCCATTAGTTTATCTCCCTCTGAGAGATACGTACTCTCAGAGACTCCATCCTGCATATGATGCTGTCTGTGGGAAGGGTGGAATTCAGAAAATGTTTGACTCTCATTCTGAAAACAAGGACTGTGGACTAAATTGCACCTCGGTTTGCAGCCACAGTGGTTCCAAGAGGTTCTGTGCTGTTTGTACCTGACAGAGCTTGACCTTCTCCATACGAATAGACTTGATGTTATCTAAAGTTTGCTGAGACAAAGATTGTGCAGGTATTCATTCATAAAGAAGACAGGTACCGGAGAGAATCTCCTTGAAAAATGGTCAGAAGCTAACAAAAAAATGTTTTGGTATAGCCAGCTGCTACTTTATGTCTGACACAAAGGTAACAGACATGGTATGAGTGATGTATTGAGTAGGAACACGGAAAGGATCTCGTATTTGCATGTGATTTTAAAACAGTTATTGATATCCTCTGTTCAGTTCTGGATCCAATTGGAAATGAAAGTAATGGCAATGATGAATAGAATAGAATAGAATAGAATAGAATAGAATAGAATAGAATAGAATAGAATAGAATAGAATAGAATACTTTCAGTTGGAAGGGACCTACAACGATCATCTAGGCCAACTGCCTAGACAGATACAGAAAATAGCCAGTCGTTGTAAACCAAGGGGTTTGAAACTCAGTGTTTCCAGCTTACAGAAAAGGAGAGATGAGGGGAGAGGTAATTTTACCATTAATCTTAAATGCTTAAACATGAAAAGGCCTCACATATGAGACATTTCAGTCCTTTTGATGAAGACATGACAAGAGACAATGGTTGGAAGTTACCACTGGGCAAAATCTAACACGGTATTTCCTGGAAGTGAAGATAGTTCAACATTAGGATTGTAGAAACTTGGAATAATTTGGACCGGAAGGAACCTTGGGAGGTCTCTGGTCCAAGCCTGCGCTCAGAGCAGGTCTAGTTTTACATCAGGTTGCTCACGGCTGAGTCCAGTTGGATTTTTAATATCTGTAAGGATGGATGGTCCACAGCCTCTCTGGCTCCCTGCTTGAGTTTCTGGCCACTCTCACGGTGAAAATGCTTTCCCCTGTTACAGCTTGTGCCTGTTGCCTCTCATCCTTCCACTTTGCACCTGTAAAGGAGTCTGGTTTTGCCTTCCGTATATCCCCTTAGATAGTTTAAGAAAGCAGTAAGATCTCCAATTAGCCATTCCCTTGGTTGAATGAACCCAGTTCTCAGCCCCTCCTTGTGTATTATGTGCCCCAATCTCCTAACCATCTTGGTGGCCTTCGAGGAGGGGGAGGAAATCATGGATTTGTTTGAAATTTTTAACAGGACACTAGATACCTTTCTGGAGAACCTGCTTTGTAAAATATGAATTCCTCTTTCTGTAATTGTTTAGCAATAGAAGTATGGCGTATCCTTTTTGTGTGTAGCAGCTGACCGTGATTTAATCACCTTGGAGTAAGTTTCCATAGTGGAGTAAACACTGGCCCTTTAAACTCTCCTGCTTTATAAAGGAAGGCCAATAATTAGACATCACAAAAAATTGCACAAGGAGCTTGTGCTGCTTTGGTCATTTGTGGATGGGAGGGAAAGCTGTAGTAAATATGTATAATTCTGTTGAGAAAACCCGTGAAACGTTGCTCTGTGCGGTATGTTTCTTACAAAGCGAGTGTATGTCCCCTGCAAAAATTACAGCTTTCAATAAGCATTAACTTGTGCCCCATGTCATGTCCATGTCTTGTATGGGACGGCCACAGCTTTTGACCCAGGGACTAGTTTGTTAAGGTAACTCGTATACCATGACTAAGCCTTAGGCTTACAGTACAAAGAAGTTGCTGATGAGGCCATACTACAAACCAGATCAGAATGCTCCTCTTGCTGTAAAGAAAGGTTTTTGACAGGTTTTTGTTGGTTTTCGTTTTAATTTGAATCAATTCCCTGGTGTGGTTCAGGAAACACTGGTCCAACCCTTGCTTCCTGGAGATGGCTTGCACCACGCTTTCCTTCAAAAACTGGGGCACCTGCTATCTGCCACACTTTCCTCAAGGCCATTGAATTCTTGAAGTGAAATAAATTCATCAACTTCACCACAGAAAGAGGAAATTCATAGCCAGAAACGTGGGGATGATCAGAAATGATCAGAGATGGTCAGAAATCTTCAGCGTGCGTGTGTGTGTGCGTGTGTATATTCCATATGTGTGTGTATATATATTCCGTATATCCAGTATATTCTGTAATATAAATCTTTTTGATCCATGAGTCCTTAGTTGAGCTATCTGGGGGGAGGGAGGTGGAAAGGAGGGGGAAGTTATGAAGATGTTGGCATTTTAAAGCTATGTTTTTACAGAAATAAAATGGAATTTCTAATCTTTCCATAGAAATGTTCATTAAACCATTTTAGAAGAAATTACATTTGACAATGTCTTTACTTTCCTTTTTCCCCATTTTGCCCTGTAATACAATAAAAAAGATGTAGTTCTTTGATACTTTTTCATTATTTCATTGCCATTTTTCATTTCCTTGATATTATTTTTGATGGTAAGGGAGAAAAAAAGTGGGGAAAAAGAGCTAGACAAAGATCAACATTATTCTGATGCATACAGGAGACTAGAAGAAAAAAAGTGGGGAAAAAGAGCTAGACAAAGATCAACATTATTCTGATGCATACAGGAGACTAGAAGAACCCTGAAGTAGAGTAGTGATTTCTTAGGAAAGCTAGAATATTTCAATAAAATGCAGCTTTGCCACTGAAGTTTTCATTTTCAGACAAAATTCATTTTTCCATAGAAAATATAACGAATTCTAGCGTTTTGGTACAGTGATGCTGTTGCTCTAAAAACCCTTTGTTGATGGTTGCTATAGAAAACCTTTTGATAAACAGGTGTATATATAGTAAGCTTTTAGCCAAGTGCTTTCTGCAATTTTTTTTCCTTTTCCATTCACGCGTGATCTTGACGAAATAGATTTACAGATGGCCCCTTCCTAATCTTACTTTCATTAGGGTAAATCAGAGGTACTTCATGAGCATCCCTGAAAGTCTGCTGATCTGAAAGTGGACCAAAAGAAAAACCTAGCTCCCATGGTGTATTTATTTTATGGTTTTACTTCACGTGGGTTTTGCAATCATTTATTTATGTCTGGCTTCAGTGTCTCCAACCTGAAGGTGACACAAAGCCTAGTTTTAAATGTTTTCCTATAGCAGTCCAGCTAGTGCCCCGAGCGTAATTTGGCTCACTGAGCACACGATCCTTTCACACCCCTCTAGCAAGACCTTCCATCAGAGAGTCACGAGCCCTGAGAGGACTTTGAGAGAATTTATTACATTATTAATAAACTGGCTGATTAAAGGACACAGTTCCCTCTGGCTTTTCCTAAACTGGTTTTGTTCATGGTATTTTAATTCAGGCACATTCCATAATTAAGACATTTTGATTCCATTTCTATTAGCAGTGATAAGGAACCGAATCATAAAAAAATCAAATAAAAGTGGAGAAAGGCCTGAGGACGCAAGCCACAGAGAGCGCCCAGTATCCTGCAGTCGACTGTGATATTTTCTATATGAAAGGTATCAGATTCTTTTAGTTGCTCAACGTCTCCTTTAGAGTTAAAGAAGATAAGAATGGAGAAAGACAAAAGTATGGCATCTCAGCCAGGGAGGGCAGTGTGTGTCTCACGCCTAGCACGCCGCCTCGGCTCGACCACAGCAATCTAAGCTGGCACGGCCTGGAGGTGAATACCTTACAAATATAAAGGTGTAAGGGGAAGAAATCAAATTCACAAGACCTACATTTGCACGAGAATTATATTAGCCATTTGCAGATGCATTTCTCTGCATTATACTGAGATTTGACTGGATCCTGCCTTATTAGACAAAGGGTTTGACTGAAGAAAGAGGCTTTAACTATGTTTAGCATATGCAGCACGTGCTGGCAATCCACTTTCAATAAAATGGACGTGAAGACCCAAATGAGCTGAGCTGACCACCGGGAAGGATCACCGGTTTCCAGCTGCAATGAGCTGAGCCCATTTGCGAACCAACCCCAGCGAGCACGCCCTGGCAGAGCTGTAATTCACAAACCCGCGGCATTTTAATACGCTTTAACTGTAGCCTAATAAACTACATCTATATTAGTAAACTAAATGTAGCCAGAGCGTGGGCTCAGATGTTGGCCCAGGATTTTTAGTAAAGCCTCTGACACAGTTTTGGCCAGATTAACTAAGCCATTCCCAGACGTGGCCTGAGAGTCGGCGTGTGCCAGGTACCAAACTGAAGTTTGGATGTGGCCACTCGTTTCGGGGTGTTTAGTTATACGTACTTAAACAGGGCCATGACGGTTGATCTTTAGTCCAGAGACCAGTCCTTTATCCCTCATAGAAACCCTCCAAAAGAGCTTAGGGACAGGTATATAAAATGCAGGAGGGGGAAAAAAAAAAAAAGAAAAAAAAATTTGTATTAACCCAACACTTCAATAAAAGTATTTGCTAGATGTAGGGCAAAAAATGTCTCCTGCCTACACTTCTGTGGTCCTAAGTACCTATTACAGAGTCTTAACATGTCTTTTTGTAGTGACTAGGATGTGAGGCATTCACTCTATGGATGTACCGCAGCTCTTGGCTGACTCGAATTGCGGAAGAGTGTTTTCTCTGCATCAGAACTGCCTGAAGAACCGCTGACAGCTCTGACTGAGGAAGTGTTTGTGGCTCAGTACCTGCAGCAAGGGATGGAAAATAAACATTGATGTTGTCAAATAGCTGCCTACAGGTGCAGAAATAGGTCAGCCAACCTGGAAGCCTTTGGATTATCTCCAAACAAGAATTGGCAGGTCAAAGATAATATGGGAATGTGGGTCTGGTGAAATGATACAGGAATGCAATGAAGCCGAAAGCAAGCTGTACGACTGAAAATGGGTGGGAGAGCTACTTAATACTGAGCACTCGGGGCAAATATCAAAGATGTGGCTTCTGTTTTAACTGACATCTGATCATGTCCTACTCGTTTAGAAGAGTATAGTCTACGTACATTCAGTAAGGAAGAACTGTCAATTTTGTCCTCCCTCATATTTGTCCCCTGCACTCTGGCATGTCGGGGCAGGCCAACCTTCACCTACAGGAGATGCTGCTAGTCATGGATTATATATTTCTGTGCCCTCTTTCTTCATTTTGTGGAGCTGCGTTGGCTTCAGTGAATTATGCCAACATGAAACTGGTATCATGAAATGGAGGATGTGGCTGATGAAGCAGTCCCAAATTGGCCATACCAGTAGCTCTGTGATTATCTTGCTGTAGCGCTACGTGGACACCATTGAGGGTTGAAGCTGAATTTGGGTGGCATGTTGGCCCTGACACAGGGATAACTTCATCTTCAAGCATCGTGGTTTTCAGGTAGAGTGTGGGGCGGTGGGTTTGTTTTCTTTCATTCTGACTCACCACTGCCTCAAGAAAAGAGTTATTTTTCTCTCCCTACTGATCAGTGAAATAAGCACTAGAAGAAGACTGTGCATTGTAGGTCACCTACCCACTCTTCTACTTTACAGGTTTTAAAGTGCTTCTTCACATGCAGTTCTATAATTTTCCAGCCTTTCATAAAAGATAGACTCAAGCTATCTGTCAGGGTCATAAAATGGAGACCATTGTGTTCTGTGTCTGATCTAACGGATAAAGCTGGAACTTGCTTTCACACTGATGCCTGAAATAAATAAGCCAACCCATTGAGATGTAAGCTCAAACCCACCTTGCCCTCCTAACTTCCGGGATTCTAAAAACATTTTCAGAATTCTTGTCTTTCTCTCTGGTCTTTTGAAGCTCTTCTAGGTGGATGTGTAAAACAGAAAAGCATTTTAATCTGATATTTATGACCCGGTTACTCAGTATTGTTATCTGTAAGTATTGCTGCAAATTGATGTAATGAGCATGTGCTGTCTCAAAGCAAGCTCAGAGGAGAATAATATTCCAATGCAGAGACACTTCTGGAGAGAAAGCGAATACCTTCTTTACTAGTCCCCCTCCCCAAGCCCCCTGAATACATGCAGTCAGCTCTTTCTATATCACCAAGGGGTTTTTATTCCTTTGCAATATGGCAAGCTATTTCTTCCTTCTTAAATTTAGTTTAATCAGCAGTTATGGCACAGTGTGTGGCTTTTCATAATTCGACTGATGTTTCTGCAAATGATTACTTAGCGCAGTGCATTATTATTACTGTGGACGATCACTTACAAACATCTGTTGGGACTGACATAGGTAGAGCTGAGCCTGCCTTCAGGCAGAAGGATGGGCTGGAGGTCCTTCCCAGTCCTATTTTTATAATGCTCTGCTTATTCAGTTGCCTGCTTTTCTCTTTCTTCGTATGCCTTCAGCACTGGATGTCATTATCTGCCCCAAATCATCATCGGGTTTTTTTGTGATGCCCTAATAATGAGCTTTTGTCATGTACAATGACTTCATCTTATTTTTCCCCCCTTTTTATCATAATATCATCTGCTTGGGATGTTCTGAGAAAAATGCAACAAGCTATGATAAATCACCTTGTCAAGTTACACAGTAATTCAAGCTGTTGCTGAAGCTACAGATAAAATCCAGCAAGAGGCTTTGTGGGGAAGAAAGGTGGGGGAAGGAATTCGGTTCTTCAGAGCCTGCATCTCTCTCGTGTCTGTAACGAATCTATGGGTGGGATGAAATGTGGGGGATGTGTCAACCTTGCTGTTGTTCCTAATGAATCAAGAAGCTATTTTGAAGAGTTTCTCTGTCTCTCAGGAGCCGTTTCCATGTTGCAACGTCGGATATGCATTTTGAATCGCTCTGCCTTTTCAACCTGCACCTGCAGTGCAGTAAAATATATTGTTTAGTACGGTGTGTGTTATCAGGTCGAAGGGTTGGGCGGACCTGGCTGCAAATTTTATAGAGCCCTTTGCAGCCTGAGCTTTTGCAGCGGCCACAGAAAGTAGAGGCAAACACTGGCAGTTTTGCAGATGTTGTCTCCGTATTTGTTGTCAAGGACCTCTGAGGGGAAAAAAAGCTTTCTCCTTTTCTCTTACAGAAGGCGATTGGGGGCACAAGTGTTCCCAAGATGTTAAGACCAGTTAGTCTGAAAATAACGGAAGTATTAGAATTTCCCTTTGTAGTCCCTTCAGCCAAAAAATGAGTTCTGGCGGAGCTGGAGCACACTCCTTTCATAGCTGCTGCATCTGCTCACAAATAATGAGCAACCACATCCTTTGAGAATGAAGGACTTTGCTTTCAGATGAAAGGAAAAGGACACAGAAAGTCCAAATATAAGGGTAGGACACAGTATGTGTTTCTTTTCTATGAGAGCAGCCATCTTAAACTGAAATCATTCTCTGAATTGCAGCTCCTCATGGCAGATGGGTAGGAAAACTGCCTGGATACTGAGAGATGTACATAGAAATGAAAAGCAGCACATATCCATGATTACAGATAAAACAAATAGCTAAGTTTTAAAATAGTTTTACTCCCAGTACCCTCCTCCCCCGGTGTAGCAATGTTTCAATAGTTTAATACATTAGTGGAAAAAATAGCACCCAGAAAAGACATCATTCAGAGGAATTAATATACCTTTATTTATAATACCCAGAAATTGTCTGTGCATGAGGAGTGTAAAATAAGCCCAGTGTAAATTAGTCCATAAAGCACAGCCTGAACCTATTCTTTTGTATTAAATCGTGCCATGCAACGTTTGCAGGCGCGGAAGTTCCTTCGTCCACGCTGGTCACTTGTTAGCACGTCCTTGGCACACATGGGGCTCGCGCCAGCTGGCACTAGCCCGGGCAATTCGTGGCCACGGTGTACAAGCTAACACAGGCCAAGAACCATTCCCAGTATGTAATCTGCACGTGGAAACCCGTCTTCGGGGCCTAAGAGAGGTTAATAGGATGGATGCGAGCTGTGTCATAACATTTAGCCTCTGGGCCACAGAGCAGTCTCAGGTGCATTTTATGAAATACAGGAATCGGTGAGCACAAAGACTATGATTTCCCCAACAAAAGAGGGTTTCTTGTAATAATCCTTTGCATGAAAAAAGATTATTAGATTACCTTTACACGTGGTATTAGCAAGAATAGCGTTTCGGTTGAAGTTAGACTGGGTAATAGACATTGAGCAGTGAAATAGCAGGAGAAATGCTTGCTATGAAACACAATTACAAATCCCGGCTTTGCACAGATGCTCATATGGGGCCTCTGTTGTGTAATGCCAGATGCGAAAATATCCCTTTGTTCAACAGTTCAACACAGTTTGTTCAACAGACGGTGACAATTTCATATCAGATTCATTCAGCTGAGCTCATATATAAATTATTGAAATGGCCTGGGATTTCCCTGCCTGAGAGATAACCTCTTTTTATCTGTGCTGCTTACCTAGAGCGGAGGCCAGCGATGCTCTCCGTCTGTGCGTCCCTTGGAAGACAGCTACAGGCAATGCACTCCAGTTGCTTCTGAAATCTCCGACCAAACCTTGCTCTCAAGGGGAATAAACAATCTCCAGGACACGCTGCAACACTCAGCTGCTTATGTGGGGCTTGTGGGAGACAAATGTCATTGATCAGCATTATTTAGCGGAAGGGAGTTTTTTTCCCACTACTTTTCCTGGTAAAAGCTAAGAAATCACATCTGCATACTCTGGTTTCATCTGGCTGAGTTTTTAAATCGTTGCAGAAGATACCTGTGGTCTGTTTTGCACCCTTGTGCATACCCTCCTAACTGCCCCTTAGGTACATGCTCCGTGCTCTGTGATGCCTGGTTCAGTTTGTAAGTTCCTCGGGGTAGAGACCCATCAGTCCTCGTTACCCCGACACGAGCCATGCACACACTTGCTGCTATATGTTTAAAATCATCTTGCATATAAAACCAGGGTTGTCATGGTGATTTGAAACTCCCTGAAAGCTTGCTGTAATGCAGTTAATCTTATGCACATATCTACACTTATTTAAAATCAACCATATGATAGTCACCTTATATGTGATGGCATCCAACCCACCCCTGAGGGAGCAAAAAATCTGCCTAGGCTGTGCAGCTGCCTTTTTAGGGGAGTAATATTTTGAGCATCTAACTGCTTTTGACCTCACCTGGCTGCCAGATGCTGTCAGCTATTCCTACAACCATGCAGTCAGTCTTCCTCATTTATAATTTACAAAAGATAAGTCGTAGCTTTTTGTCGGGGTTCAGGGCTCGCATGGGGGAAGAGCCTGTGTATAATTCTTAATGACACCTCAAGGTTCAGCATGAGGGTGGGAAGCTGCTGTTTTCTCCATGTGATATATTCCTTAAATATTCAATGAAGAGACAACCAGAGGAGGGGGAAAAAGAAAAAGCGGGATTAATTTTGCCATCCCTGTAGAGATGCTCTGTAGGGAGCAGTTCAGCTCCTATAGAAGTCAGTGGGATGGGATCAGGCCTTGAGAAGTCACTGGGAAACAAAAAGGAGGTAGAAGTATTAATATTTAATTTTCAAAGACTGTAAGTTGTGTGCCGTTCCTGAAGAGAGTCCTTTCTGTACCCATCATTATGTGCAAAATATACAATTCTTTCCACATCTGTATGGAAGCTCAGTCTGTAGATAAGGACGAGATGTTCCCAAGTAATATTGCACAGTCCGAAGGAATTCGTACCATCATAAAATGAAATTATTACTTCATCCTAAAAGCAACTTTAAGGTAGTCCAACTCTGGTTTTGGTGGCTGTTGTGCCCCATGCGCGCTGAAAGCCCCAGACATGGTGGGTGAGTTAAGGTTGCCATTCTGTAGTTGGTTTGTTTTAACGTTGCATTAATGGAGGGCTCTCTTTTTCAACGTCATTGCATTTAAACTGCTAAAACAACTGTGTGCGCAGTACCAATTAGCTTCTCAAACGGTGATTGGGAGCGAGCGAATAGTAGTTAATTGGGGGCATTTGCTTCAGACGAAGGCTGTAATGTGCTCACGTTTTGAGGACTTTAGCAGCATTGTGAGGAATTACCTACAACATTCTGGCACTCCTATTTACTGGCTTCCCACGGGGCTGCCGAGCCCATATTGCTCTTTCCACATCCAGTCTGTAGATGGATTGGTCTTCTGCCTCCCTCATTAAAGACTGAGAAATACTCCATCTATCTCAAACCTACGTGGTTTTCCTTGCTGTGTTAATCTATCAATGGGTATTTTAACCTGCAGCTGGTGGTCCTTAGTGTTGAACACATTTTATTACCAAAGGTGCCAAACTCTCTGTGTTTCAGCCACGGGAAGGACCAGTTTCGACGTGTGATATTCAGAAGAGGGGTTGTACATTTTTAGCGTGTAGGGGGAGCAAGGGGAAGAAGGCAGGGGTACTTCAGTGACCTTTATTTATGGGTCCTTCAAGCAAGGTGGTTATAGTTTCAGTTCCTGTGACTGTGCTCAGAATGGTGTTAGCATCAGGCAGGGTTTTGCTTCTTTCTCTCTCCGGTGGCCTGGAGCAGCACTGACAAATGAGAACTTGAAACAGATTTTGTGCCTCTGTTAATAGCAAAGGAGAATTAGCAGCACTTCTCTTAATTATCTCCTTTGGAAAAAAAGAGTTATACTGAAAGAAAAAGACAAAGTCTGAAGGATCAGGCCAATTTATGAGAAGAACAAAGAAACCGTAATCCTTATATTCAGCAAAAGCCCTGTAACTCTTATGGTAGCACTGGCCTTTTGGGAGCAAGCGTAAAGGTGTGCAGGAGAACTCAGGTGGGTGGGTACATTTGGTATCCATTTGTTTTTTCTGCATGTGCCAGAGGATCGGCTGTTAGCCATCACAAGGGGCAAAACACTGGGCTCTGGCTTGGTGTGCTCTGGGTTTGTTCTGTGAGGCCACTGAGGATGTGGAAGGGATTAAAGAAGTGGAAAAAAAATCCAAGAAGCCTGCTCTTTGTTCACTCCTCAGATTCTTTTCCTTTTTCTGATTTAGGGATGAATTTCCCCTTTCAAGGAAAAGGAGGATACGCAGCGCTTACACTACTGTCTCATCCTTTCCTGGGCACAATGAAGAGAAGCTACATTCCATCTTTGGACTTATTCCTG
>NW_008824359.1:8066303-8072512 GCF_000699105.1 Pygoscelis adeliae | reverse complement strand
AGGATTAGCTGTGGGGAAAAACTAAAAGGAAAGGACTCACTTTGCACTGCAGTGAGGCACACAGCATACAGATTCCCTTCTGAGCCACTCCTCCTTCATAGGATCCGCCTTACCCGGCTGGACTCCGTGGCTCTATCTATACCGGCAGCCCTGAGCTTGAGCAATGTCCTGAGATCTTCCATGCTGTGAAATTGTTATCCGGGCTCCATGTCATGGTTTTGGCCCAAAGCAATGAGTGCTTTACCCAGAAAGGTCTGGACATTTAGCTCTTTTAGCTGGACCAGCTAGCCTCCAGGTTCATTTTGTTTACTGGTAGAAATCTGGGCCATTCATTTAAAGTGGTGTGATATAAGGACTGGACTACGTTTTCCTCTATTCCATCTCCATTCTTTTGATTATGCTTTAAATTTCTTATTTTTTGTTTGCTAGCATGTCTTCCTCTCCCTTCATCTTCCTTGCCTTTGTCCTTTGCTTGTTGCTTGCTAACACTTGTTACTATATATACAGTATTTCTGAACTGAAAAGCTTTCATGCAGTACCTTTATTTCTTGACTAGCTAAGTGCTTTCTCTGTTACTTAGTACTGAGTCTGACAGACACATGCCTCTGGCTTATTAATCTCATAGAGTGAGGTTCATTATGAGTATGTGCTATTAGCAAACAGGAAAGTGCTTACTTATAATTGCTGTTCTCTAAAGGTTGCCTTGTCTGTGGATTCAGTCTCATCATCATCTTTGTTCTAGAAAGTGAAAAACTGTTTCTGCTAAAAGGGCTGGCCCTTATTAGAACAAGCAGCAGTCATCAGTGGCTTTAGGGGAAGATCTATGCTGCTTTTTTTCAGGTTCCCCTAGGGATTGGCAGTGGGATGGCGTTAGGGGCACCTCTGCATTCATACTGAAGACCTGAAGACGGGATTCAGAGGTCCTTGGTCCTGTCCATGTTGCACCACAGATAAAGCAAACATGCAGATGTGATCTATCGCCACAAACTCCTGCAGGGGAACTCAGCAGCCCCATCCTACCCTATTTCCATACCTGGGTTTTCTGTACTAAGCATAATCCTCAACTCCAGGTATTGTCCTAGAAAAGCAGGGTCATCTGCTCTGACTCCTCTGCATCCACTCTGACCTTGTTGCCTCTGCGTGCTTTGCCACGTTGCTGCATGCAAGGAGTGAGAAAGTAAAAAAAAGCAGCAGCAATCTCAAAAGCAGGCAGACTTGCCATATCAGAAGGTAGCACTGTTATCCTCCTGAGATCCAATACCAAGGGTGCTTCCAGCCTAACTTCACACTGCAAGTGATTTTACTGGGTACACTTCACCGAGAGCATCATATCTGGGTGTCACATGTAGGCTATGTAGGATGTCGTACATAGGATGACATGTAGGATGGTCTCCAGTGGCCTCTTGGTGTTCTGCTTTGCTGGTGATATCTAGGGAACGGGAAGGCTTCTTCATGGGGTTTGCAGGATCAGCTTTGGAGCAGAAGGGAGAAGTTGGTGAGACCTAGTTAATAGACAGTCTGTGGGAGAGGCTGACTCCGTTTTATTAGTGGATGTCACTACCAGGGAAAGCGAGACAGCTTATTGTTAGGTGCTGTATCTAACTGGGTTTTTGCCCTCTTAGCTGATGGAAGTCCCATCAGATCGATGGCCTGCCAGCAGCAAATAAAGGCCTCCCTAAGACTGAGCTACCCTGTGTGGCACTTTTGTCTTCCCTGGAGGTAGCTTTTAAAGGCTTGCGCGTCCTCGCTGCGCAAGCTATCAGATCCATAATCTAAGGACTCAGTCATGAGCAGCCAGAGGTGATAGAGGACTTCCTGGGACTTTCCATACCCAACACAATTACTACTCTAGGTATAGCCTGGATCTTTCAGGCAGGGTCCAGGCAAGGGTTTGGTCCAGGTGAATTCTCTGGGGAATATCTCTAGGCCTGGGAGCCCTTGTCCCCATGTTACCAGATGAGGAAGCTCCTACTGCACTCTTACAGGCACCCTAAAACTGTCTCTGGGTGGATGGTTGGGGAGCGTGGTCTCACAGACGTTACTGAGGGTGTTATTGCAGGGCAATTTGGATGCAGCCTGAATATGCTTGGAGGCATGTCTTCAGTCATATTAATCTTCCTAAAAGAAAAAGGTCAGCCTAAATGAAATAAGAAGTCATTTTGCCTCTCACTGGGAGCCATACAGCACAGCAGTAAAAAGAAGTTGCAGAACAATCACTAAAATATTGCAGAGAAGAGGGTTTAAAAGGTCCAGTAATTTAAGAGAACTCCATTCACTCTGTCGTCCCACTGGTATAACAGTGGAAGATCAGCTGAAGGTCGTAACTGTGTTTTTACATGTGTGTGATGCTGAGATAACTGATGACTACTCCTAATGTTTTGAGGGAAACCTGAAAATGACTTTTCTTTAAAAACTCCCATTTTCAGTAAAATCCTGAATTCAGTCCACTCCACAACATGCAGGGAGATTCATGAACGAAAAGGGTCTGACGCCTTCACGGCTTTCTAATCTACAACAGCAGCACTGTGAGTATTCGGAAGCGCTACCCAATATTACCGTCCGAGCGCGTCCTCCTCAGGGTGTGAGCAGAGGGACTGAGAATCGCACACCACCCGAAACGTTGAGCTCAGACGGCAACAGGTCGCAGCGCAGGGAGCGCCGCTTCAAGCTCGGGATGAACAACAGTGAAATGCAGGCGGCGTTTTAACATCTTAAGTTGCACATTTTAGCTCCGGGAAGCCAAGGAAGTCAAAGGCAGAACTGAAACGTGAATCCCTCAACCTGTCCTCTCGTCGTGGTAAATTGCCATGGTCTCTAGCAGAGCCATCCCGGGTTGTTCTGGAACGTGTAGATGCGTGAAAGGTTACGGAAAAAAGATTATTTAAGAAACAGTATGCAGTGATCTGATCAAAGTTGACAACATAATTAATATCCTCAAGGAGGCAGAGTTAAAGCTCTATGGGCCTTGCATTTCTCATTTCCTGACTTTTGAGTGCTTAACTGTGCATATTTAATGTTATATTAAAATAAAGGAGAGATGCATGTTATAAGCAAATAGTCCCTTTCCTGCTACTTGAGGTTATTGAATTATTTCATGGAAGATGCATTGTTTTGTTGATATCTGCATGATGTGAATTGAAGTGACATCAGCTACGATCCACATTTATAATTCTAATTTATAATATTGTATTAGTAAATTGGGCCGTGCGTTATTCTATCCAGTATCAGAGTACGTGCTGCCTTTTGGCAGACATGAGCTAAATATGAAATCAGACGAACGCTGTTCTGATTGGAAACAAAAAGAGGCTAAGGCTGTTTTGCTGCTCTGCAACATGCTATTACATGAGCAACTGGTTAGGACTGGGGAGGAAAACACGGTCTGGGGAAGCGGCCTAGAATGTGTTAATAACTTTGCTGCTGGGGATGTTGGAGCTCCGTTAATGTAAGACTTATCTGAAATGAGGTAAAGCTGCTTAGGAACAGATTTCCAAACATAAGGGTAGGTAGTGACTTTTTAAGAAGCGGTGGGGAAGGGGCTCAGTGGGGATTATTCCCAGAGATGTCGCTGAAACACACTGCAAATGTTTCCTCTTATAACTTCTTAAAAGAAAAAAGTGAATTCACAGCAGGCGTCCTAGGTGGAGTGTCACCGGCTTGCTCTCTAATCTGCCTTGCTGGCTGTGCTACCGTCTTCCAGCTCCAGCACCTCAGGTGTAAAAGTCACAAGTCTGCACAGCCTTGCAGATGGAAGATCCACATTAAATAGTAAAATCCGAAATCAATACGCAGCACTTGGCAGAGATGGAGTGCCGAGGTGTTGCTGCAAGTAATGGCAGGACTGTCGCTCTTGGTGTCCATTACCCTGTGCTTGATGGCAGGCTTCTAAAGCTGCGTTTCGGGGTGTGAGTTATTTTCTACGCTGCGGGGAGGGGATCTGTGTGAGCACTTCTCTCCTTGAACATGGGAGGGTCGGTGGGGACCATGAACTATGATGGCAGCTCTGTTCCCTTTTGAATAGGTAAAGCATGCTCTCATCCTCGTGCTCTCAGAGCACCAGGGCTTTTTCCTCACCTCCAGACCTCCTTTGTGTACCAAACACCCATGAAGATGCTATCAGAGTACCAACCCTTTGTTACCAAGCAGGACTGACGAAGAGACAGCAGTGCCTTGGCTGTAGGCAAAATATAAGTGAGGTGATTTTGGGGGAACTTCAGGAGATCTAAGGCTACTACATGTATTGTATTGAACTTTGCACAAAACCACATACCTACAAAAACATACTTACATCTGTCTCCCAAGACCACTCTCCTTAATAAGTATTCTTATCAAATTAAAAAAATGTCTGGGTAGGTGTGGAGAGGAGGCTGGAATGTGCACAAATGGGTTTCAATGGATATTTAAGGCATTTTCATGGTCCCTGGCACTTTACCTATGCAAACCTGGAATAATTGTGTCTATACATGTAGACCTAAACCAAGCAGGAATCAGATTAGAATCAGGTCTGTTCTGTGGGCAGGGAATTGCAAACGGCTTTCTACCATCATGTGGCCAATTTTCGTTCGCCCAATCTGTTGTTCTGGAAGGCTGAAAATTGTACAAACTGCATAAAAACACAAGACCATATGTGTTGGGTCTGACCAAAGGTCCACCCAGCCCATTGCTCTGATGGCATCCATCTAGGCTGGATCCTCACCTAGTGTCCATCACTGTCACGCCTTGGTGGCCGTGGCTGGTTTACTGGCATTTTGATAACTGTATCGGAGGATGTGGACTTTGCTACAGCTTTTCTGGAGTTCTGGTTCATGTGGCAGGAGGAAAGGTGTGCCTTTCCCTCAGCCTAAACATGATGAGGTGTGGAAAAAGCATGGGTCAAACTCCTTTGGTGTGATCAGAGAAAGCCAGGCAGTAGGCAGGTTTGGAGATAAGGTGACTGGAGCAGGAGATGAGATCTTCAGGTTAGAAAGGGAACCTGAGTGCCCAGGCTGCAAATCCTTCCTTTTCCAAAGGTATTAGGAGGAAAAGGATGAGCTCCAGGCACTGGAAGATTGCAATGTTTGGGTTATCCTCATTCTTTTTTCATTGAGTTGCATATCCCACTCCTTCAGGAGGTGGATGACAAAATGTGCTCCTGCCACACCTTGGAGAGGAAGAGCAGCTCTGAGAAATGTATCACTGGCTTTCTGGCAGAGTTCTTCTCTTGGAGAGGTGGAGCAGACTTAAGAAGGAGTGAGGGACCCTTCTCCATAGATCCCATTGACCCCAGCACTTTGCAGGCACAGTGGAACAGGCTTTGAGGACCCACCTGGTTGACCAGGTTGGGATGGAAAGCTCTTGCTCAGGCCAGGTTCTCATAAGTCCTCTGCTCAAGTGCTCACTAGCAAATCCCAGCCCTTGAGGGCCTTGCTCTCCTGTCTTACTGCATGTTCTGGTACATGCACAGTCCAGGTCTTCTGCTAAAGATCAGGAACCTCCATAATCTGAGGACCTGGAGCCTGATGCCACTCCTCAACAGGGTTTGCAAGACCTCATGGCAGCTGACAACATGGGATAAGGAGATATTTAGATGCCACAGGGAAGCCTGGCCAGACCAGGGGAGAAACATTTGCCCTGAACCCTGCTTGGATGTGGCTGTGGCCTGTAGAGGAGAAAGGAAGGCTTTAGGTTTACTTTGCTACCACAAACCTTTAAAGGGTGGTTGAGAGGCTACATTATGTGGAAAAAAACCCTAGAGTGAGAACAAAGTAAAACACCCCACTGTCAGTAACTTCCTTCCATTAAAATAGAGTAAGAACAAAGTAATAATTTCTTTTATAAAGTCATAGTCATTTTCTGGTCACTGGTAGTGTCCTGGATATTGTCTTCTGCTATATTTATACTCCTGATAAAGAGGGGAGCTGCAGCAGCTGCAAAGACTGATTGCCAGGTATTGAAATAATAAGGCCAAAAAGCTGTCATGTGATGTAAACTTTGGAGAAGAAATTTCTGTGAATGCGAAACATCGAGGCTCTGAGTCAGGACTCTTCAGTACTATCACTACCTCTGCTAGAACACTGCTATGTAGGACACGGTGGCTTGTTTTTCCTTCACGCCTAGTTTGCACCAAAATAACTCCGCTGACATCAAAGGCCCTACGTCTGAGCTGCAGCGAAGAGAGGAGGAGGAGGAGGAACAACAGACGCCTCAGGTGCAGTCGCAGGTCGCAGTCAAGC
>NW_008824359.1:8063115-8066261 GCF_000699105.1 Pygoscelis adeliae | reverse complement strand
CCTGACTTCTCCTCTCTTCTGCTGTCCCCTTCCACCCCTTCTTTTTCACCAGCACTCATAAGACTCTGCTGAGCCACTTCAGAGAACTAAACCGGCAGAATATTTTGTATTCTTTTGTGGGTTAGTTTTCCACTGATACAGTTCCCTGGGCAAGTTGACCAGAAGGTAAAAGGAGCACCGGCACCGACCTGAGGAATTTGGGAGTGCGTGAACAGGAGTGATGGGGAGAGATCTGAGCAGGACTGTCCATTACAGCAGTGTCTGCTCCCTTGTTCAGCTGATGTTAGCACCTCAGCTTGTTTTACAGACGTGTATTTTTAAGTAACATCATGTTTCGTATGATGCTTCACTAATCTGCAAGGATATTAAGGCTGAGTTAGGTTTTCTAAGTTGTAAGTTAAAAAAGTGCTTTTGCTAATAGACTGTGGTGAAGAGAAACAATCTTTCTTTGGGTACAGTTTATCAAAGGGGAACAATTTATTATGTGTCATTTGATCCACACTGACTGACAGGGTGCAGAGTCAATTCAAATGACCTGATGGTGTTTGCTATTGATTAAGAGCCCACATATGAATAGTCAAAAACCAGGTGAACGTAACCTGTTTGGCTTCAATACAACTGTATGAATGAGAAAACAACAGAAGTGTGAGTGAAGATTTTGAAAATTTGACCCAATTAATAGGGCCAGATATGGAAGTCCCCACTCAGATCTTGACAAGCTTTTATCATAGCAAAACGATTACTGGGCCAAACCTTACGTGTCTTATTTCCTAACTGAATCCAATGGAAGTTTGCCTGAAAACCATTAAGTTCATTGTTTGGCACGCTGATTTCAGTGACAGTTTTGAATGGGTAAGATCTAAGTCTGAATTCAAGATTTAGCCCTTAATTCTTTGTTTGTAAGAATGCACACTATCCGGCACTGTAAACATCACTCCTTTCTTATAAATGTAAAATGCCATTTTTTTTTTAACATAGAAATTCAGAAGCACCTTATGCATTCACAGAGCCTAAGTATTGACACTACGATACTCCATGAAGGTTATGCTCAAGGAATCATTAGTATGTTGAGGGGCTGGTGCATGTATCTGATGTATGAACTTGCTAGTGGCTAAATAAGAAAGACTGAGGCTGCCACATTAAATTTGCTGGTGTCACAAGGAATAAAGCAGAGCATCCTTGAAGTAATTACAGGTGAGTGGGCCAATGTACTCTTACAAATGTAGTTCCATTAAGGCATTTTCCATCACATTCTCTCTTATAAATCTGGATGTTTTATTGATGCAGAGCTAAATCAAGTATCTGCCATCACTGCATTCTCTTCTTCTACCCCCAGCCGGCATTTCATGAAGCACATACTGCAGTTTTCTTTTTGAACAGAAGCCTTTTCGTCTACTGGAAAGCAGAAAAATGCCATAGGTGACAGAGTTTAACAGCATTTAACACATTAAATAGCTCTCTGAACTGCTGCAGATGGGGAAAAAAGAGTCCTGTATGTATGTCAAAGCTACAGGAAAACACATTTCCCTTTCAGAAGTGAGCACTGCATTTTCCATGCACATAGTTTAAAGAGAACAGAAACTTCAGTCTGGAAAGGATTCCCTAGGTCATCTAATCTGGTTCCTTGTTATTCTGGGCAACCATCTCATCAAATCCTTCCCATAAACAAATCAAGTCCCATTTAACATCTAGTGATGTTTTTCTCTCAGCTATTCCCATTGGGAGGCTATTTCCTAACTTCATTTATCCAAGAGTAAAAGATTTATTTTATTATTTTATTTTATTTTATTTTATTTTATTTTATTTTATTTTATTTTATTTTATTTTTAATTTACAGCCTACATTTCTTCATGGCCAGTTTAGCCACATCTGTGGTTCAGGGTCTCTCACAGACCCTGTCCACATCTGCTGGTTGCTCATTGGCCTTGGACAGAGTACAAAAATGCTTTAGAGGACTAGGATAACATGGCATGGCAATTCTTCTTTGCCAGATGGTACAATTTTTTAGAAGAAACCTGTCAGTCACTGCCTGTTGGATTAATTCTTTATGCCAACCACTACAAAATCACGGCACAACAAAGCTGATCGTAGATGATTTGGGAGGTTGAAACCATGGAGGGTTAGAGATGTACTTACACCAGGAGCTTGGGTGAGCTTTTCATCTGTGTTGCCACTTTGACTAACACGTCCTCTTGTCCAAATATGTGGTGGGGTGCTGTATGCCACATTGATAGCCAGGGCAAAAGTAAGGCTGCAGATTCCCTGATAAAGCACAAATATTTGAATAGAGCAATGAGTAGGCAAATGGGACAAATTGGTCTAGACTGAAGTATAATGTTCTCCTGCCAAAGGGCAGAGGGAGAGAGTGAGTGTCAGAAGACTCTGGATGCGAGATCCTCGGATAGGTCCAGCTGGCTTGCCAAAAAAGCTCCTTCTGATAGCCAGTTTTATCCCAAAATCTTGGCAAGTCAGCAGCCTGCCATGCATTTTTTTTTAGCACCCATTAACGGCGGAGATCAGCTCATAAGACTTATAGATATCACGGGGGTAGAAATCATGTAATTCTGAAGGGCTTAGCTGCAAATATCATTTAATGGCAGAAGATGGATGTAAATACCAGAGCCAAAGTGTCATCAAAATAAAAAATGACTTAAGACTGCTTACCCAAGCTCATGTCATCAGCAGATAAATTAATGGAATAGTGTTTTAAGCTGCTCGATAATGTACAAGTGGGAAAAAAAAACAAAACAAAACAGTGCTAATATGGAACGGATTAAGAGATGCCCAAAAATAACCTCTAAAATTATGCTGTGTAGAAGTTCTGTAATGTGAATAAACCACATAGGAAATACTCCAGACAGTCACACTAGCAGGCTGCTGTGGTATGCCTTGACATGGGAGGAAATGATTAACCTACCTGTCTCTCCCTTAGAGATTTCTTGAATGATTGCATCCCGGGATTGCACTTGTCTTATTAATAGGCGCATCATGTCAGTGGGGCAAAGCTTGAAGGGCAGAGTCTGGCTTCATTCATATTATTAAAGTCCTTTACTTTTGGAAACAGGGTGGCCACTTGCAAACTGCCTTTGGCTATGATCCCTGGACCATGCGCTCTGAAACCGTGCTTGGAAAGCATGGGAAAGAGG
>NW_008824359.1:8047638-8063103 GCF_000699105.1 Pygoscelis adeliae | reverse complement strand
TGGGCTAAAAGCATGCCATGGGCTGCTATAAAAGCTTAGCAATACTGATGATTGAGTTCGTCTGCTCATGCCCTGGCACAGTTTAATTTACTAGTATGGCTGTAGCCGTATTTTATTAGTTCTGTGGATATAATAGAATAAAACAATCTTTCAGGAGCTAATGGGGTTCTTTGGGTAGACACAGTATGCTTCAAGGTAAGTATAGGTTGAGAACAATATCTCTGAGTGTAACTTGTTGGTGTTAATTAATTAGAAAATTTGAAAGGAGAGATGCTTAGTTGTCTTAGAGCAGATGCGGCTGATAGCAAAGGAAGCAGTGATAACTTCACGGTCATCATATCAAATGTTACCAAAAAAAAAAGGGGGTTCTCTCCTTCTTAGCTTTTTTTTTAATAGCCGAAGATCTTGCTTTTTATGTCTGGATTTGAAGTCTTCCATTTTAATCCATTTCTAAGAAGTGCTCCACTCTTCAAGATCAGTTGGTTGTTTTTCTATGATATTCCAATTCTCGTTGTATTGATCTCAGAGCTGTTAGCAGTGACAAGTGGCTGGAACTTTCAGGAGATGGGTAGGTACTGGGGGACTGAAAAAAGGCAGATATGGTGCCCGTCTTAATATGAAATGGGAAAGGAGGACCTGACAATGTAGCGATCAACCACTCTAAGTTAATTCCTAGAAATATACTGGCACAAATAATCAAAGCTTTTGCAAGCACCCAGAAGATAACAAGGAGCTAAGCAACAGTGAACATGGACTTGTCAAGAACAGATGACGTCAAACTAATCTAATTTCCTTCTGTGACAGGATAAAAAGCCTTGTGGACAAAGAGAAGTAGTAGGTGTCATATATCTTTGTGCGAGAAAGTTTTCGACACTGCCCCTCATGACATTCTTGTAAGCAAGCTAAGGCAACAAGGTCTACATGAAACTACTGTGAAGTCTGTATGAAATTTGCTGGAAAGCTGTAGTCAGAGAAGTTAACAATAGTTTTGACATGTATTCTGTGTCAAAGTAGAAAGATGCATTGAATGGATTTGCACAGGGCTCCGATTTAGGCAAGCGAATTTAACTGCATGTATTTGGGGTGGAAAACAGCAAGGCTAGGAGGCTATTTTATAGGAATAGGTTTAGGATGAGTATGGTGAATGGGACCCAACAACGCCGTGTTCTTGGAAAAACATGCAAATGCAGCCTAGGATGTATATTTATGAAGTTAGCCTACACGCCACATGCAGTAAAACTGCTTTATTCAGCTCTCGCAAAACCATAGCTGTTTTGCTGTGCATGGTTCTGGGTGATGTCCTTCAACAAAAACATAGATCAGCTGGTCGGGATGTAAAGTAGAGCAATAAGAATGGTCAGAGGTGAGAAAAGATTGGGCAAATATCCATCAGGAAAGCTGGAAATGTAGCTGCTTCTGTTGGGGGACAGTAGGACGACTTGCAAAAGTCTGTGCAAGCCGTGTGATACCGTGGTGGCTTTTTGCACGTGCATATTTTGTCAACTCATTTCGATTGTTCTGTATCAAAGCAGTGAATGAACGTATGAAACAGGATTAGTCCTAAGGATGTTACTTGAGGAACTCTAGTTTTAATCTTCCTCCGGTCTAAACTTGCTCTAATTTAGGGTGCTTTTCTGTCATCTTTCCTTTAGCCAGAGTCCTTGTACTAATTAGCATCTTTACTTTTGTCACAAATAGTTTCCCTTCTGGCACAAAATCAAATACTTAAGTATTGCTAGGATGAGAAGTCATAACAGAGTTGTTCAGTCAAAATTTTCCAGAAAATTAAGACGGACTATTAACCCTGTCCATTCTGGGAAACTCCCATGGATGCTAATATTGCTTAAAGTGATGTATTGTAGCAATCTGTCAGATATGTTATGTCTGCTTATGTATGCTGAATATTTAGGGACTCAAGGTCTGCCTCTCCTGTATTTGGTAGTCTGAATTGAGCTTAAATGTCACAGTAGCCAAGGAAATCCTGTTCGTCATCCGTAATACAGTGGGTATTTTTGTATTTCTTGTGGTCTTTCCTCTGTAGCTGGACTATACTGAGTGCAGGACACAGTTTACACACGTAATATAACAAATTCCTTTGGAAAAATACAGTGAAATGAGTCTTAATTCCAACATGTCTTCTTTCCAAATGGTAAGAAGGCTCAACCTACATAATCCATTTATTCTATGCTTTGTGAAATTTCTCTAAGAGAATCAGAATCTTAGAATCAGAATCTAAGAGAATCAGAATTTATGGGAACTTGATTGTTGCTGGAAGTCAGTCCCAGATCCAAAGGAAGCGTATTTCCGATTCTGGTCTTCTGTTTTACTGCGCTGGAAGTGCAGAAGCAGTTAAGTCTCTCTCCATCTTGCGCGCGCGCGCACACGCACATGCACGCACGCAGGCTAACGCACCGCTTTATACGACGTGTCTGCCTGGCAACTTGTGAGAGTTTTGCTGGCGCGTGGGAGAGACCTGCAGGAGTCAAGTGCAGCATTAACGTAAGTTCCCAGTGGCTTAGAGGGAAGCTCATTACTGACCTGGCTTGTGCGTCTTGTTCATTTACAGTAACACTTTAAATATTTAATCGATCTCTCATTCTTTCCTGTCATGGACCATTTTCCCTCAATTGATTCCTTTTTGGGGGCAGGGATGGTTGGAATGCATTTATGTTAGTGGAATTCTATAAATTATACTCATTAAGAGGCCAGATACAATAGGCCAACGTGGAATTAGTCTAAGCTTCGTATTGTATTTTTTGCCCCAGGTTCTCAAAGCACTTCAGAAGCACTAACTAGATAAAGGTGAAGAGCAAAGCTCTGCTGAAAGTTAAAATAGCTCCTGAAGTTCCCAGGAGCCGCTGCTTAGGAGTTGTCGCTGCAGATGTAACAGGATTATCCCTTCGGTAATTCTCGGCTCGCTCAGCTTCAGCCTTTCTGGGTTTTCTGTCATGATGAGGGATGGGACGCATCCTAAGTAGAGGGAAGGAAAGTGGAAGGTTGGCGGGAGAAACATCGCTTTTTCCAGCAAAAAGATGTATGGTCTTCTTGGTTGCATCTCCTGAGACTCCTCCCCAGGTCAGGCAACGCTGAGGCACTCGTGAGGTCAAGCAGTGTCCTCATATTACACAATTTAGCTGTGAAGCGTCTCTTCTGCAGACAGAGATGTTGTAACATCTGTTTCACAAGTGGGCAAATGGAGGCACAGGGAGGGAAGGGGCCTGCCCCAACCTCTCATCTACAGACTCATAAACCTCGCGTTGACTTTGTGGGATCACAAATTAATTTTTACCACGAAGGATTTGACAGCAACTTTTCTTGGTGATATTTTTAACAAGGCCTCACTTTGTAATCCTGTGAAATAGGCATTAGACAGCATGCGCTTGTAAAGAGAGCCATAGCAGGCACATTTACGTTATGCAGCTCCTGAATGCACTCGGGGGGATCATGGAAACAATATCACACCTTTGGGGTTGTACAGAGGTCTTGGACGACAGCTTGGCCTTGTTCTTGATGAACACGGTATCACTTTATAAACCCTATAAAGAAAGAACTGTGGGGGTATTTGCCTTTCATCAAGCCAGGCTCAGAGAAGATAATAAGAAACCTTCAGTAGCTGAAGGCAAATGCTTTTAATGGGCAGGCAGAGGGGGTTTTCAGCAAATGTGCTTTAAGATAGGATAACAAAACAGATATTCAGAGCTGCTTCTGGGCCCAGCAAGTTCTTTGCCACTTCTGGTGAACGTGGAAATCACCTTGAAAATGTGTCGTTTTCAAATCTAATTAAATCCCTTGCACACTTCCTCAGTTGCTATTGATTTTTATTTTATCGATCAGCCAAGAAATGCTTGGGTATTTCAGAGACGCATTTAAAGTATTCCCGCGTTATCTGGTTTTGCGCTGTCAATCTTAAATCTAAATGTCCTCAGTTAGCTGAAATAACAAATAAATAAAAAACCCCAACCCCAAACCCATCCTGTTCCCTAGTAACTTAGCATGAAGTGCTATCCCACAAGTGTCACAAGTGTTTTTCTTCAAATCACAGTGGTATGGTACAGAAGAAAGAGAAAGGCAGGTTCACGCTCTGTGGGAACAGGGTATTTTTGCGTGTAGGGATATTTGCTTTTCAACACAATACTTTGTAATACTATCCATTATTACACAGCTAAAATGCTCAGCCTTTGAATTCAGAAGCTAGTATCGCCTAACTACAAGGACCAGTGTCTGTCCGACTCCATGTACGCTATTACTATTTAAGCAAGCATTTGAAGTAGTGGGCTCTGAATACAGTTAAATTGCAAAGACAAATGCTGCTGTTGTCGTTACTGATGGTGTATGTCCTTGATACAAGTGCTGTATCTCAAGGAGAGAAGTATTCATGCAATCGTCCACTGCTGACTTTCTTGGCACCCTTCATTTCAGTTTTGTTTGGTAAGTGGTGGGGTCTTTGAATGAAGATGCAACATTTCAATTACTCTTCTCTTTTCTTTCCTGGAAACTGTTGAGGGATAAGAGCTGTGATTGTAATTGAAAATATCCCTACAAAGCCTCAAAATTATTATAACTGAAATTAAAATCTTATTCTTTAACTACTATTACGTTTCACCTTGAAAAATCATACCTGACTTTCAAAGAAGGGAGTTTCATGGCTAATAATAATAATCTTTGAGAATTTAGCAGATTTTGACCGTTCATTTTCCTATATGGTCACAAATAAATACCAGGGAAGTCTCAGTCTTCTAATTGCAAATTTGTTTTGCTTTGACCCGGACTCACCATCAGAAATTTTGGCACCTAACTGATGCACTTAACACAGGAACATAGAAATGATGGGGCCTTCTGTAGTCAGTGGAGCAGTATAGGCACCTCTGGATGGGAAGGCAAATTTTAGGAGGACTGAACTACTCTCTGGAGGTGGATAATCTGTTGACGTCGACTGTGGCATGGACCGTGCTCCTAAGTTCAGGTTATGCAGGAGGTCCTGAGCATGTAACTGCTGCTGCATCTCCTGTAGAGGAGTTAGATGGAGCCATCCCCCTGCCAGTCACCTTTTACTGACTGCTCAGAGAGGCGTTAAAAAAAATCTTTCTGGGTTAACAGAAGTTGACTGCTAAACTAGTGAACGGGTGAAAGAGAAGTTACTTCCAACCTCAGTCTTGCAGGTGGAGCTGGATGCTCCCCATTTTAGGAATGTCTGACAGTTCCTCTCAGAAATCTTTTCCTCAGTTGATTGATACTTCAGCAAACATTAATTTGGGGGGTGAAATTTTCCATGCCAGTTTTCTGCCTCCTCAGACTGATATTTTTAAAGATCCAGCCAAAATTGTTCAGAGAAGGAAGCTGGAGAAAAACATGTTGTTTTCAATACCAAAATATTTCTCCCAGCCTGTCTATGAGGAGCCCTGGTACCTCCCTGCTGCAGAGCAGAGATCTGAAATTCGGTAAGGGGGCGTCTTTTGCGCATGTTCTGCTTTTTTTTTTGATCTCCCTGTGGAAATTTCCCTAGCCTTTCCTAATTTACGGGCGTTTTTTTAAAAAAAAAATCCCACACATTTGGGAGAGATGTCACCGCATTTAACAGCTGAAGCCTTCAAAAGACGCTGCGGGGTAAGTGTCGTGCTGCTCTGACTGTGCGTGCCCTGTTGCGGCAGCTTGCTTTCCACCGCTACCTAAGCGACAGGGAGGCTCCTTACCGTCGTGTCTGCTCTTTGCTCTTTGCAAATTTGGGAGCTGGGTTCTCCTGGGGTTTTAAAGCAACGGCACCCAGTGCGATGAGGAGGAACAGGCTGCCTGGCTAGAAGGCAAAAATGAAAGAAATCAAATTTTAAGGGGGGAAAGAAAGGAGCAAGTTGGGACTGAGAGAGAGGAACAAGAGTGCTAATGGGATTAGAAATTGCTTAGGGCTGCTCGGACACATCAGAGAGGGAGCTGGAACCAGGAGCCTGACAGGAGGAAGCCCCCGGTACCTGGGTCTGCAGCCTGCAGAGCTTGGAGAGGGGCTGGCAGAGGAGACAGGGATGAGGAAAGGTTCAGAGGGAAATCAAAACCACCTGATGATGTGAGGGAGAGGCATAGCCCAAGCATAATTCCCATTGCTTAGCCCGAGTACTATTTGTAATGCCACAAGCCAGCACAGAGCCTATTGTAGCTGCGGGCTACAATATCTACAGCTACAGCCTTCTTCCTTTTCCCTGTATCTCATTTTTAAGGTCCCATCCACAGCACATGATCCTGCACCTCCTTATTTCCTGGTGAACACACAGCTTTAAATACAACAGCCGTCTTAAACTCACCAGAACAAAGCGCTTGTTGCTAGATTTTAATCCAGCAAGTCCAGTGAACGTCCATTTTTTTGCAGTGTTAGGTATTAGAAAGGAACAAGACACACACGCTTTCAGAGAAGAAAAAGAAAGGAAATCAAGCTGCTTTCATGTATTCTTTGTAATTATTTTTCCCCTGTCGTACAGAATTCAAGTCTAAAAAAAAAAGAAAGGAAAGAAAAAAAAAAAAGAGGATTCTAACATTTACTGGCAGTAACCATTTCACCATCTGCTCCGGCGTGCTGCTTCCAGAACACACGTTCTCAGCTGCTGAGCAGTCATCTCTCTGCTCCCCTTCCTTTCGGAGGCAGGGATGCCAGCAGTTCCTAAACTGTAACAGCATGAGCAAGGCCTTTTTTTTTCTTTTTTTTTTTCCTTTCAGTCGCTGGAATTTCTTTGAAAAGGCAGGGGAGTTAGGACTTTTCACCAGATTGTTTCCAAGACTGAGCTGTTCCCCGACTTGATGGTTCTTCATCTGAGTGCGTGCAAGTGGTAAAAATGTGGAGAATATCAATATTTTAATATTTCGGGGTCCCCCAAGCGGGTTTGCTTTGTAGTAGAGCTCCACTGGTGCCTGGGTTGCTCTCAAATGATGGATTTAGCCCGTGTTTCTTTAGCTGTACGTAGGGGAAAGCTTTCCTGGTGGGGTACTCTTATGCCTGGGCATAGACACTTTTGGTTTCTGCTCTCATGAACCGTATAGCTGAGCTCAGCACCCCTCTTTCTAATGGCTTCTTCCCATTCTTTTCTACATGGTATAGCTAAGCCAGCACCGAGCTGTTTAACATCCCAGTCTCCTCTCTGACAGCCCAAACCCAGCAGTGAATCACAGCATATAAAACAGAAGGAGGTGTACCTCGCCATCAGATGGGCTTAAAGGAGCTAGGACAGCCAGAGTTACCCTCTCTGCATGCTCCTGCATCACTGCCCTTGGGCTAGTGGTGAGCAGAAGCACTTAAGTAAATATATGACTAATTTAGAGGGCAGAGGGTAACATTAATTAGCTCATCCTGTCCTTGAATGTTTCCATGTCACTGACTCCCTAATCTATGGCTCTTGCGTTTTCTGTTGTTGTTTCTCATGGCAATTACAACCCGCGATCTCAGTTTGTACATTTAAATTCAAAATGAAAAAACATCCATCAGTGAAAGACCCTATTCAATTCTCCCACTGTATAGCCAACGCTGTACAAAGAAATGAGCCAGAGTGAATTCAGAGCCCATTAGGCATGTCCCAGGAGGCAGGAATCTATATGCTTACAGATGTGCTTACAGATAAGTCTGCATTAAGAAAAAAAATCCTGCTTGACCGAAGGTATTTGTTCTAAAACACACAATTTAAAGTGCAGCTTTGTACGGAGAAGTGACTCTGTGGAACGGCTTTGAGTGATTTTATGTGTGTTTCATTGCACCAAGATCAAATTTACTCCTTTACAAGTGGGAGAGATTATTATGTCCCTGTCAGCCTCACATTCTTGCTCTGGTTTCCATAGCCCAATCTGGCTGGGTGTTCTCTCATCCAGGAATCAGGGTTTTTTTGATCAGCATTTGATCCAGCTGAACTGTAATGCAGACCGCAGAGGTTGGAGCCTCAAAAACACTTTGGGAATATCCCTTGTTTCTCAGGACAGTGTCTGTGTTTGTGCATGAGCCCCTGTATTTTCACCTTTGAGCATGCTGTGACACTCGGACCAGTTCTTTGCTGCCATTTAAGAAAATATCAGTCTCTGAGATTGAACGAGTTGGACATGCTATTTATAAAAAGGTTATGTGAGCCACATATTTATCATCCTCATAGCACAGGACGGTGACACAGGGCAGATCAGAAGATAGGCAAGCAGGAAAAAGGAGTTGGGAAGGCAAGAGATGGAGACTAAAGAAGAACATGAGGAAGCATGAGGAAACATGAGGAAAAGGGAAAGGGAAGATGTTTGGGCCTGAATCACAGAATCATAGAATCATTAAGATGGAGCTTTTAAATATCAGTGCCAATTGCAAATTTTCCCTGCGCAAAGGAAACCCATCCATTGACCTCCTGTTGCTGTTACCTAGATGTAGGAGCTCTTTATAGTGCTATTATGCCTCCCCCAATGATTATTAGATGTAGTGCTGTGTGGTAAAGGGGGGGCAGGAGAATCCCCTGCAGGCTTGCTGATTTTTAAGACCAAAAGCCTTTCACACCCTGGGATGGGCAGATGCTGGCCACTTTCATAAGGTGAGTGGCTGTGTCCCACAGGCTGTGCAAGACAAGCTCAGCTGTGGGGCACAAATGTTATCTTCACCAGCTGAAGAAAACTAGACAGAAACAGTCTACACTTGGGAGATTGGGAGAGAACAAGCGGAATGACCTTATTCCTTCAATGGAAACACAGATACCGTAAGCGTGGATTAAGGGCAGCAGATTTGAGACCATCCGTGGTGTCAGGCATGGTGGGAGAGGCCACGCTGACTTGTGATCTTGGATATTTCACTCGGAAGAGTATGGGAAATCCTTTAATGTGTCTCTCCTGCCCACTTTGAGTTGCCTAGATGGTGGGACCCCCATTGCTTCCCCTGGAGAAATGACAGCCTGGCAGGGTTGGCATCTGTTGGTGCCTATAGCCTTGATCACAGCGAGCGCTTGGACCGAGCCCCTTCGTTTCCTTCTCGTAAAACCCTCAGAGGACCCACACTGAGATGGATGTAAAGAGGCAGCAAAAGGGAAGCAGTTGTTCTCCGAAGGAAGGAGTAGAGGGGTGTTGCTAACGCTGTGATTCCTCAGAGCAACATGTCCTGATGCAGCCTGCCATGCCAAGAGAGGCACAGAGCCATGCGCGACATCTCCAAATGCTCTGTTAGCTTTCCCCGTGCTCTTGCTTCAAAAAAAGGAGAAGGCGGGGAGAGGGCAGAGACCCCAATGGAGGCCGGGCAGGTGTTTTGGGGGGCGGCGGGGGGAGCCCCATCGTTTCTCTCTACTTGCTGTAATAACCTAAATGGACAGTTTTGAGATTTCATAACGCTAGCCACTTCCTAATTAGGACAAGCTTAAAAAGGACCACTTGGCATCCTTGTTGGTGAGAGCCATGTGCTACCTGCAGCAGGCCAACTCCAAAATGAAACTGATTTTTCTCTTACCTACATTCTGCATTCAAGCAGCTGCTCCTAACAGGTGCTTGCTCTCTTCCTAGCAGATGGCAACAAAAAAATGGGTTTGTTGGCAGGTTTTGCCACAAAGCAGCCTTCTTATCACACATATTGATGTGTATACAAACATACACGCGCGCTATCAGGCTTTCAGTTTAAAAAGTAATTCTCCTTCTGATAGAAGGTCAGTCATGTGGGGTCTTAGCGAGAATGGTATGTACTTCTCTCTTTTGTATCCTGGGTCTAAAAGCATTTGTGACTTAGCTGCCACATCAAAACCCTGGCAAACATTTACCCATTAGTTTGACTCTTCTGCCGTATCTAAAGGACCATGTGGTAGGAGGAATATGTGATGTTAGACTGCATACCTCCGCATTTATCAGTGCATCTTTAATAGCTTGTACTAGCTTAAAGAGCAATGAACTAGAAAGCCAGCAGGTTTTAGACGGGGACTACCCTGATGATTTTCTCCTTGCCATTGTTTAGGGTAATATAATAGAAATGCAGAAAACAAATGATCTCTCTCCTTAAATAAAACAACCAACTGAAGATTTACAGTGGAGGAGAGACATAGCAATGCGTTTGAACAAAGAAATATAACTGCAGCATTTTATCTCTGGGAAACGCACCCAGGACTCTGAGTGCCGAAATGTGTTCAAAGCTGCCTTGGGGAAGTACGCGGGGAGATCGTTTGTTCTGTATTCATCACCCGAAGAGAGACAGCTGTCAAACAAATCCTTATATCCCGTTTTGTTCTTGGCCTGTTAACTCTTGATTCCACCTCCCAGATTTTGCCTGGTGAGGGCTGTAAATTCAACAAAATGGTGCAAAGCAATGCCAGCTTCAGAGGACTCCGGCATCGCCCAAAAGACCTTTCCTACTTCTATTACTTGTCGTGCAAGTAGCACCAGGAAGACCCCTACTCGCTCTGTTTTGCTGTTCATTTCAAACAAACAGCCTGAGCCAAGACAACCAGATGAGGATGACATCTGGCTATCAAACCTCTGCCAAGTCACTGCTGTTCTGTAGCTGGCAGGAAGATGATGTGCTGCAAATGCCAGGTTCTCGCTGAAATGTAAAGTGCATTCCCTGCATTTTCTTTGCTTCCTCTCCAGCCACAATCAGTTCGGTATTTGGTTTTACTAAGGGCCAAATTCAACTCTCCTTTTCAGCCGCATAAATCCATTTAATCGATGCTAGGAGGCTTATACCATGAGTGGAACTTGACTCGGAAGTCCAAGATGGTCTTGTATATTCTAAGCTTACTGACAAATTAACTTGTTGACTGTGAGTCTCATTCAAACATCCAAGCCCCTCCTGTGGGGTATGTTTGTCACGAGGATTGCTAATCACATTTATGAAAGCAGTTTGTATCTAAACTCTTCCAGGAAGAAGTAGGCAGAGCTTGGGGCAGGTGGATAAGCTAAAGAAGCTCTGGAGGTCTCCTTCACTGCTATTTTTCTGTAAGCTGAAGGTGCACCTCTTTGATAAGAAATCACCATAGCTCGTGAAAGAAATCTGTTGCTAATTAAAGGTACGTGGAGTTAGAAGATAGCTCGCTAGGCCCCCTGTAATACATTGCTTTCTATTGTGCTCAGAAGCAGTTTGATCACAGCTACACAGGGGAAGCTCGTTCAGGGATGGTGCGTGAAGGAGCCGAAGCTGTAGGATTCGCCCTGTTTCCTTACGAAGGATTTTTGTTTTCACCCCTCCTCGCGTGCTGCGCAACTGTACAACTCTCAGCATTTCTGGCAGCTGGCAGAGGACATGAAAGAAATAACTATGCTGGTTTTGCAGCTGATGTTCTGGCCAAGTGCATTTTTTCCCCTCTTCTGGTAAAATAGTTTTGCTGCAGGCAGAAGTAACCAGTTTTCAAAATTGTCGAAGGAAAGTAATTGTATTAAATAAATATGCACAGAGCTTGGGCTGTAGAAGTGAACTTGCTTTGCAAAGGGCGCAGGTCATATCTCTGCTTTTCTTGTTAGCATCCAAAGTATGACTTCTTTGCCACGCATTTGCAGATTTCAGGAGTATCATTGTGCTATCAGTCTGTGGGCTTGTAAGCAGAAGCCATCTGCTTTTGAGGGCACTCACACAAGAAGTGGATATTAATGCTTGAAGAATAACTCAAATCTTTTTAGGTTGTCTTTGGTGAACCAGCTTGCTATGAAAATGAAGTCTGATTTCCACAGTTCATACCAAAACCTTCACCAAAGAGTCCATAGATGGGTAGAGATTAGAGAAATTGGATTAATTGTCTCTTATTTTGTCATGTGCAGCTGTGCTAGTAACTCACCAGCAGTTTCATCTTCCTAGGTAGCTTTTGTGGAGCTGATTTCAGAGGAACGTATGTTTAGATATGGCCCTAGCAGGGTGATGCAGTGAGTGACACTGGATTTAGGAGATCACCAGCTTTTGTTTGATCCCGGCTGTGCCCATTTCCCTTTAGTGCTTTATCAGTTTTGTCTGTTTTGGGACATGGGCTGACTCCCTGGGGTTTAATTCTGTTGCCTGATGCACAAGTGTCACGGTGACATTCGTGCTGTCCTGGAGAGGCATCTTCTGGCCTTTAGATGCCACTCCAGTGGGACGGGGGTTCCCATCCCTCCTTTATCAGACCTGCCAACCTCCTGAGCATGTCTCTGGTCCCCTGAGCTGCCTTGCATACAGAGTTCACTGCAGTGCAAATGAAGTGTATAGCTGACAGCATTACCCTGCCTTCCGCTCTGCGGTCAGTTGGTTTCAGCATCAAATAAGCAAAACCAAACCGATCTGTATGGAAATTCTCAGGATTGTACATGCTTATTCAAAAGGTGTTTTCATTTGCTGGCTCCAGTGTAGGTCTCACATATAGCAAATTCAAACCATTACAATTTTTTTTTTAACTTCACCAAAGGTTACCCTCTATCTATGCTATAGGAAGAGGTTACAATATTTTGCATGGAAATCAAATGTGATCAAAGATTTGTCAAATACGGGGAGATCTTTGCATTGAAAGGTATGTACAGATACCATAACTAAACTTGAATCACGTTCGATGCTGTGTAACTGCTCAATGTGAAATATCATTCTGAACATCTAACTGAATCTATCTATCTTTCGATTCTGTCCTTATCAATGATCATAATGCATCCTCCTGTAAAATAATCAGTTAACTTGTGGAACTGTCATGGCAGCATGGTTTATGCATGTCTGCACAAAAAATAAATTCCTTGATCTTATCCCAGTACTTGAGAGCAAAACTTTTTTCCTGAAAAGATAACAAATAGCTAATTCAGGTTTCCAAAAGCATGTGTACTATTATCGTTAGTAAGAAGCTTAACCAGGCTGAAAGCAAATGCTAAACGATCCAGATATTAGACTTATTAAGCTTGTGTGTTTTCTACCACTTAAAAGCTTATCAAAAACCTAAAGATCTGGGTAAATGAGATTTTCTGGAAGGCAAGCTTTAAAGTTTACCTCCTTCTGTTTTTAAACAAGAAGGCGATGCCTCTATTTACATGCCGTTTCTGGAACTCAAACGGAGCGAGTACATCACTGCTGCAGTGTTTCATGGAACATCCTTTGTTTATTCACACTGTGCCACTTTTAAACTTCAGATGTAAACAACAAAGGCTTCTTTGTATTTCACACTATCTATCTTTGTATTACACACTATTTCACTCACTACCTTCTGAAGTCCAAAGCCAAAACACTGTGGAATTTTACCCTCCTCACACTTTCTTCTGCTTGTCGAATGCGTTCTTCCAGCCTTTTCTATTTATAGTAGCTGGAAAACTACTTATCTTCTGATTAAAACATGCTCTATTCATTTTCGCTTGACTTTTCAGTCCTTGGTATGGGCTAAAATTGTATTCCCTGGTAACCATTTCAAATATAATTTTAGTAGTAATTATGCGTATATTCGATAACAGAAACAATTTGTCATCCTGAAGGATCCAAATTGCTTTGAAGTGGTCAACCTGTCTGTGATCTGTTACACAGATGAAAAATCCAGAAAATATTCCACCGAACTCAGTTGGTCAGACAGAAAGGTCAGAAAGACCCAGGCTGGAAATGCAGCAGCTGTCTGACAGCACACGTTTTAGCACAGAAGAGTACGGTTTCCATTGCAAACCAGAGTGAGAATTGTAGTGGGAAATTTCACAAAACTTTAGCCGCATCGATCCTTGAGATCTGCTGCTGAGAAGTCCCCCCTGCCTTTTTCACCGTGGGGAAGGACATCATTTTATGTTTCGTTTGACATGCAGTGGGTCGGACTGTGCGTGGTGTCCGCATCAATGTCGTGCTGGATCCGTATCCTCTCTGCTTGCTGATGCCTGGGGGAGGTAGCCAGGCTCTTTGCTCCTCTTCTCCCATTCTGTGCTTATCTCTGTGGGATAAGTTTTAGACACTTTGCTGTGCTGTGTTGCATACAGTCCTGTCCTATATGTGTAGTATAAATGAAATCTTACTTTTTCAGAAAACCAGAGTAGCACGGTGTTGATTTTTTCCTTTCCCAGGCACAAGCAGCATCCTTTATCATCCCATCCCCTTAAGCTGCATTTGAGCACAAGAGAGATCTGATGAGCCCATCCATCGAATACTGTGTTCAGTTTTGGGCCCCTCACTACAAGAAGGATGTTGAGATGTTGGAACGTGTCCAGAGAAGGGCAACGAAGCTGGTGAAGGGTCTGGAGAACAAGTCTTATGAAGAGTGGCTGAGGGAACTGGGGTTGTTTAGCCTGGAGAAAAGGACGCTGAGGGGAGACCTCATCGCTCTCCACAACTCCCTGAAAGGAGGTTGTAGCGAGGTGGGGGTCGGTCTCTTCTCCCAAGTAACTGACAATAGGACAAGAGGAAATGGCCTCAAGTTGCACCAGGGGAGGTTTAGATTGGATATTAGGGAAAAATTTCTTCACCGAAAGGGTTGTCAAACATTGGACCAGGCTGCCCAGGGAAGTGGTTGGGTCACCATCCCTAGAGGTGTTTAAAAGACGTGTAGATGTGGTGCTTAGGGACATGGTTTAGTGGTGGACTTGGCAGTGTTAGGTTAATGGTTGGACTTGATGGTCTTAAAGGTCTTTTCCAACCTAAACAATTCTGTGATTCTATGATTCTGATTGGGTAGAACATTTAATGTATAGCATAACAAATAATTTTGCTGTAAATTGCTAGGAATGTTAGGTCCATGTTAGATCCCTCTGAGATCTGTCCTTATATAAGAAAACAGCAATATAGACTGAAAATACTTTAATTGTGACAGCAGCTAGTTTAGTAGGTGAGTCTAGTGGTAGGCGTTCAAGGTGAGTCGTTCTCCACTCTAAAATATCCTCCTGTGGCTGCGTGAAAGCTTGGTTGAATGAACAGTATTGACAAAATCCCCTTGACCTCAGCACGGCCAGAGTTTCCCTTGTGTTCTCAGCTGACCTAGGAGCTGTGAGGCATACTGTATGATAACTTTCTTCATATTTGTGTTAACTGTGGCAACTGGAGCCTGCAACTTGGGTCAGGCTCCTCGTGGTGCCAAGTGGTGCACATATGGCCATTGTAAGAAACAGCATGCGCTCTGCAGAGCTGGAATAAAAAAAGATGAGTACCATTAGTGCCATTTTAAAGAATGAGAAATAGAAGCAGAAAGAGAGGTTGGGAGCACTTGTTTTGCTGAAAGTCACCAGGACAGTCAGAGGCGAGCCGGATGATAGTTCTGCTTCTCCAGAAAGTAGGGTCAGGGCTTTCACCACAAACAACTCCATCTTCTAAAGAGGGTGCACAGCACGATGCAAATCATCTCCCAGCTTTTTTGGGATGAGATGGTTTAGCATTACACACTAATAGTCATGAGAGGCTGAATAGAAACAGAGCTTGTTATTAGAGGGAAAATAAGTGGCGGAGATGACAGGTTGCCCAACAATTTCCATTATAAGGATCTTCTTTCAGGTATTCCAGTATAGCAGGTTTTACGATTTCACAAGTAAATATTCGTGCTTGGTCTCTGTCTGAAAGTTTTTCCCTCCGATCACAACAGAAGCAATTTTTGGATTTTT
>NW_008824359.1:8015224-8047614 GCF_000699105.1 Pygoscelis adeliae | reverse complement strand
AAAGATAAATTGTTTATTCCTCTTAAAAATTCATATGTTTTCCTGAGAAACTGTCATGCTTATATATTGTGGAAGAAACACTTGATATAAATCCAGCATTGACTCCAGTGAGAAAAATAAAATGATGGCAATGTAACAGTAGAGCTGAACAGAGCCCTCTACCATAAATATGTGAAATGAGCATTTTTACTTCTCCGTTGCAACTCCCCTGAATGAAAAATAATTGCAATGGCTTCCATTTATTGCAAAGGATACATGCACACGGGAATACCTTGCATCGCACGGGCTAGTCTGCACTTTACAACGAAGCATGGTTCAGAGATAACTGAGCTAATGGAAGTAGTAAAGTCTTGTCAACACAATATTTGTATGTGGAGTGTTTTCTTCTGCTCATAGACAGCACGGATTTGCCTTATCTTACCGTTACGCTGCTTTTGGACCCAAGTTAGCTTCTCAGGATCATTCAGGACTGCACCATGTGGAGATACCAGTTCTGGTCTGCAACGGCTTGGAAGATTCTGCACTGTTTGTTATTGGTGGCCTCATCTCAGTTTGGACCTGGCCATTTTTCATTTGAGGAATAGGAGAGTAATGGATGAGTGATTAGGGAAGAACAGTCTGCTGTCTCAAACCGCGATTTTAGCTTTAGATCACAGAAAGTCAGAACAGGGCATGTCTTTTCTTAGCCATCATAAATTATCCATGCAGGATGTACAGTAAAAGGCTGTTTGGCTGCGTTAAAATTGGCTAGACAAACAGAATTTCCATCTCTCTCAATGGCTCCTTCAACACCTAATTAGTTCCCAGATGCTAGTTGAGCAAGATGTCTTTTATCTTTGCTAATGTTATCTTCCTATACTTCCTAAATGCCCCCTGGTGCCATTCTTCACTTTCATCTTTCTTCCCTCAAGAGAAGGCAGGATGGGTGTTCAGGAAGCTCTATTCTGAAGGTCAAGCTTGTAAAGACTGTGGGTCAAGTTGATCCTGTTATACCAGTCAGTATCTGGAGCAAAAGCTTTAAAACCAGAATTAGACTGACATGATGGAGAGCGGGATACAACTTCCTTTCTATGCATGTTCATAGGATCAGTATCCATCAGGAAAAAAATAGAATTGCAGATTTTATTTCGCTGTCAGTTCTGTTTAATACGATTTAGGACAAATTCAATGTTCATCTTTTCCCATTGCTAGAAGGTGCAAAGAAGTCTGTCTGTATAAATCTGCCATTTCAGCTGGCATAGCTGATTGTTGTGGGCAATGAGGAAGTACACTCAGATGTAAAATAGTAGGAGATATCAGGCTAACTGCACTCCTGATCCTTCCTAGACCCTCTGAGCATAACCGCTTGGAGCCTCAGATATGTTAACAGCCAGGCTATCGGCCAACTGTGATTTACCTTGGCAGGTCTGATTTATATCCAAGCCCAGCAATTCTTTCCCCTCTGGCAGGAATGAGTGACCAAACAGCCTCCTTCGAGCTAAGTATTTAAGAGAAAAGCATTTCAGAGAAAGCAGATCTTCAAACCAACGGAACAGACTACAGATATACATGCAGCTTTCCCCTAAGGCTCATGAAGCTGTGTCTCTAGCTAGGTTCAGTTTACTCGATTCAGATGACGTCCTCTGTTGAGTGTGGGGGTTTTGTCAATAAGCAAAAGCTCTGACAAAGTCAATTTTGCAGTTTTATAGATGAGAATCAAGATTCTTCAGCTTAGCAGGCTGCACCACCATTTTTTAAGTTTCTATTGTGTTTCCTTCTTATCTGCATATTCCCTGTGCTGCACTGGAAGAATACACTGGTATAAACTGGTATAAATTCCAGCAGGCCCATGTAACGGCATTTCTCCTCTTTGACCGGGTTATGTGTAGTCCCTATAGGATGTTTATGTCTTCAGATTTATAATGTAGTCACATAGCAGCTTGTTTTCTATCTCAGCAAAGACCAAAGCAAGTTGTAAAGTCAATGAGTTTCACCGTTTCTGCTCTGAGATCCATATGCCCACACTATGGAGGATGCAGAATTTATACCAACATAATTCCATCATTCCCGGTTCCGATCCTGCCCGATTTGCGAGAGGCATGCTGCAAAGTGAGTTCTGAGACAAGATAGCTTCCCTGCAAGGATATTAATAATACTTAGAAATTATATAGCACTCCAAAACCCTGTGCAAGCATTAGCTAATTATGTAGCACTCCGAAGCCCTGTGCAAAACATTAGCTAATCAATTCTTGCAGCATCTATCAAATATATCAATATCATTCAGTCCATTGCGCAGAGAGGTAAATGGAATGCAGATATCTGGTCCCAGTCCATGCCGCTGCCCAGTGTGGTAGCTGGCGTCAGACTTCAGTACTTGCCAGCCACTGCGCCCACATTTCCCTTGGCAGGATCCTTCTTCCCGTCTGGCTGGCTGTGGATAAACACATGATTTCCAAAAGGAGGTCACCTACATGGTTGTGAATGCAGATTTTACCAGCTAGATGTGATTTCAGCCCATTTCAGGGCTTTGTAAAGGTCACTGGTATCAATTAGACTGGAAAAGCCAACATCAGTAAGTGACATAGAGAAGACTGGAGCCAGGACAGCAAACTGAATTTTAATATTCATAGAATTATAGGGTAACAGTTGAGTGTTTGCCATTGAGGTGCTCCAGACAACGGGAGGCAGCACAAAGAAAACCATTTAAAATAACATATCACTGAGATGTTATACTGTAGAGCAGGCTGTCTTGCAGAAAAGGAGAGGTATATCTACATGATACTTAGGAAATGAAGGAGAACCAGTGTGCCCAGGTGGCCAAGAAGGCCAATGGCATCCTGGCCTGTATCAGAAATAGCGTGGCCAGCAGGAGCAGGGAAGTGATCGTGCCCCTGTACTCGGCACTGGTGAGGCCGCACCTCGAATACTGTGTTCAGTTTTGGGCCCCTCACTACAAGAAGGACGTCGAGGTGTTGGAGCGTGTCCAGAGAAGGGCAACGAGGCTGGTGAGGGGTCTGGAGAACAAGTCTGATGAGGAGCGGCTGAGGGAGCTGGGGTTGTTTAGCCTGGAGAAAAGGAGGCTGAGGGGAGACCTCATCGCTCTCTACAACTACCTGAAAGGAGGTTGTAGCGAGGTGGGGGTCGGTCTCTTCTCCCAGGGAACAAGCGATAAGACAAGAGGAAATGGCCTCAAGTTGCACCAGGGGAGGTTTAGATTGGATATTAGGAAAAATTTCTTCACCGAAAGGGTTGTCAAACATTGGACCAGGCTGCCCAGGGACGTGGTTGAGTCACCATCCCTGGAGGTGTTTAAAAGACGGGTAGATGAGGCGCTTAGGGACATGGTTTAGTGGTGGACTTGGCAGTGCTAGCTTAATGGTTGGACTTGATCTTAACGGTCTTTTCCAACCTAAATGATTCTATGATTCTATAAAACATTCTTTCTTAATTGCACATTATTGAGGCCTCATGCTACTTGTTGTGTTAGTTCCTCTGGACCAAAGTAGGGGATAGCTGGTCCTCAATATAAGAGAGCGTGTATCGCTGAATTTCTGCTCCTGAGCCTGCCAGCAACTAATCCACAAATTTGGCAAGGTCAGTTAATTTGTTTTCCAGTTAAATATATCACAGTAATCATGTATCTAGGAGGTACGCACACTCCCATCCTACAGAAGATTGAGTCCGTGCAACTAATTCCTGCAGGCCTTCTCCTGAAATAGTGCAGCTCCTTTAATTCTTAGTGCTTTTGGAAACAGAGCTGAATTTCAGTGTTGCTGCTGATGGTATGAAATTTTGAGTAGCCGATATAATAAAGGGGTAGCCCTAGAGATTTTAAATAGGCACTCCCTGCTGGAGCACTCAGCGTTGTGAGATTACTTGCCTTACAGTTTTACATCAAGGATGAATGATGATACAGAAGCAGAAGCTGTCACAGGTGTCAAGATACTCTGCAGTATTTTCAGCATCAGTGATTTTAGAGGGGCCATTAGAAATACAGTAGCTTCGTGTAACTTGCTGAGACATCAGACAAACTGGATATTGCAGCAGCCTGAGTACAGGCTGTGAGCTTCCTTTAAAGTGCATATTGCATCAAACACAGCATGATGGTATTTTTATTAAAAGCCACAAAATGCTTGAAGCCAATTAATACTCTACGGCTTTACTAATGCCTCTCCTCAGAAAATTAAATGGTTTCATTTAACAAAACCAATTTTAAAGCTTTTTTTGTCAAATTTATAAGTGGATTCAACCCCTTCTCCAAACTTCCACGAACCGTGCATTTTCAGCACAACATATCAACGTCTCAGTGGCTTCCAGTCTGTTCCTTCAAGTATTTGGAGGTACAAGGGAGTCGTGCTTTTCTGGCACAGTTTGTTCCAAACTCTTAAGGCACTTTACAAGTATTAGCTACTTCCATCTGAATATAAACAAGGAGCCAAACACCTTGAATGTGTTGTTGCCATGCTGTAATGTCAAATGATTAAATATTTTGACATACTTTGGCTCAATATAATCAGCTGGCTACAAAAAGCTGAAGCAGCAATTACTGTCAGTTCAGAGGGCAGCAGCAAATCAAAGTGCAGAAGTATCGCGTGCTAAATACAGTTGCTTGGGAGTAAGTGAAGAACAACCTTCTGTGGTTACACTGGTTTGGTTTATTCCTTGGCAGTCTACCATATAATCTCCCCTGTTGAGGACAGCATTTCATATCACCTAGCATAACTGAACTGAATTGCTGCCAGTGGAACAAACCGATTTCGCTAACATGCACTCTCTGCTGTGTCCCAGTGACCCGGCCACTGGCCTTCAAGTTCAAAAGCGAAAACATCTCTAAGATGACACCGTCTCTCTAAATGACTAGGACATCCCTTAGAATCTTTCTAACTGCATCTGCATGCCATGGGATCCCCTCGCTACAGCGGAGGTGGGACTGGTAGCACTGGGTTAAGTGGCAGACAGTTGGATAACCAACTGGTATGGTTCAAATGGAAAAAAAGTAGGGTTTGATTTGCTGCAATCCACTGCGGTTCCGAGCTTATGTGTCCAAAATCACGTCTTTACTGACAGCGATGTTTGTGCCAGTTGCTGGTCCTACGCGTGCAGTGTTCACGTGTAGAGCACTGGCTATTTAATGGCCCAATATCTGCGGTGCAAGTGCTCTAGACAGTGCCTTGGTGCACACCTCCAGTCTTGGTGCCACCAGGAGGAAAATTGCTTCTTGCCACCATATACTGCTCAAGTCCAAATAGAGATGCAAATCTGCATCCAAAATAATTACAGTTCGCTAATTCACTAATATATTTTCTAATATTTTTCACTAATATATTAGGATAGCTGAGCAGTTTAGGAATCAGTTCTGGAGAGAAAACATCTGCAAAGCTTGAGCTGTCCGTGAAGGACTTGACGCAGGTAATACCACAGCAGAAAGCTACATAACTCCTCGTGTCTGTGTTCACAGCTGAGGAATTTGGGGGTTTCCCTCACCAGATCATGGTCACAATTTTGAGGAGCTGTCTCAAGTTCAAGCTACAGCAAAAGAGTTTCAGAGCAAATCACTGAAATGACCAGTGGCAGGTCAATGCAACCAGGCGGTGGTCGGCTTCGGGTATGAAAAGAACTTCAATTGGAAATTGCTTGCACACTAGCATCGCGGGTAAGCTGTGATGGGTAAATTGGCCCTGCTACTGAAGGAATGAAAAATGGGCTGCTTCTGTGCTTAAGGTACCTCCAAGATGATCCAGCAGAATTATAGACAAGTTAGGTCTGATATTTTATGCTGCAGATTGCTGGAGTTATCAGAAGTTGGTAGACACACATAGAATACAGTATTTCAGAGAAGAGTTGATGTGACTTTAGCAGAGGAAACTCGTGTCTTGCACACATAATATAGTTTTCTGAAGAGAGTGGATGCATAAAAGGGAGCAAGGCGCTGTGGAATAAGAGGAAAGTTTCTCTTCTGAATGAATAGCTGGTTACAGATAGGAAATAAAAGGTACAAATAACTGGGCAGTTTTCGCGGTGAAGGGAGATTACCAATTACCTGCCGCGGGAACCTGTGCAGTTCAATATACTCATAAAAGAGCTGGAAAAGGGATACTGACGATAGTGACGTGCCAAAATCTGCTGATGGTATAGAGTTATTCCAGGTAAGCAAAAGTAGACACGACTACAAAAAGTTGCAGAAGAATCTGACGATATCAAATGTCTGGGCAATAAAATAGCTGCTGAAATTCCATGTTGATAAAAGTCAAGTGCAGACACAATGATAGGGTTTAAATTATCCCACGAAAGAGGTCCTGGCATTGCAGATGGTTCTTTGAAAATGTCTGCTCGGCGCTCAGCAGAGGTCAGAAAGGCAAGTGGAATGCTAAGAATTGCTGGGGGAAGAGATGGAGAATAAAAGAGAAAATGTAAGTACACCACTGAATAAATCCGTGGTGATCTTGAATAGAGTGCAATTCCAGTCACCCCCTTCTCAATGCAGCAGTAAAATAGAACTAGAAAAGATGCAGAAAAGGGTGAGAAGGCTGACCTGAGTTATGAAGCGGGGAGTCTAAGCCTGTGAAGCTTGCTGAAGAAATGAATGAGCAGGATTAAGGCAGAGGTGTAAAATCAAGATGGCTATGGAGAGAACGAATAAGGAATTACTTTTTTTAGCAGAGGATGTAATGACATGGTCAGGCAAGAGGTTTAAAGCAAACAACAGGAAAAAACTTTCACAGGCTATAATAAGTTAGGAAGCTCATCAAACACAGAATCTTTTACATGCTGAAAGTACAGGTTGTTTAAAAAAGTCGCAGTGCTGAGGTTCCCAGCAGCTATCCCAGTGTACCGACTTGGCCACATCCCCTCTGCCCGCTACAGCTGGGTGAGATGTGGGGTCTGGTTTGGTTTGGCCGCTCGCCAGTAGAACCTGCCAGGTTTTTTGGGCTGGATTATAATCAGTTAACGGATCACTGTGATCTTCTAGCGTGATCTCTCCTGTGACAAAAGCCACAGAAGTCCCTTGAATGAATTAATGAATTAATTTTCTCTGAATTGCAGTGGAATGTTGGGGGGAAAAAGATCCAATAGTACCTTAAAAATTTCCTGCACTGAGTAAAAGGTCCCAAGGGTTAATTACACTCTCCCTAATTTGGTCCTTCCCATTTCCGCATGCAAAGGCTGCAGTAGCCCGTTTGGCTGCAGCATGGTAACGGGAGGTCACGTCGGATGGCTCAGGAATTTTGAGACAGCGAGGACTAAAAAGTCTGCTAGAGCAGGATTATCATCAAATTATATCTGCCTCGGCAGCAGGAAATCAATCAAGAGTGGGCTGATTTACACCTGCCGGAGCCAGCACATCATGAACTTCATCATCTTTCCCAGTGATGTTTTTATCTTTGCATCGACACAGTCAGTGCGAGGAAAATATTTTCCCGTTTAAAATCAAAACATTCAAGGTAGTGTTTGGCAGAGTGTTGGAGCCTGGGGTTCCCGCTGCTTCTGACAGCAGTGCTGGTATCTTTTGCTAATGACCAAAGTGCAATATAATGAGTTGTCTTGGGCTTCTGCTTTATTCAGCGTGCAGTGTTTTAATAGACTGTTAGTAATTCTGAAAGGGATAAATGATGTTTATGCCCTCTTGTGGTATGTTATTGAACAGAATGGATTTTCTAACTGCCAAATTAGGCCAATGATGGAAAAGTCCCAGGTAAAAATCTGTAACGAATACTGTTTTGCACAGTAGAAAAATATCCATCCCTCCAGCAGCATCCTCATGACTCAGTTAAGGGGGGGGGAAGCCAATTTTGCACGCATTTACAGCAGCAAGTAAATGACTAATGCCCATGATGACAGAGTTTGTGCCATCTTTCTGGAGTGAAGATAATTTTAAAAGTGCTTTTCTTTGCTAGGAAGGTTAGAAAGTAAGTGAAATACCGCTTTCTAAAAGTGGTTGTGTTGACACCTCTTTGTGTTAGTTGTTGCCGACGTGTTGTGATACATACCTTCACATTTTTTATCTTCGTTCACGCGTCTGATGGGTAAATAGTCTGATTCCCTTGGGACAAAGCCTGTCCCAAAGATGAAGAACACTGTTTGGTGATTTTACATGGGGAAATAAGGCCAGATTCATGTGAAACCTGCCGTGTTCAAATGGCTTAACTGGTCAACATCTTCCTAACCTGCGCTGAGAATTTAGAAGTAGGGTTGGGAACCCAGGGGCTCCCCAGACAGGTCAATCACAGATTTTGTTTCAATCTTATTACTTCATTCCTGACTGAAAACTGAATGTATCCTCCAGACAGTGGAATTACCAGAATAAATCAGACTAATGCTCTACAAAGTCCAGCAACTGGTCAGACTGTGGTCAGTACTTAGCTGTGCTGAGGCAGGATCTAGGAAACCCTGTTGTAGGAAATTTGAAGACTTTTTGGTCCCAAATAATCACCTATTACTTAACTGTAAGCTAGTGCTGTGAGGAAACATTATTTCCATTACATGTGATCTTTCTCTCTGCCCAGCCACCAAGTATGTAGAAGACTATTGTAAAGAGGAAGGGAATGATTTCCTTTCCACATCCATGATGAGTACGACCACAATAGTGGGTTTAAATGAAAATAGTGGGCTTAACTGGGCTAGGCTTTAGGAAGAACTCTCTAACAGGATGGTAAATATTGGAATGGACTCCTTGAAGAAACTGGAGGATCTCCATCTCCGAGGATCTTTCAGGAACAGTGAAACAAATGTTTGCTGGGAGTAAGGCAGCTTTCATTCGTCGTATCATGATGAAAGAAGTTGGACTCGATGACTCACTACAGGTCTACCAGCTCTGGTTCTGTGGTTCTGTGTGATGATTTCCTTTTATTTATTAGTATGATGAGAGAACACATATTTATCTGGTAATCTCAAATGCTAACCCTTCATTCTTACAGTTGATCTTACTGTCGAGTCTGGCTGATAGCAATGCAATTCTATCTATGTCCAGTACTTTACAAGTATACTTTGCAACAGTAGTCTGACACCAATTAAAGTGCTTATTAGGTTATCATGGACTTCAGTGAGCACAAGTTATGTCCCCACTGAGATGAGAATTGGCTGCAAAATGTTGGTGCTTACCAGTTTCCTTAGAAAAGGAAAATTCAGTAAGAAAGGTGTCATGGCAAATCATGTTAAAAAGAAATTTCCTCTGTCAGAAACCTTTCAGGAGTTTCAAATTCAGTTAGGGGATATCAGAAAGAAATTAAAGTCTAATTTAAAATCCCCACCCACATTCCTTCTTCTTTTCCTGCAAAGTGATTATTGCTCCTGGTCCACGTATTGGCAAATCTTTCAGAAATGAGCCATAATTTGCCTTAAAAATACCTTTCTGGTCATGATGGAACTGTTCTTTTTGAAGAATGGGTTTGCAGCGACTCTGTGAAAAGAGCCCAAATGCTCTTATTTCTCATTGACATCAGTGGGGCTAAAATTTCACCCAGAAGTTCTTCTTGGCATAAGGAAATTCAGGGTGGGTAGCACCATTTCAAAGCTGAGGCACCTGCCAGGTGAAGTTCTTGGACACTGCAAGGCAGCCGGCCAGGCTTGATCACAGTGTGCTCTGCTGCCTTTCACATTTGTTTTCCACTTTCGTTGATGGCACCACATCTCTACCTGGCGTGGTTAATAAAGAGGAGAGAACGAATGTGTGGCCATAGCAAATTAAACAAATGAGCCATTAAAACAGGAGGGTGCACTATCTCTTCTCACCAACGCCTACTTTGGTGCCCACAATGTCTCCTAGCAAAATAACGTGAGAGCAAGGATAAAAGGGCTTTCAGGGATGTGCTGTAGCTGTGGTCCAAGCGCTGGGAGATGTCTGTGGCTCCTGCTGAGAGAAAACCTAACGTCATTCATCAGCAGAGAAGCCAGCAAACCACTAATGGCTTTCCATCGTGTTTCTTGACAGGTATTGACGGAGGGCGGTTTTGGTCCCATCACAACAGAAATCCGGGAGGCTCCGGAGTTTTATTACGCCGAAGATTACCATCAGCAGTACCTCAGTAAGAACCCCGACGGATACTGCGGCCTCGGGGGAACAGGGCTTTCCTGCCCTATTGGGATCAAGAAATAGCCTGTGCTTACTCCACTGCCTCCACTTTGGTTTAAGGAGTTGTTTGAAAAAAGACCGACGACCCTGATAGGTGTTATGGTATACCCGCAGCGTCAGTGCATAAAGATTTGGGATCCTGTTGGGGCGGCTTTCCGTAATCTGAGCAGTTTCCCATTCACCGACATTAAAAGCCAAAGTAGAGGCAGAAATCGCACCTGTTGGCAAATGCAGCTTCTTGCTCTGTGCCGCTCACTGGGTATCCTTGCAGTCTTGTGATCTGGAGAGAAAAGCAACTTCTAAAAATTTCGTTAGAAGTGCTGTTAAAAAGATGAATTAGGGGGTGGTTGCACCTGCTAACTGCTTTGCATAGTTAATGCCTTCGGACGTTTATTTTCTTGGGTTAATGAATTTGCTCGTGTTATGAGAGCTTTGACTTCTGGAGACGTGGTTGAGCTCATCTTAACCATCACAACCCTGTAATTTGATGCCTTTGAGAATGGTGAGTTTATAAGGTCAGTAACTTTCTCACAGTTCCACTTTCGCAGCAACATGTAATATCACCTATAGTGCCTATTTTCTGAAACAATTTTAGTAAGAAAAAGTAAAAATTGTACTGTGATACTTCTTTTTGACAGTTCCAAAAAGTGTATAAACACAAAAAGAAATCAATTTTGTTTCCTGCACTGCAATAAATTACAAAAAAAGAAAAGAAAAATGTTGTCTGCAATGTGTTCCACGGCCTTAAGTATATATCGAGGTAGATCTAAAAAAAGTATCAAATATTATAAAAGGCTGCAGCCTGCTAATTAAACACCAGGGCTTTTAAATCTGTATTATCGTGCATGACAGTACAGAGGAGTAGAATTCATATTGGCCGCACTGTAACATACTTATTCCTATAATTAATTATTTGTACTTCAGGAGCTTGTGGAGCCCCCACCAAGACCAGAGATCATTGCGGCAGGTGCTGTGCAAACGTGATGTCGGGCAGCCTCCGCCCCAGTGCGTGTACAGTCAAAATAGCAGGACAGCCAGAAAAAGGCAAAATAAATTTTCATTTTATTCATGGGGTTCTCAGAGTGGAGACTAAAAGCTACAGCCAAAGGATGTAGGGGATGAAGGGGTTATCCTGTATGGATATGGGATCCTATGGATTGTATGTATGCTATGGAGTATCCTAGGACAAACAGCTTCAGTAGGAGAGATGGGGATGGGTTTGTCCCACCCCAACTTGCTGGTTTCAACACTTCCAAGAGCAGTGGGAGGTGTGGGCTTGAGCCTCTCATGTGTTTCTTATTTTGGAGGCTCTTAATCACAAAGTCTGAAGAACATGTGTCATTGGTGTGTCCTCTTGCAGATGTGCTTTCTTCAGGGAAAGCTTGTAGGAGCCCACCTTGATGTGTCAATTCTGGCCAGCAGAGCACATAAAGCCATTTCTGAAGGCCACATGGTAGGGACCCAGAGACACAAATCCACAGCATTTCCTCTTGGATAGCTCTCCACGGCACTCCTCTCCATATCTTGGTTTGACGTTTCCTGCTCACCAGCTCAGGTTTTAGGCTCAGAAAGACCCAAACAGCTCCATGAACATCTCCTGTAACTACCCAGCAGACCAGTTCCTGTTCCAAGTTAGGAGTGACTGAAAATGTGCATCAGATAGTCCGCCTCTGGGCTTGTAAATCCACTGCTGAAGTCCTGCCTGCTTTATCCAAAGACAGGCAGTAAGTCCATGCCAGAGAAATTAGCTCCCCATCTTCCCTTGCTCCTCAGCTGATGCTTAGTTCATTCCAATCTCAAAAGTCAGAGGAAACCTGTCCTTTTTATATAAACCTGCTGATTTATACCTGGGGCAAGCTTGAGAGGAGCTGCCTCTGGCGGGATTGCCATGTTAGGCTCTTTCTGGAGATGCCCCAAACTGTGCCCACATCACACTCGGGATTTCCAGTTGCTGTGGTAACTGATCGCCTGTCCTTAACGTGTTGTGCCACTGAATTGTTCTAGTGCTCACTGTCAAGGAAACCGGCACTTTCGTCTAATTTCCTAAGCATGAGGTGACATAAAAGCAAAGAAGAGAGGAAAATAAAGTCTTACTTTCATCCTATTCATTTTTAACCTCTGTGTAATTCAGACTTCAGTGGGATCACTCCTGATTTGCTCCAATGGCAAAACATTTCATATGCTGAATCATTCAGGTGCTCATAAAATGTTGCTTGGTTCCTTTCCCCTCCCTCCCCTCCTACTCCATGCCATAGTTATTGTTTTGAAACAAGCTGGAAAGTCTTTGGAGAAAGCACCGTTCTGTCCTTAATATAGCTGGGCTCAAGTCTGAACCTGGCTGAGGTTTTTTTAAGTCCTGCCCTGACAGAAATAATGTGTCAGTTTAGAAATCAGCATAGATGGGTCCATTGATGCTAAAATTGGCCCACACCAAAATATTATGCTGCCACAGAATTAATTATGGAGTTACTGTAGGGTGCATTTTTGGCCTTGACCCCTTGCAGTTGCTGCTGAAGGTACAAAGAGTATCAGGGATATAATCAGTAAAGGTGAAATGCTAATGATTCAGCCTCATGGATTAGTTTTTTAAGCTGGATTTGGTCTTGTAAGCCACCCTTGCCCCTAGGGCAAGAAGAAGGGAGTGGCTGCCTCAACATCGTTGATACTATACTTTTGATTTGGCACTGTTTGAAATTTACCCTACCACAGAGCTGCCTCTTTCTTCCGAGAACATAGACACGGTCTAAATTAAGAAGAGAAAATTAATTCAGAGTTCAGTAGGCTTCAGCACTTCTTGGAGTTGAAGATGAAAGCTGATGCAGGACCAGCATCTAGGGTCTTCGGAGAGAAGAACATGGTTCAAGATCCAAAAAAGGCTACAGCACCCAACTCATGAAGTCAACTATGGCAATACCTGGTGAAAGTCAGTTCAGGATACAGACAGGAATTTCACTGCTGCCCTATCCTTGTCATAGCTAAAGCACATCCCCAGCCTCTTGGAAATCACTGAGCTTTCCCTCGTCGCCTTAGGAAGGACAGTGTCCAACTGTGATGTCAACAGAAACAAATGGATTGTGCGATGTCACATCCTGGTTGCCCCGGCAGAGAGATGTGTTGCCTTTGAAGAGAACATGGAATGGGGAAGATGTCCTGAGGTGTCTACAGAAGCATCACTGCTCTGAACGTTGTCGAAGAGCGTTGGTCCAAGACTGGGATTGAAATGCTTCTCCTTACCCTCTTTTGTTTAACTTCTCTGATCAGCAGCATCAATGCGGGTTTTTCTTCCCGAAGTTTTATGTTCAGAAATGACCAGCAGAGTGGAACAGCCAGTAGCCCTACAGGATATAAACGTATCGGTAAATGAAAAAGGCCTGAGCATATTCCTTGTACCTGATGGCATATACGTACGTGTCCTGGTTTCGGCAGGGATAGAGTTAATTTCCTTCCTAGTAGCTGGTACAGTGCTGTGTTTTGGATTTAGGATGGGAACAATATTGATAAGGCACCGATGTTTTAGTTGTTGCTAGGTAATGCTTACACTAGTCAAGGACTTTTCAGTTTCTCGTGCTCTACCGACTGAGAAGGCTGGAGGTGCACAAGAAGCTGGGAGGGGACACAGCCAGGACAGCTGACCCAAACTGGCCAAAGGGACATTCCACACCATGTGACGTCATGCTCAGTATATAAAGCTGGGGGAAGAAGAAGGAAGGGGAGGACGTTTGGAGTGATGGTGTTTGTCTTCCCAAGTAACTATTACGCGTGATCGAGCCCTGCTTTCCTGGAGATGGCTGAACACCTGCCTGCCCATGGGAAGTAGTGAATGAATTCCTGGTTTTGCTTTGCTTGCGTGTGCGGCTTTTGCTTTACCTATTAAACTGTCCTTATCTCAACCCACGAGTTTTCTCACTTTCACCCTTCCAATTCTCTCCCCCATCCCACTGCGGGGGGAGTGAGCGAGCGGCTGCGTGGTGCTCAGTTGCCAACTGAGGTTAAACCATGACAGTACAGCTTGTACTACAGCCTGATACTGAACTCTTCCACTCATGCTCCCTAAACAAGGATTTTACCCAGCCTGCCTATGGGAAACGGTCTATGGCCCTGCTAGCCCCCAAACTGCCTGGGCATTGCTTGGCAGAGCGCAGGTTTGGAGAGGCTACAGTGCTGCCAGGGGCTTTGGTAGAGATCAAGTAGCATAGATAATTATAGACCAGTGCTTTAGCCGATGTCCTGCCCCTCTAGTTTAGTAGCACAGGCAGTGGCACTTCTGTACGTGAGCAACGTGTCTCATTTCGTACCCAGAGTGTGGCCTCCGACCATCTTACGAGTCCTTTCTGGAGACTGGCAAGAGGATCACAGCGGGGAGATACGCCAGGGCTGGGGAGTTCCCATGGCACGTGAGCATCCAGAGCAACGGGAAACATATCTGCGGAGGCACCATGATCAGCGCATTGTGGATTTTAACTGCGGCCCATTGCTTTGCAGAAGAGGTGTGAGTACTCGGGGGAAGCAAGGGCAGCCCAGGCACAATGGATTCATAACATCGCTCCTTGTGGGTGTAGGATATGTATGTCCTTGGGGTCAAGTGCAACATATATGTGACTGAGCCAGAAAGAGAGCCCTGAAAACAGGAATTGTCTCCTTTGGGGAAAACAGGCCCATTTTTGATCAGAGGTAGTGTTACAACAGAAATGTGCAGAAATCTGCATAGCCAGGAGATGCAGAAAGGGAATATTTTGAAGGATGGGCTGAGCAGTGTTGTATAAATGCCTGTGATGCTCTTCTGATGGCCCCAGGCATTTCCTGTACATCTACACACGCTGCGGTACCTTGTAAAAAGAGGCGTATTCCATTCCAGCTTATTCTAACCCCCAAATTACCTTTGCTTTCATGCAGCAAACACCTTTACCTCATGGAGAATGTGATTTTAAAACAGCAGTTTCTGGATAAATCAACCCCGTGCAATGTCTAGGGGCAGAGTCCAGCCCTCTGTGAGCCCCCTCCAAAATTCGGCAGGTCTGAGAGCCGAGACTGCTTGGTGACAAATGACCTGTGGCATCACAACCTGGAGCAGCTGGCTGGGGGCAGCGCGGTCCAGAGCAGCCAGCCCAGGGCACAGCCAGCCCGAAGATCCAGCCCACTCCATCTGTTCGTTAGCGACCGGGCTATTTATAACTTGGTTGCATTCATGTTCTACCTCTGCACCTCTCCCCCCTGAAAATCAGCTTTGCCTAGAAGTGAGGGTAGATTTCTGCGATATTTATAGCTAACCTGCCTCTGCAATTTGCTGGGCACCACCCTACCCCGCTCAGGGGGGAGGAGGCACCAACCTTTATAACACAAAGCCTTCATGTTTGCTTATGCCTACACTGCTTCTATTTTGTTTATAAGGCCACCAGATCTCACTGTTGTAGTGGGGGGAATTGACCTCAACCTCCCGCTGGAAGAACATAAGCCGGACAGCTTGATCCTCCACGAAAACTTTGACAGAATGAGCATGGAAAATGATATCGCTCTGATCCTGCTCAGCTCTCCCATCGAGTTCAGCAATGAGAAAATCCCCATCTGCTTGCCCTTCATATACGACATTGATACGTGGCAACACTGCTGGGTTGCTGGGTGGGGAACCCCAAGTGCAGGTGAGATGCTGTCAGGAGATGTATTTGCTAATGGAGGCTGGATTTACCCATTTAAAGTAGATCTTCTCTCCCAGGAGGGGTTACCCACACTAACTTCCACTCCCTACCTCCCTGGTAAACACATCCAGACCCTCGCAGCCTCTGCACAGCCAGCGGTTCTTTGTTCAGTGCAAGAACCAGTCACCTGCTGACCCACAGAGCAAAGGCCCTGGTACTCGGAGCACATATGTTCAAGCTGAAACCTTAGAGCCCACCTTTGCTCTGCAGGAACTCAACCTCTTGCTTGCTTTTTTTGGCACCCAAAGTAAGACAAGCTGGTCTTACCCTGGTGGGCAGGTTAGGCTGGATCTAAAGTGGTCTGGAATAAGGGAAATGGAGGCCTAGGGTTGTCTTTGGCTTAATGCCTCCATGAACCAGATTGATTCAATGGTACTGGCTACCCCTCTTCTTCACTCATTTAGAACAGCAGATTGCTATTGCTAATTGCTCTCGTTTAAGCCCTAATGAAAGTAGCTCCAGCACTGATTGTGACCCAAACTGTCTATCCTGAACAAATGTCACTAAACAGCTAATAAGCGATTTCATTATTGGAAAGCGGTAATCGGGACGGCGTGGGCAGGGTGGTGCCTTGGGGCTTTAACAGTCCTTCCTGGGACGTAGTAAGTGAATGTCCCATTTAATCCTTGCTATTCTGCTCTGTAGGGTTACTGTCTCCTCCCTGAAACTGCATTTTCCTTCTTGGGCTTCATTTGCCTCACCTAACAGCAATACACAACACAACACTGTGTTATAGTTGTGAAACTCTCCCATTTCACCAAGGTAACGTGCTCTTAGAAACAGAAAAGCAGGGGGCTGCTGCAGACTCACTCTGCAGCTTGGCAGCCCTGTAGCTAGTCTCTTTGCAAAAAGCGTGGTGTGGCTGCGGAGATCGGTCTCATCCTGCTCTGTGGGCTCAGTTGACATCGCCGCTGCTCTCCAAGTTGCACCCTGCGGGAGGTCAGTGCAGTCAGCCCTGGCACACACCCCTTCTGTCTGGGAGACGTCTCAGAAGAAAAGCAGCAGAAGCTGAGTTTGGTGAGAGGGCTGTGCAGTGGTGTGATATGGGCCATGCCAAAAAGTAAGAGGCATTGTTCCTTGGCGGGGGAAAATGGGTCATTTTTCATCTCTATCAGCATTTTGTAGGTGGACGTATCTCAGCTGGCACCTCAGGCGGCACTAGCCTAACTCCCCTTCAAATATGAGCCGGCAGTGTGCCCAGGTGGCCAAGAAGGCCAATGGCATCCTGGCCTGTATCAGAAATAGTGTGGCCAGCAGGAGCAGGGAAGTGATAGTGCCCCTGTACTCGGCCCTGGTGAGGCCGCACCTCGAATCCTGTGTTCAGTTTTGGGCCCCTCACTACAAGAAGGACGTTGAGGTGCTGGAGCGTGTCCAGAGAAGGGCAACGAGGCTGGTGAGGGGTCTGGAGAACAAGTCTGATGAGGAGCGGCTGAGGGAGCTGGGGTTGTTTAGCCTGGAGAAAAGGAGGCTGAGGGGAGACCTCATCGCTCTCTACAACCACCTGAAAGGAGGCTGTAGCGAGGTGGGGGTCGGTCTCTTCTCCCAAGTAACTGGCGAAAGGACAAGAGGAAATGGCCTCAAGTTGCGCCGGGGGAGGTTTAGATTGGACGTGAGGAAAAATGTCTTTACTGAAAGAGTGGTTAAACCTTGGACCAGGCTGCCCAGGAACGTGGTTGAGTCACCATGCCTGGAGGCGTTTAAAAGACGTGTAGATGTGGTGTTTAGGGACATGGTTTAGTGGTGGACTTGGCAGTGTTAGTAGGTTAACGGTTGGACTTGATGATCTTAAAGGTCTTTTCCAACCTAAATGATTCCATGATTCTATGACTGCAGTCAATTAGACCTCAAGTGGAGCCACCTCCTTGGAGATGCCTACATCAAAGCATTTTAATCTGTGGTTGCTTCCATGGAGTGGCCTCATCTTAGCTGGGAAAGGGACCTGACAACTTTCTGTCTTTTAGATCTTACCTTTGAGTCCCACCTTCCTGAAGGTGCTGGGAGGATTTAGCTCAGTGAAATATGGAAGAAGGAATGAGTTTCTGAAAATCTGTAGGTCTCCTTCCCAGCAGCAACATCCTCCAAAAGTCAGTTTTATCCTTCAGACTCAGATTCACTTTGAAGAGAAATATGGATGAAATGAGTGGGTTTTCCAAGTAGCCCTAAATATTTTCAGTCGTTTTGTCACTTGCTGGTGCCTGCTGCGATTTCTTGTTTTTTCCATCTCAAGGGAAGAATAAAGCAGTTATTTCCATGGTGTACTGCCATCCTGAGGGCCACTTTGTGGAAGATATAGCTGGTCCCCTGGGTGAGGCACGGCTTCACAGTCCCCTGTGAAAGCATGGGGATAAGAAGTTCATCTATTCTGGGGAAAGCTCAGTGGACTTTCCTCTGCAGGGCTCTCACAGGACCCCATGAAGAGTCCCTCAAGCTGAGTTCCCCAGAAACGCAAGTGAGAAACCTGAGGTGTACAGTGCAGCTCATCTCAGGTCATCACCAAGACCATCCCTTCGGGGTCTTCCAGCTGTACTGCATCCAAGAGTTCAGCTATAAAAATGATTTTTAAAAATCCTATTTAGCAAGCCTCCACTCCCCAGGATTTCAGCTTTGCCTGTTAACACCTCACCCCTCTCTACCTACCTACCGACCTCCTAGGCTGGCATAAAGTCAAGAGCACAAACTTATCTTTGCTAACGTTTGGACAGCCCCTGTAAGCCCCTATGACCCCCAGAACATACAGTTGTGCCCTGAGACCCTCTTGCCCTGAGATGCCTTACAAATTCAGCTGGGAGCAGTCCCAAGGGCTAGTCTCTCTCTCTGTGTTTTCACCCTTACAAGTCTGCGCTGTTCTGCAGGGTTTGTTAATCATTCTCTTCTCGCTTGCTGGGTAGCGGTTGCGGTGCCAACATCCCACGTGCTGCAGAAAGCGCGGATGAAGCTCATCAGCAGGGAGCAGTGCTTGGAGCGGATCCCACAGCTAGTGGAGAACGAGCTGTGTGCTGAGCTGGAGGGAGGAGAAAGAGGTGCCTGCCAGGTAAAGTAAACAGGCTCCCGGACGGCCACGCTGCCTACAGGGGCACAGAAACATTGGAGGAGAAGCTCCTTCACTTCAGGAATGAACATCGATCCTTCCCGTGGCTTCCTGGGGTTGCTAAAGCTTCCCTGCAGGAGGCCGGGGCAGGATGCCCAGGGGCCGAGGAACTGCCTGCAAAGGCATATTGACCCGGGCAGCAGGACTCTTGGGGTCTGAAAGCAGTGGTGGTGCTGGAAACGAAACACCCTGTTGAGCAGATGGGGCTCTCCTCACACTCTCCCCCCTGCCCCGATTCCCTTCCTGCAGAGAGAGAAACAGGAGCTCTGCAAGGGAAACCACGAGCTGAAAGGAGGGCAAGGGAAAAGGGTGGTTCCCAACAAGTCCCCTTGGATGGGAGACAGTTTTGGATGGCTCTGGGCAGAGGAATTTTGACTTTTATCTCACAGCAAGTTAAAAACCCAGTGTCTGCTGTGGCCAAGCTGCACAGTGGTGGGAGCGATGGGAGGAGAGGTCTCATATCCCTGCGGAGAGGGCTCGGCACAGCATGGGCTGTGTCCTCCTCCTGCCCGGTGTCCCCCTCAGCCCTGGGCTGAGCAGTGCTGCTCTATTACCAGGTTAAATACTGAAAGGAGACACAAAAGTTTGTCCAGGAGGGTCAAAGCAAAAGAATTGGGTGGGAAATTGAGTCCAGGTATGCTTAACTTGAATATTAGAAACCTTACTCAGGTGGGGTCTTGGCCCTGATACAAATGTCCTTTGATAACACGGCAGGTTGGTCTGTGGCTGCCAGAACCAGTCGCATCTTATTGCAGTGAGTTAGTGGTGTAGGATGATGGACTTCTGAAGCTAAATAATAGAGTTCAAGCAGTATTTGGTATCAGGGACTGCTAAGGGGAGAGAGCTGACACAAACACCCAGATATGGGAAAACCTCACTCGGAACTTGTGCCCTCAGAACATACTCCACCTGCAGGATCGCTGTCCTGATGCCAAACAAAGTCTGAAAGCCAAAAAACACCTTTTCTTTCATAGCATCCAACCTCCAACCCCTCCTCTGAGTGCCTGGTAAGGACCGAGCTCTCCCTGCAGCCTCTGCTTCAGGACTAAGGTCTCCGTCCTCTACTGGGCACGGGTTTTCTTAGACATGTGCCTGTGTTTGCAGGGGGACAGATGGGCAGACACATGTATGCACAGCTTCATCCCGTAGGAATCATTCATCGAGGGAACTAAACCAACACCCAGGACGGAGAGAGATCCCCTGCCCTTTAGGCAAAGACAGCGGGTACAGGGATCATGGACTGCAAAGCCATCGCGATCTGGGCCTGTAGCTGGGCAGTGGAGGGGAAGCTTTGCTTTGCAAAATCATTTTTTGATTAGCCAGAGAGCATCTGTCTCTGAAACCATTCATCTAGTGACTTTCACCTCCATTAAATTCAATCAAAAATTTTAAAAAGAAAACTGCCACAGGATAACATTAACATGATTAAAGAATGCACTTCCCAGCCCAGCCTTAAGTTCTGCGGCTGAATTATGCTGGTGAAACAGCAAGAGCACTTGTACCCAGCAAAATGAATCTCCTGTATTCAGAAAGCTGATGAGGGTGCTATTTTGATCTACAATAATGTTAGAGTCGTCTGAGAAATGAACTAGAAATGTGAGCTTTCCAAGCAGTGGAAGTACACAACGATTGCATGTGTGATAATGCTCATAACCCAGCAACTGCCCACTTTTAGTGGAAGCTTGGCCAGGCAGAAATGTCTTGCAACCTGAAATAACAAGAGCAAGACAAAACCATACCCTAGGCTAGAAGCGGAGCTCTTCAGGAGAGAAACAGGTGACATGACTTTTCATCAGAATTTGCTAATTTGCTGGAGAGGAAGCATTTTGCTGATGGATGCTTTTCTGGGAAGCGCTGATTGAAATCAGGTAGGGCGCATTTTGGCCTTGCTAGGCCGGTTCAGAAATCTGGTGGCTTGCCCGTAGTAAGCTGCCTGGTAAGGAACTGGGAGACCGGGTCCAAACTTGATGCTTGCTCTGCGGCATGGACCACTGGACACCCAATTCATTTGCCCTGGGCAGATAGCGAGGCACACTGTGGACAGTGCAATCTATCAAGCTACGTTTGTCTATAAAGATTATGGGGTTTGGGTCAAATGAGGATGAGACCAGATTTCAAAATACCTAAATCCTTTACAAAGTCAGCACTGTCAAGGAGGTAGAGCAGCCCTGGGCACGGTTTTCGTCTGTGCCAACCAGCTGTCTCCTGGATGATTTCTAGACACAGCTCAAGCTTTTGCATGGGTCAGGAGCCACCCATAATAGAAGCATAGAATCATGGAACCATGGAACCATAGAATAGTTTGGGTTGGAATGGACCTCTAAAGGCCATCTAGTCCAACCCCCCTGCCGTGGGCAGGGACATCTGCAACTAGATCAGGTTGCTCAGAGCCCCGTCCAACCTGACCTGGAATGTTTCCAGGGGTGGGGCAGGATCACTTTGGATCTTGGCACCCCAGTTTAGAGGCCAGGAAGGAGCAGCAGCGGAGGCAAGGCAGAGACCCCTGGTCAGGGGGTCTTGGAGATGCTGAGCTTGCTGGTGTTCACAGTAAACCTGGAAGCCATGCACTACACAGCTGCATGATCTGTCTGGACATGAAGTAGACAAAAGCCTTATCTTCACCTTACCTGAGCTTTGCTGAGAATCAGGATACATTTGTTCATGTCCAGAGCCAGGCTAAGAAGGGCAAGTTGCATCTAGACCCAAGGTTGTAGGTCCACATGATCCTGATCTGGATCCAAAGGATTACCATCCTAGGTCTTTGCACTGTGTGCCATTTGTGTGCTAGCTTTTCCCCGTTGCAGCAAGCTGTTTTATGTGAGTAACTAAAGCCACACAGGTATCTTTGCCTTGGCATCATGTAGAAGTTTTATCCTACTGACCACTGCCTTAATACCCCCATGTGGCAACAGGACGTGAATAGAAAGGCTCAGACATTTCACCAGCTGCCATCGTACTAGTACCAGACAAGACTAATTTGTGGATCACTGACCATATTCCTATAATAACTCAAGGAGATTGAATAGCAGAGCTCGCGAGTATTTGTGCTTTAAAAAAAATCCATTCACTTAAAAAGAAAAATCTATTGTGTACCAATTCCCTAGCGGTTCTGCAGACAAATATATAGATTGACTGTGAATTAACACTAACAGGATCTGTAATTGACTTATAGTTCTATTTAGTCATAAACATTAGCATTAATGGATGTTCATGGGGTACAAGTGCTAAAGAACAGACACTAGAGATGGCCTATGTGTTATTTTTTGTGTGCTACATTTCTTCCATGACCCCATGAACCACAATTGATGTCTAATTCCTTGCTTTCTGAAGCATCTTTTGTTAGGCTCTGATGCAATGGTAACTTGAACAATAATTAGAGTATAAGGGACTCACAAAGCAAATGCCTCTTCAGTGTCTTGCCTATCCAGACAAAATTCAGTAAATGGCCCAATTATATTTCAGAGAGTTTCTGCAAAGGAGGTCTGTGGGGGTAGCTCTGCGATGCGGTGATTAGGACAGAGTGTGTTCAGCTGGAAGTCACAGTTCACGTACAGTTCAGGTCAGCAGCAGATGAAGGGAGGCCCAGTCCCTGGCAGGACTTTCAGGGGATGGAATCATTGTGTGGCCACAAACAAGCAATGGGATGGTTCCAGCTCAACTTCACCGTGCCCTACGCCGTCCCCCAGTGTAGGGCTGATCTGAGTCATGGGCTGAAGGTATCTACCCCCTTCCACCGATTGTAGCAGGAGGTGATCTTGGCCATCTCTGATAAATGCCTGAAATGATGCTAGGATGCATCTAGGGCTCTGGGGTGATTTCTTTAGTTCTGGGAAAAAGGCAGAGAAGGACCTCTTTCCTTCACCTGTAATATGTCCTGCCCACATATACTGTCAGCAGTTTGGAAAGGGCAAATGCCCTTTACAGCATCTGGGACGCTCAGGGCTCTCACCCAACGTAGCTGTAGTGATAGCAGTAGTTGTTGTACAACCCTGGGTGGGATTTATCCGGCCAGATACAAATGTCTTTCCTCTAGCCATCTGCTTCTACCGAATCATCTTTCCATCGATAGGGAGAAAAAAAGTGCTTCTGACATGGGATTCATTGAGACTGTTTTAACCATCTATTTTAAAATGAGATAAATCCATGCATGAGTGCTTATTACTCCCCATTAACCAATAGCAAGTCCAAGGTGTCTAGCTCACAGGGAGACACGTAGCTCCGAGGCAGGACAGTTGACTACATTTAAGACTCCAGTGCCATTTTAGATATCCCAGGATATCCCCCTGGCATCCCACTGCCCCCATCTCAAACCCATGCCTCAGTGCCACTAATGTGACTGCAATGGGAGCTTGACACTTGCGCTGGCAACACCTGGGAGAGGTGATCATTCCAGAGCTGAACTCACTCCTCGCACCCTCACTTCGTCTGTGCATAAGAGTGCTAAACCCGTGCAGAAGTGACAAAAGCTCTTGCATCCTTTTACAAGCTCTTGCATCCTTTTACGGGTGCTAACGTGGCTCCAAAACTGCAAAGGAAGATTTGTGAAACAGAATTTTTTAAAGAAGAAGTCTGCAAATTAAAATTGAGCCCATATAGGTAAATTATCACAGATGCAAGGAAAAATTCACAAACCAGGGAAGCCGGGCCAATCCCTCAGACTGCTCAAAATATCTGGAGGGAGGTGGATAGATGATGGTGTGATTGCAGTCTGTAGGGATGGAGAGTATCTGTACGAGGTCTGAGGTTATAAGGCCCTTCTGCCTGTCAGACAAAGGTCTCCTGGGGTCCAGGAGTCAAAGCTAACCACATTTCAGTCCAAAGTTATTACGAACTATACAAAATTACTTTACTATTGTACCTTGCCTTAATATTGAAGAGATTGATCCACTCTCCATCTTTGTGGTGGATTCTCCATCACTGCACTATGGCTAACATGATGGAGTGGGTTTTTTCCCTAAGGTTTAAGTAGGAAGGGATCCTGGGAAGCCCCAGAACAAAGCAGTAGAAAGTCGTTTCTGCATTTGCAGTCTCTTAAATTTGCTTCTGAAGGGTGCTTTGATGTGCAGCTCCTAAGAATCAGAACACTTTTCCTGTGTCCCATGGTTTTATAGGGCTTTCATCATTTTATCATTTTATGATATGGGCAGACAAGTGAACACATTCAGGCTGTGGTGGCTTAATTCTTTAATCTGTCAAAAACATTCCTTCCTATTGCAAGGACCCGGGGTGTTGATGATGTCGCATGTCTCTTCTGCTTTCTTCCTCTGGGTTGTAGCTTTTGGTCCCTCAAACTGAATCTGTTTGGTTTGCAGCAAGGGGGTCCGGCATTACTTTGTGTGCCTGGTGGGTGAAGCTGTGGGGAGCAGAACATCTTTGGATCCAGCTGAACACAAAAACCTACGGTGCGCTTGCCCTGGGAGTGGGGGAACGGGTGCGATGACTCAGAGGAGCCGCTTCTCATTCAATTACAGTGAGTCAACACGGCTTTGAGGGAAAGTCATGACTCACAGGCAGATTTAAATTCTTTGAAGGAGTCAACAAGCATGTGGCAGAGGGTGATCCAGCTGATATAACATGCTGAGATTTCCAAAACTCTTTTAACGAGTTTTCTCACCAAAGGCTCATAGAGAAACTGAACTGTCATGAAGTAGAAGGGCTCCGGTTTGAGAGGGATGCAACATGGAGGAAGGATTTGCCTGGAAAAAGGACTTGCAAGGGGAGTTGTGTTGGTATCTGTGCAAGGAATTGTGCTGTTCAAGGAGGGCAAATGCTGAGACAACCAGGTTGGCCGATGCCACAGCATTATTCAGAGTGGCCAAAATTAAAACCGTGCAGAGGTGCAGCAGGATCTCAGTATGCTGAGTGACTGAAGGTTAAAGCAGCAGATGTAGTTCACTGTCGATAAAGGCAAAGTAATGAATATAGGGAGAAGCAACTCCAGCTGTACGCATACAATAGGCTCTAAATTAGCTATTACCATGTAAGAAGATCTTGGAGTAACTGTGGATAGTCCTTCAAAAACATCAGCACGAGGGTCTGTGGACAGAGGTTCACAGAGGTCAAAAAGGCAACGAGAGCATTATGAATTATTAGGAAAGGAATAGGTAGCAAAGCAAATGCGTGTTATGCCAGGGCACTAATCTTGGGAGCCTACGTCTTGTGTGCTGTGTGCGATTCCCGTCCACCCCATCTGAGAAAGGAGTACGAGTTTTAGAAAAGGAGAAGAGTAGAGTAGGAAGGATGAACAGGGACACGGCATGGCTGCTGGCGGAAGGGGGAATAACAGAGCCGGACTCTGAGGCTTGTAAAAGAGATGTCTGATGGGGATGTTACACAGATTTCTACAGTCGTGAGCAGCAAGGAGAGGACAGTCAAGAGCTGTCCTCTTGTCACTGCTGTTCAAAACACATGAAGGAGGGGGTGTCAGATGGCCGTATCAAGCAGCAGATTTAAAACAAAGAGAAGGAAGTGTTTTTTCATCCAATAGATAATTAAACTATGGAAGTCACTGACCAGGATGTTGTGGGTATTTATCCTAAGGGATAAATGGATTCAAAAAGCAATTAGATAACTTCCTGGATGAGGATCTCTCTAAGGCTATTAACTACTGTGATGTAAATACAACTCTGTAAATACTCGCCCTGTTTCTCATGCTCCTTCCCTGAGCACTTGCTACAGATGACTGTCAGAGACAGGAGTCTGGGCCACATGGGTCTTTGGCCAGATGCATGCTAAAAATGGCCATAGCCTCCTTCCTTCCACCTTCCTCCAAAGACAGCTTGCTCACGGTGCAATAAGGGAAGAAATCATCTGTTTGCAAAAGCCTTTACTTCCTGCAGCCAGGGCAGCTCTAATGGCAAGTGTTGTTATTCACATGCTGATTTTCTCCAATTTACACAGAGCTTACCAACATGAAAATGAAACCAGCAATGACTTGCAAGGATTGTGTATCCACCTAATGAGTATCAGATGGGTTGTTCTCCCTCTCCCAGAGCTTCTCCCACCTAAGAAGATTTATGTGGCTGAACGTGTTTGTTCTGATCAATTACCATGCTGCAGACACGAATACAAATACGAAAGGAAGATTACACTCTTGATCTAAAGCCCACTAACGTCAGCAGAAAGGCTCCTGATGTTCACAAAAAGGCTTTGACCGCGGTGAAAAGGATGAAACTTTTGATCAGCTTCAGTGAACAAAGCGCCTTGTTAGTCGGTGACAGATTTTATACAAGCCAGAACTATTTATCAGCGAATATATCATTGCTCTCACCTCTCCTAATGGGAGGATTAACATGCAGTTGTGGAAGGCATGAATTCAGCACCAGATCTGATTTGATGTGGTTGCTTTTCACTCATCTTCTAGCGACAAGAAACATGCCACAGAAGCAAAGATGCTATTTTTAGGTTTTTTACTGTCCAGAAACTTGGCACTCAGACTGAAGAGCAGGAGCAGGTATCTGGTGTGTGTTGCTGACCAGAATTATTTCACCACCAGGATACAGGAGGCTGAAAGCAGCATTTAATAAGTTCTTCGATCTTCAGAGTTGTTAACTTGAGCATTCATTAAATTAGTGCTACTGGAAACATCACAGAGCTGAGATAATTGTACCAGTGCTCAAAACTCGCTCCTCCCACACCCTCTCCTACACAAGGATGGAAAATCTTGGGCCAAAGTTTTTGAGAGCTTAAGGTGGATACAGGGATATTCAGAAGTGTCCAAGAACTGAGTTTATCTTCTCTATCTTTAGCCCTATAAAACCCAGGCTACTGATTCATCTGGGCTACTGCTATAATTATGTGAGCAAGATTATCACATGGAGAGGATGATTTAGCCCACTTTGTGATAAGATCATCGAGTTAAGAAGCTGAAGTTAAGAGAAATGGCATGTTAGAAGTTGCACCCATGAAGCAGACCAGCTCAGCCCATGTGGAAAGGGATGTGAAGCAGAATTTGGGTCTCAGGGCTAGTGGATTAGAGAACTGGATTTGCAGCTGCTGCCTGGGTTTTCACAGCGTTGTCTAACTCCCCCTCTGCCCAGGTTTTAAATCACCTTCCGCAGCTGACAGTCCCCTGAGCCCTGCAGACGGCTCTCCCTTTCCTCGCCGACCGGGCAGAGAACAGAACGAACATGGTTAAAGAGGCAAACAGGGAAAAGCAGATCTGATTTTGAAAGGAAAACCGCATGATCTGTAATTGAATAGGGATTGCTGGCGCTGCCATTGCCTCGTGCACATCACATCCCTTTTCTGCTGTGGTTTTCTCAGCTATGAAATATGATAAGACTTTTCCCTCCAAGGATAGTCACAAGGTATCAGGAATTAACTAGTATTTAAGCGCCCTGGGAGAAAGGTCCTTTACAAGTGTGAACAGCCTCCGAATTGGACGCTCTGAAGCCGATCTGCCCCGACGGTGTGCAGGGGCTCGGCCAGTGCTAAAAATCTCCTGTACTGGGAAAAGCCGGCACGAAGCATCCCGACATATCACTGATGAGGGACTGTCAGACGTTGTTGCGTCACTGGCTTGCGAACGGCTCCCACTCTCTTGACTTCATTTATTATCTCTGTGTAGGAGGCTCGAAGCATCTTCCTTTCGCTACCAGGGTAATATGTTTGGCCTGTTCCTGCCCTGAGGGAGTTAGCAGTAAAATTCCCAGTAATTTAATTGTTCATGTAGCCTAGATGTTCATTCATTCAAACAGGATGCCATCACCAAGGACACTGATAACGCATGGATCCAAGGTCACTGCAAGGTCACTTGTGCGATTCACACAAATTCTTGGCTAGAAACGGGGTCTGGAAATGTCTTTAGATCCTGCGTCTGAAGAGGGTCCAGCAGCACTGGCTGAGATGCAGACACATAGCTACAGTGACACCATTTCAGCGCAAACAGTATTGAATTTATGGTTGGACTCGATGATCTTAAAGGTCTTTTCCAACCTAAATGATTCTGTGATTCTATGATTCTATGAATGCTGAAGCAACATTTGCTCTGTATTTATCTTCGTTTTTCCCTCCTGTATGCATGTTGAACTAAAAAGAAAAATAGAAAGAAAAAAAAATAAAAAAGATAAACGTATCATGGACCTGGACCCTCCATCTCATGAAGTGAGTAGGAATTCTGCCATAAACTTTAGCGGGTGCCGATGGGTCGCACAGGGGACTGCAGCCACTTCCTTAGTCATGAATTAATGTGCGTTAGCTCAGGGTAGCTGCTGGCAGAAGGGGGTTGATACATTAATGACAAAGATGTTTCTCAAAGCAGTGTGCAAAGAGGGAAGGACAACATTTCCCAGGAAAGCTGGCTGTCCTTAGGAAATGGGTTTGTATTGAATTTCTTATTTGCCACATGAAGTACTGGAGATAGGGTAGACAAAAGACTCAAACCCACTGTGGAAGGAAACCGTCTTACTTAGAGCAGGGGCTGCGCAGCGCTTAAGATGTACATAACTGTCAGAAAAGTGCTGTACCGGGCTGGGTGGATTTTGTGCTGGTATCTCATCTCCCTCGGGTTGTGTTCAGAGATTGCACGCAGAGGTCACACGGGCAGCTGGACGTGCTCTTGGTGTTCAAGCTACAGCAGCCAGCAGGAGGACATTCCTCTCCGCAGGGTGGCTGCAGCGTGCATTTGAAGGCTTGCACACACTGGGTGAGTGATGGCTGCCCTGGCAGCAGCAGGCAAGTTTTCAGTAAAATTACCGTGGTTGCAAGAAGGATTTGTCAGGATTAGTGTTCATCTCTTGTCCAATTTCTGGATGCTAAGCCCCCAAAATTAACAGTGGCAGGTACCTAGCACCTACATGCACCAGTTTTGCAGAGAAGTCAAGGACTGAGTGAGCAGTCACAGCAAACGTCTCTTTTCACTCTCAGATGTTGTCTCTTGGTGACAGGATTCAGGTATACTTCTGGGGCCATGGGAGCACGTGGAAAAGGCTGAGAAGGTCAGGGCATTGCACCGAGCCGGAGCTTGTGACTGATCTCCTCCTCTTACCTTCTGTATCTATTTATTCTGCTGGGATCTCAGGGCTGAGCCGTGAAATTTTGAGTCCAAAATTTCCTTGTTCCCCCAAATCCTCATGAACTCGGCATAGAGTTTGATTTTCCCAAACAGCGTGTGGGATGCAGCTGCTATGAGAGACCTGAGTTTGATCCTGCTAGAACATCCTCCTTATGCCGTAGGTAGACAGCGGGGGACCTCTGGTTTGCAGCTACTGGAACACCATGAAGTGGTTTCAGGTCGGCATCGTCAGCTGGGGAGAAGATTGTGCAGAAAAGCCAAACCATGAGATCTTAGTGTCTGTTTACAGCTACCGTGGCTGGATCGAGACTGAGACAGCCATAAGGGGGAAACCTTTCTTCATTGAAGGCGTGGATAACCGTGCAAATGCCAGGGTGGTTCCTTCCAGCGCTGAGACACAGCTGCTGTTTCTTGAGTGTCGTCTCCTTTTATTTGTCTCTTTAATAGCAATTAGATTACTCTAGAGAAGATTTTTCAAAACATAATAAAAGTCAGAACTACCGTCTCATTCTTCTTTTGCTGCTGACCTATACAGTCGTGTCTCGGATCAACCTGCTCCCTCTCACTGATGTGGCCACAGATGCCAAAATGAGACACGACAGTGAGACAGGGGAGCGATGGAGAGGACGTAGAGATGAAATGAGAGCCAGGACACAGACAAGAGAGGCCATAATCCTCTGAAAAACACAGATTTTCCACACTGGTGGGGCACATCAGGCCGAGTTATTTGCTAAGCTCAGACGCAAAGTCAAGACGTGGCATCTGAAGCAGCTGCTCCCCTTGGAAAGCTGAAACCCTAAGAAAGGTCTTGGCTTACTCAGTTGCATATTAGCTTAGCTGTTGGTAGGACAGCTCTGGGTTAATGTCTCTTACAGCTAATTATTAGCTGGACTAATGTATCTTCTGTCTTGCAGCTGGCCCAAGCTAAGAGCATCTTCAGGGACCACAGCAGCTGCTCAGGTGATATGTCAAGCTGCTGGGACATGACTACACGTCAAATTCAGTATCTCCTTAAGCTAGAAAAAGGACAAGAAATCTTTTGGCCAGTGTTGGAAGGTGTAGCATCATATAACTAATCAGTCTTATTTACCTGGATTGCAAACGCTGGGTTTTGGTTGTTAAAGGCAATAGAGAAAAATCTGGCTGGCTGAAGAGAACTGTTTCTGAGCTATCCATAAAATGCTGTCCACAGAAGTCCCTTGGCTTGGTAATGAGCCAAAATTAAGCCCTTGCAAGTAAATGGTAAATCAGAAGCAAATAGCTTTTTTTTTACCTCTCTCTTAGAGGAAATGCATTACATGCATTGCTGAGAGGTCCACGTCCCAGCCTGAGCTGGGACTGAGCTGGTCCTTCATGCAACGCGTGGTCCTTCGTTGCTTCTCCAGCAACAAAGTGCATTGCAAAACGTGTTCTGGTCGTCACAAGGAGGTTGCTTTTCTTGGAAGTGATGGGGAAGGAGGCAAGCAGCAAGGTCTCCTTCATGTCCCACCTTTGCGACGGTATAAAAGCACCTGTAATTTGCAGCAATGATAAAACTCAGTGAATGTGCAATGGGACAGAACCTCTCAAATTGGTTTTAATTACCTTGATATTTTCTGGCTAGCTGGTGGAGAAGCCTTGTAAATGAGAATTAATTCATCTACCTTAAGCTAATGCAAACCCATCTTGGCATAAAAGTCAGACTTTATTTTCTGTGTTATCTGAGCAGAAAATAATGCTTAATTATTATTAGTTCTGAGTAATGCTTATGAAAATTGCTCCACATTAATTTCACATGGCTGACTGGCTAATGGATGCCTAAGAGTCTTGTAACCCTTTGCAAAAAGACTAATAAAAGCTAAAAACAAGGGGAATATATTACTTTAGCAGCTATTAGTAGTAGACAGTGTCTGCTGGCATTAATACCTATATTTATTTTCCTTTCTATTAATAATACATCAACAGATTCTAGAAGCTGTGGCAGGGGCTGGACATCAGGAAATATTTCCTAATGCTGCAATCTATTCAGCTACAGAATTGTTTCCCCCAAAGGAAATGAGAGCTGTCCTCCTGCTTGAATTATTTTAATGTAGGGATTGTATAAAGCACTTTTGTCTACAGCACATGGCATGGAAAAAGCCTGCGCTCACAGGGAGCTGCAAAAGGACCCAGCAGGTCTTTTTCCATCAGTAGCATTTGCAAACTGATAATGGTCTGTGTTAAATGAAGGCGATGCTACTTAGTGGTTACAGCAGGGCACTCCTGCTATGGGTTTTGATCCGTTCTGCTGCTCATTTGCTCAATGACCTTGGGGAAAGAAAGTTTGTGCCTCATGCCTCAGTTTCCCTACTTGGAAACTGAGATAATGAAAGTGGTTCACTTTGCTATATGGAAACATCATTTCTGCAAATTAAGACCAGCTACGTCGCTGCAAAGTTATAAACAGTAAAGAGACTTTTTCCTCCTTATTTAAAACTTCACAGAATTCATTAAAGTGAATTCATCTTTGCTACTTCATATACTGTTCAATAATTAGGGTGAGAAAGGAAATGTTTGTTTAATATTTCTATCCTGTAAGAAGGTCTGATGAAACATGCTGATGCTGTATTTTGTTTCAAAGGTATTTGTGTTTTGAGAGAGCACACCACTTTTGATTATGGATTTGATGGGAATGTGTTGGAGTCACACAAAATCAAAAATGCAATATATCCGCTTTGTCATTAACATTTCAATGTGATTAATTTTTTAAGCTTTACAGTATTGGTGTACTATGTTTCTTACGTTATTGTATTCCGTATTTGTAGGTTTAGATCATCTAAGTGAAAAGTTTCCAAACTGAACCACCTCAACTTTTATGCTTCAGGTTATAGTTTGGGATGTTGACTTCTTGTCTTAATTTGCAGCTCATTTCTTATTGCCCCTTCCCTCTTTCCAGATACCTCTTCCTCATGTCCAGTCAGCCCAGTGGAGAGCATCAAGCAGTCTGGGCAAAAGAAATCCGTCTCTTGCAATATCCTTTGCTCAGTGAGCAAACATAAAACAAGAGGCTGCTGCACGGAGCATGGTGAGGCAAAGCAGTGCACCAAAATACAGATTTTGTTCTCAGCACTACACCTTTAGCAGCAAATACGAGAAGAGAAGCAGGCTATGGAAATAGAGATCCAGGGAAACATCCATAAGAGGATTCAGGGAAAAAATATAGGAGGATATGGGTACTCAAGGAGACAGAGAAGAGGCAGTCAGGCCTTGCTTGCACGTTTTGCTGAGGAATTAAGAACAAAAGCACCTCCCGTGAGCAATGAAGGCAGCAATTTAAAAGCCAACATACCAAAAGAATTTTGGCTTAATTCTGCAGAAATAAAGGGCTCTGTATATATACGTGTGTTTCTTTGCCTGTCCCATCCCAGCTGGACATTTGCACGCAAGCTTGAGCAGAGAGATGGAAGATGTGAAGATGATGGTGTTTGCGCAAGTTTGGCGGCAAGAGCTGGTTGCAGATGAGAAGTGGGGAGGGCTCCAGGTAAGTAGGAGAGTCGCGTGGCTCCACCTCAGAGAGGGAGGCTTGGC
>NW_008824359.1:8010886-8015188 GCF_000699105.1 Pygoscelis adeliae | reverse complement strand
TGTAGAAACCCAACCTTTGTTCATGGTGATGATCCCAGACCTCTCTCCCCTAGCTCCTCCTCAGCAGATGTGACATGGGTGATCTGAAGACAAAGCAGTTCCCAGTGCAATCCTTTTAGAGGGAATGAGACTTCCCATTTTCCCCTTTTCCAGCCTGTGCTTGCTCACAGGGATAAGACACAATGAAAAGCATAGGCTTGTCTTCTCCTGCTCCCTTCAGCATCCCGGGCACCTCTCTGTCCCGCTGAGGAGAAGGCAGATGACACACATGGCTGTGACCATGACCGTTGGCATCCATTTGTCATTTCATACGCAGTGCAAAGAAGTGTTTTGATTTTGTCTGTCTTTAGCTGTCTGATGTCAATGCAAGCAAAATGTCAGATGGCTTATTACTCTCTCATACTTTCGTGTCCCTACCAGGTGATGAGTGAAAAAGCCCCTGTGGATGTGGTAGAAGTCATTGGTCAGCTCTTTAATTGTGTCTTTTGTTGACAGTAAAGTAGATTAGTGCTGGATACTGGAGGCTGCAGAGGATCAGCACCCATTCCCACATTTCCCAACGACGTCCTAAGTGGCTTTCTGGACAAACCATTTTTCAGGCTAAGGACTCAGTTTACCCTTCTGTAAGCACAACAATAATTAAAAGCCAGGGAGGTCTCTTGGGATGCACCAATTGCGATAGTGATTAATCACTGTTGTTAACTAAAGTGAAGACAGCTCTGGGACAGAAAACACAACTGATGAACACTTCTGGTGCTAGACTGAAGACATGTTTTAAGTAGGCGGATTATCATCTGGAGGAGAGCCTGGCGTTGGGATGAATACAGGATGGAGGTTAGCAGCCCTTGACATGCCTAACCAAGCCATTGACACCCCTAAATTCACCCTAGAAATACAACCCTTCCTGTCCCTGCAATGTGAGAATGCTCAAGTGTGATAGATCTGTGCTGAGCACAACCCTTTGCAGAGCGGTTGCGCTTGCTGACCTTGAAGAAACACCTATTCTGCTCGAAGGATTTTGCTCAGTGGCCATTTTTACTCTTTAGGCATTTCGTTGCCAGGGAAATCCCTCTGGTTTTGGCTTGTCTGGCAGTCCCATGGCAGCCCACGCTGCTGATCGTGGATGGCTTGCCTAAGCCATGCTTGAACTGCCCGTGTACTTCAGGAGCACCAGCTTGGCCACCTCTGGGCAGATCATCCTTTGCTGTTCTGAGATGGGTGTGTACCACTCCTGGTGGTTATTAGGGCTTGCAAAATGAACCAGCTGGCAGCAACTGAAGTTACAACATCCTGCGGTGTCATGAAACCTCCTCTGACTGGGTATTTCCAAGTATCTGCGCTCAAAGTGTCTGCCTCCCATGTCCTTTTCTGAGAGGCGTCTTGTGCTTGCTAGCACTTCTTGTATTCACAACTGGTTGCTTTCTCCGTGTTTCATCATGATTCACTGCTTCAAGGGCTCTTTAATATGCAATTCACTTTGTTGCCACAGCCCAGGCCACTAAATGATTTAGCATGTGGCTACAGGGGAGAGCACTGCATTTGGCTCCTCTGCTGGGAAGGGTGGGCTTCAAGACGCTGCTGGAAAGTAAAAGTTCCTTTTCCTCAAGGCTTTTGAATTTATATGTCTTAACACTAACTCTGCAGGCATTAATCACAGCGTAAGCAACTCCAGAGCTAGCCCATGTGCCTCCAAATTAGGGAAATGGGGAGGAAAGGCTGACACGATGGCTTAGGCACTGAATGCAGACACAGGGGCATAAATTCAGCTCTGCAGCAACCCTGTGAGATCCTAGAGCAGCTCTGTAGGGTTGCATATGAAGAGGAGTAACTCTTGAAAATTGAGACAATCGGTTGTGAGCCATCTGTAATTCCTTTGGAGAGCTATTGGGAGAAGAAAGCTTTGCTCTTTGTCCTCTCTCCTTTGATCGCAGTGGGAGAGAATTTGAATGGACTTGTGCCTTGGACATAGATGGGAAGGGATTTTCTCACCAGCAATGTGAAAAGCATTGCTTCAGCCTGGGATGAAGAATTTGGGAATTTGGAATTTGGGAAAAGGATGGGAAAGTGAAGGTTTCCACTGGAGAGGGTCACCTCAAGCAAAAATTTTGGGAGCAACCTTGGTCTGACCAGAAGTATGGGAAGGAGCCAAGAGAACAATAGGAAATGATCTATGAGCACGAGTTTACAAACAACCCCTGAAACACAGTGTGCTGGGCCAGTGGTCTACATATATCCTTTATTTCAAGCTGCACTAATAATTTGCCCTGTTTTGCAACTTTTTGACCATAGACTCAAGGTAAAAGTGATGCTGTACAGAGCAGAGGGCTTTGTTAGGGTGGGAGGGGACCCAGGAGTGATGCAGCAACACAGAGGCACTGGGGAGGTGATGAGAAATCTCCAGCCCTCTGAGGGTCACTGCCTCAGCCATGCTCACAGCAAGGGCTGAGGAGGCAGAGTGGGAAGCTGGAGCTGGATGTGTAGAGGAGCACTGAGGAATCACAAAGTGTTTATTCAAGGTGGGCCCAATTGCTGGGCGCTTTGTGACAAGAGAGTTATTTTGCGGATGAGCAAGCGGCTGTCGCTCTGTTTGCACAACTGGTAATATCAGAATGAAGCCATTCATGCAGAAGAGAGCCTCCTGGCGCACGCATGTTATCCCATCCAAGGTGCCTGGGGTACGGGGTCAGGGTATGCTGCCACTTGCAAATGCCTCCGATGCCCCATGTTTGAACCTGTTTCCCGGAGGAACCTGGCACACCACGTCCTTCGGGGGAATATAATTCTCTTCAAAATCCTCCACACGCTGCCAGATCTCAGGGTATGATCTTTTACTGTTCTTTGTCGGCTGCTCATCCAGTGTCAGGAGGAGACGGATCTTGGGCAGGACCTTCACACACTGCATACTGGGTCTGGCTGGGATGGAATTAGCTTGCTTTGTACCAGCCCATATGGTGCTATGTCTTAGATTTGTGACCAAAACAGTGTCGATAACACACCAGTGTTTTAGTTATTGCTGAGCAGTGCCTGCACAAGGCTTTCTCTGTTTCTCACGCCGCCCCACCAGCGGGTCAGCTGGGGGTGCACAAGAAGCTGGGAGTGGACACAGGTAGGACAGCAGATCCCAACTGACCACAGGGATATTCCACATCATATGACATCAGGCTCAGCAATAAAATCTTGAGGAAAGAAGGAAGAAGTGGGGGGTATTTGGGGTTATAGCATTTGCCTTCCCAAGTATCATTAAGCATGGTGGAGCCCTGCTTTCCTGGAAGTGGCTGAACACCTGCCTGCCGATGGGAAGGAGTGAATGCATTCCTTATTCCGCTTTGCTTGTGCACACAGCTTTGCTTCACTTATTAAACTGTCTCTATCTTGACCTGTAAGGTTTTTGCCTTCACACTGGATCCTGCACTTACATTTTGCTGGTATTGTTAAAGCATCCAAAACTCATGCACCTCCCAGGACACGTTTAAAACCCCTATTGCAGATTGGTCCTTGCATAAGCTCCAGATGACTCTATTTCCCCTGCAACCAGCATACAGATGTTGTGGCTTCATATCTCCGATAACCTAAACGGCACCAAGGCCTCTTCTTGAGCCCCAAAACCAACTGGCAGCATCCTGCCTGACCCATACAGTTAAACTCTCATCCTCCAAACCAAGGTGGCTGACCCAAACTGCCTCCTGGCAATGATCCCTGGCCTGTGCTAAGCTGGGAAGTGTTTGGGTTGATGCTTGTTAGTTTGGGCTAAAGCAGGGCCAGGGTTGTCTATGAACCGTGTAGGTGAGCGAGTTCCTGTACCCACTCAACCCTGTTTGATTTACCAGTACAGAGCTACAGCTTGTGCATCGCTCCCCCCTCCAAACCCTGCTTCTTTCCCAGCTCTTCTGCCAATGATTCCTGCTCTACAGCCATCCCAAACATCCTCCTACCAGCCTGGCAGGCTCACTCGAGTCATGAAGCCATTATTCAAATCCTCAAATGGGCTTAAAAAGTACGGTTTAGTGTTCTGTTTTTCCCACTGTGTTTAGAGGCACGCTGAGTCACTGTTGAAAAGGGCTTTGACCAACCCGCTGCCTGCCGTTACGGGAAGGTTGCATCACAAACTTTTCAATACCACCTACGTTCCTGCTCGGCTGCCAGGATTTCAAAGCAATCACTGCACAATTACAGGCTAACTATACAATAAAGAAAAGGGAATGGTACCATCCCACTGTGATCTCGCGGAGAACCACAGAACTGTTCTTTAATAAAGGTAAATCGGTTTCTCCTTTGCTGCATAATGAGCCTCTGATGATTTCA